>NC_092634.1:69805175-70126008 GCF_039555335.1 Amphiura filiformis | reverse complement strand
GAGCAGTTGCTCTGCATTTATCATACATTTTTACCACTTTTGTCATTTTTATTCTCCTAGTAAAAAGTAGGTGTGGCCAATATCAGGTAAGTTAAAGTATACCAAACATTTTATGCTGCAAATAGTATTTAAGTACTATACAATGTACCTTGCAACTGTAGTTTCTACAATGTATTTGACCTTTGAATTTCTTTTCAAGTTAGACTGACAATGTGAAATCACGAATGGAAATGCCAGTCACCAAAATGATGACAAGTCAGGCAAGTAATACTGTACACATGTGTATGAATTGGTCATTATTTTATTGAATTTCCACATCAATACCCAATTACAAAATTGGTTGCCACAATCAATAGGTACTGGGTGGGATCACTGGGTTTCTTTCATGTGGGTTACTCTCATTTATACACCCAAAATTGTGCGTGAGACAATGACGTTTAACTTTGTATTTAGTCGATCATGCCTGATTTCATATCATTAGGTTTATCAAATTTGCAAAACATGTAGGGCGGCAATAGCAACTTAGTCACTAGTCAGGGTTCAGTTTTTGCCGGCAAAAACCTGTTTTTGCAGACAAAGTGGCAATAACTGGGTTTTTGCCTGGTTTAAACCGGTAAAAATGGTAAAAACTCATTTATAGTCACTCAAATGTTAACAAGTACACAGAAAGCTCATTTAACAGTAAACATACAACTTTTAATGAATCATTCAACATCAAGTCCTTAAAATGAAAAAGTTTTGAATCTGATTTGCCACATTTCAGTTAAATGCACTAGTGAGTAGTGAGCAATGAAAACGTATGCCTTTAATTTCTTATGTTACTTTTAATTACAAAATCTGGCCTTGTTACACTCAGGAAATTAATTAATAATTCGTTTTGAGATCAAAAATCTGAACTTTAAATCACATTTTTAGTTTTTCCCATTTTTGCCAAGTGGTTAAAACCGCATTTTTTTTACCTGCGGCCTGTAGCCACAGGGGTTTCGCTGGCCCAGCTAGCGATTCCCTGTGCATACAAGACTTACAGTGATTGCGTCATCGCTTTCAAATGTGGAATGCATGCATGCACAGTGGTTTTCATAGCGAGTTTCAGTTGGATTAGGGTTAATTCTTATCAGTATTGGCAAATGAAATCTACGAAAATGCACAAATTTCATGCAATTATAGGCAGGCTTGTCAATGGCAGAGATTGGGATCTTTGGTAATTGAGACACATTGGATGACTTTGTCTTTTTTAAGTCACATGATTTGGGCTGAAATTTATGATTAACCCTATTTTAATACGGTACTTGAACCTCCAGGAAGTAAATGTACCACACTATTTATTTGTAAACAAGAGTCTCATGTTTCTACTGTACCTGATCATGACCCGATGTATGTATGTACATGTAGGCCCTACATTTTCCATTTTATGGTGTGATAACATTTGAAATAACTTCAAGAATCAACTTTTCTGTTGTTTTGAACCATAGACCATTTAAAACAAATTTTAATATGGTCTGTTTTAACAGAGCTAGCCAATTGATTTTCACAAAACAAAAGCAATCAAATCAAACCAATATTAACCTTGATGCCTTAGGCACATCTAGGCACCTTTAATAATAACACTTTCATGTGGAGCAAAACAACTCATTACCAACTTCTTATCATACCCTGGGCACATTTGTAACAACAAGGCCATTTTGCAGAACATTCAAACATTTGTAATTTGGTAATTACAAATTTCCTTGCAAACAGATTCAACATGACATGGTATCAGTACTGGGCATGAAGAAATACCACCTTGCCACAGCTTAGCACGCTTATACATAGTGTCATTTAATATCAATGGAAGTTCAATACCAAACCAAGGGAAAAACAAAGTGGTACTAACTAAGGCCCTTCACAATTAATTCTTAGTTTCCTGTTTCATGGTTGAAAACCAGGGATGAGGCGACTTTTAATTATTAATTATTAATTATCTTTTATTTTCTTTATTTTAAAATAAGTGGTCGCAACCTACATCAAGCCATTTTGACAAGGAGCATGCATTTAATTATTTTACTACTATGTTTGATTTTATACATAGTAATGGTACAATTAGGTTCTATGTTTATTCATTATTATAGATGATATGATCAAAGTCAGAAAGTAGCAAATGGTAGTCATTAAAAGTTATTTTTAAAGAGAAAATCCAAAATATAAATAAAATAATTAAATATTTTGCAATTCTCTACTTTGGACGCGGGCGGGAAACAGGAAACTAAGAATCAATTGTAATTGGCCTAATACTATTTATTTTTCCTTCAGTTTGGTATCTAACTTACTTTGATCATTACTAGCATACTACCTTCTGTACATTGACATTCACTTGTAGCAAGTCCTACATCTAGGTTACTTTGGTTTATCAAAGTAATTTTTGAGTCTTAAAAATACAAAAGAAAATTAGATGCCCCAATCATGACGATTCTTTACCAAAATCACAAGTTTACATCTTATGCTTTTTTTCTTACTTCACATTTTACTCCCAGGTTGGGGTTCATGGCAGTAGGACTCAATATTTTGACATTGTGTATGTAACATTAACCTTTGATCACTGGTTTATCTTTACATGTTTAGGTTACAAAATAATCAATTGCACAACATAATGTAATCATCAACAAATCACAGTAGCCTAGGGGTAGCCTAATCAAATTTAATACAAAAAATAGAGAAAAAAATCTGTCAAACTTAACAAATCAGTAAACCACTTGAACATTTTTAAATTAACATTAGACATTAGGCCAAATAAAAAAATAAACATGTTTCACGTCCCCTCCCGCTTCCTTTTTTGAAGTTTCCTCAAATATATTTTTATTTTTTGAAATTCAGTTATAACTTTTCAAAAAATATGTCTAGGAGTAGGAAGTTGGGATGCTTTCTATAGCCTTGTTAAGATACAAGAAACATTTTAGGAAGGTTTTGTTATCATGAAGGGGTGTAACTCTCAGAACAACAAATAAAAAAGGGCCTCCTCCTTTTCCCAGGCATTATTATATACGCTAAAACGGCTATAAGTATGGGTATTTTACCGTATTTACACCAATTTTGCGATAAAAATAGAAAATAAAAGACCCTCTTCCTCCTTTTTTTTTTGAAAACCGGACGTGAAACATGTTTTATTTTTTACTTGGCCTTATGTTAGACTCTACCAAAAAAGCCAACATTTTATAAAGCGGGTTTATTTCTGTGGGTGATTATTTGTGGTCAGACAGATAGCAGTGTGGGTTGGTAATAATTTAGCCTGACAACTGAATAAAATCTGCTATTAAAAATGTCACTTGGAAATATTCTGCCTCTGCTAAAATCATAGTAGAGAACTTCCTTCTAGAGTCTATGAGAGAACCTAGTAAATAGGGTATGTTTCTTCAGCGCAAAGAACGCATTTGCAAATTTCTAGCAGCCCTAGAATAGGGCCTATAACATGTACAAATGTAGGCCTTAATTACTCACAGGTCAATGTGTTCTTCACTTAATTTATTTGGAAATTAAGGTTGATAATGAACTGGTTTGACAAACAAGCACATTAGGCCAAGTAAAATAAAAAACATGTTTCATGTCCGGGTTTTTGAAAAAAGGGAGGAAGAGGGGGCTTTTTATTTTTATCGCAAAATCAGTGTAAATAGCCATAATTAGAGCTGTTTTAGCGTATAATGCCTGGAAAAAGGAGGAGGCCTCTTTTTATTTGTTCTGAGAGATAGACCCCCTCTAACTACCACAAAACTTATCAAAGTGTTTCTGTAGCAAGTCTATAGAAAGCATCTCTACTTCCTAGACATATTTTTTGAAAAGTTATAACTGAATTTCAAAAAACAAAATTGAAGAAACCCTCCAAAAAGCAAGCCAGGGGGTGGGGTGGGAGGGGGAGGGCGTGAAACATGTTTATTTTTTTTATTTGGCCTTATTCAATTTGATTCAAGGGTAGGGCAAGTCATTATGTTTTCAGGTGGCTCTACGCAACAGTGTCATGCACAGATTTGCTTGAAAATGATACGCATGATACTTATATTTTTTTGTTATTGGAATCCCCATAGACTTTGTACACAAAGTGTTTTTGGCATAATGCCAAGTTCATCAAATCAGCATTGAAAACAGATCATTAATGTGATTGTCTCTCCTTTATACACACTGCATAAATACATGTAGATATGGTTTTTGATTTATTTTATTGCAAAAATGTTACCGGTACTTAATAAATTGTCCCAAAAACTCCCAATATGTACTATTTAGAGAATAAAGGTATTGTTTTTAACTGCTGGAGTGCTCATGTATACATAGATCGTCTCATACATGTAGGCCTATAACATGGACGACATCAATATTTTCTTCACCTTGCTGTTAAATGATGTCGTGTGATATGAGACAATAGATGCACAACAGCAGCTAAAAACATTAAACTCATTCTTAAACACTTCAATTCATTTTATAAATCATAATTTCGCAAGGAATTACCTACGGCTACGGCTTAGAATCAATCAATCCCGTTGTTGCTATAGCTATGCAGCTCCGATAATTGGTTCAAATAGCCTGTCATATGATATCACACAGGTAAGAACCAATAAGATTACAACAACATTCCCAAGTGTTTTTAAGAATTAATGTTAGTACCGGTACTTTTTAAAATTTTCATGACTTTTTCTAGAAACACTAAATTACCTCAATTCAAGAATTTTTTGGAGCTAACTATAGCCTAGGTCCAATGTCAACAAACATGGTGTTATATGATAGGTAATCAAATTTAGAAAATTATCTCGCCAGCTTTGTTATTTTATTTTAGTGTTTCTAGTTCAAGTTAAAGGTGTTTCTAAAGTTACCCAAAAATGAAAAAAAAAAAATGAAAATTAATGTAAAACAAAATTAAACACTCAATCTAAAAAAGCTGGCGAGGTAATTTAGATATCATTTAAAAACTTTAATTGTACACCATCCCTGTAGGCTAAAAAATTAAAATGTGGAAAAATATAGGTTATTTTCAAAAAAATAAAGAAATATATACCGTAATGTAAGTCTTAAGAATCTTGATGGAGTGAAGACTTCCATTTTATGTTTGTTTTAAGTTTTCAATTACACAATTGTGATTTTGCTCAATTGCAGCTATTTTGCTGCAAGCCCTGATTAGCCAATAGCCATACGAACCACCTTCTTTTATTTGGAGTTGATGATGAACTGGTTTGATTCAAGGGTAATTAAGAAAAGGCAAATGTTATTGAAATTTTGAGTTCTATTTTTAAAAGAAGTAAAAAATAGGAGATGATTTTGACCAACCTTTTTTTTTGGTAGCCAATATAATATTTTGATGGAAAATGTCACTTTAACTCAAAGTAAAATCATACAATGAATGATAAAGTACAGGTCATGTAGTTTGTAGATCTTCCAAATAAAACATCTCATTTTATACAAACTCTATATTATCAATTATACAATGTACATGTCGATGTTTAAGTTTTTATTACTTTACAACATGATGAACCGAAATCATCTCACAATATACTTGTAACTATTTGGGAAGATCCACACACAAAATGAACATCAGTTCAACATGTTGTTGCAATGACTTTGTCAGTGACAGCTAGATTGTCCCATACATAATCATTTCCAACAGTGTAAAAATGGTCATTTGCATACATGTATGTGCAATTTTTCATGTTTGATCAAATCTGATCTTTGTTTTTCTTGTTTTAAATTTGCCATTTTTTTGACTTTTTATATTGACTTTTTTACAGACTAAGCATGAAAGAACATAATAGCTCTGTGTTCAGCATGAAAATTCCACTTTTACAGATGTTGGCAGAAAAGATATCATTCTCTTCCCAGAATCCTTTGCAACATGATGCATCACCTCATACATTTTAATGACACAGTGACACTTTTACTTTATAACAGGTTCCCTTTGTTTCCATGTTTTAAATCAGGAATGTGATTCTTCTGGATTTTTCCTGATTTCGAGATTTTTTTGTGGCCAAAATTTATGCAATCGGATTGAATTTCAGCCCGAAGGATTTCTACTGGTTTCAGGATATTTCACCAGCTTTGAATCACACCCCTGATTGAGACCTTGGCTAAACATGGGTCAACACTTTAGACAGTCATCAAATTAACATATTTTACAAGATCTGTATGCTGTTTATTTTGTTACTACATAGCCCATGTTGCAGACTTGCAGTGGATAGCAAATCGGTACAGAAAATTGATTGAACAAATGCATTGTGGGAAGTATAAGATATCTTGTCTGGGACGTGTAGAGGTGGATGCATTATGGATCCATACAGTCAGGTGATACCGTACAATGACATCCACTCTTCAGTCTTCACGTCTCAGTTGAATTGGAAATGAAGACTTAAAATAAACAATTCTTTAAATTAATAAAGAGAACATTTATAAGAACAAACTTTTTTTTACATGAATGTCACACACAATAGAGCACCTTGAGATTCAAATAAATTCACCATTTATCTATTTCAACCCAAGTTTGACACCGTTGCAAATTAATTATTTCTTTTTTGTAAATTCCAGGGCAGTTCAAGATCTATGGCAATCTTGTGGCTGGCCTAGGTCTACTAATCTGACTGACAGCATGGATGGCTCTCCCAATGTAAACAAATTGTCAAAGCTTGGGTTGTATTCAGGTATAAATGGTCAACTCCATCAAATCTTCCAATCTCATCGATTTCCCTTTCATTGTATTATCCTGACATCATTTTCTTTGATATGCTGTATTACATACTGAACTGGTTGCAGCTGGCATTGAATGAGTAATAATATTTTACAATAATGACAAAAAAGAATTTAAAAAAAAAATGATAACAAGATTTTTTTGGACCCGATTCAACAGTAACATAATACAGAGCTACACTCAAGTCGTAAAGTCAGAATCTTACTGGTCTAACCAGTGCATGAGATTAAGACTAAAGTCAGAATCTTACTGGTCTAACCAGTGCATGAGATTAAGACTTAAAAGAGAGAGCAAGTTACATACATAGTAATAGTTTCTTGGCAAAGCTGGGGCATTGTTATTAGTAAGCGTAATGCACCCACTTGCCATTATGACCATGCGGCCTGTAAGAGTTGTGGTGAGGAATGTAGACAGAGTTCGTAAAACCGAATCCCTGATCAAACCCGTATGGAATGTACTGTTGTTGCATAAATGGCAGAGCTGCGTACAGACTTGTCGGATGTCGGTTGTGATTATTGCGACATTTTCTCTGCTGGAATGCAAGAGACCGTTGCACCTCCTGTGCCAAGTCTGTGATAAGTTTTAACGTTTGCCTTCTCTCGTGCATCATTAAGCACACAGTACTTGCATCAACAACACGACGCAACGTCACAAGGTACTCGTACTTGCTGACATCATCACCAGAGAAGTGTGCACTCAAGTAACTGTCAAGTTTTTGCCTCTGCTGCGGTAACTCACTGAAATCAATGAAGAACCTTGAGCACATATATCTCTCCAGCAATTTGATTTCTTCTTGACTTGCTGGCAGGTAGTCTCTCACAAGGAGATTGCAATACTTGAGTAAACCACCACCACGGATCTCTTCCGGATTCCGTGTCGCGATCAGCTTGTTATTGAGATGGTACAACGCCTCATGGAAGTTGCCGAAGACGCTCTCTCCCATCACAGTGGGGTAGAAGTGCGCATTCATTGGGATCTGTGACAGTTTGTAGAAGAACAATAACGAGTCCATGATGATCTGGAATGAATCAACGCTGAACTCAAACTGCCGCCGCATACGATCCACAAACTTAAGTTCTACGTTCTTTCCGGAATTATTGGCAAGACTGATGAGACTCCATCTATCATTGTCATTGGAGATCTTGACCATCTTATCCACATAGGCATCCTGCATGGTGCAAGCACCGATTCTATCTCGATTGACGCCATCAGGAAGAAAGTTAAGCAAGGACTCAAACACTGCTTCCTTGATCAGGTTCATGTTGTTGGGACTAGACAGATCAACACCAAATATAAGATCCAGGTCGTTGTATGACTGCTGCTTCTCTGAACACAGAATATAACTCGCTGCTCCACCATTTAATCGTATTCCTCTTACGTTCACGCCATCTTTTTCCAGCTTTTCGCGTACGATATTAACTAAATCCAAGAGTTTAATTTCCAATGTTGGGAAGTTACCTCGTCCGTGTACCGATACCGGGTCCTTGAGAACTTGGTCCAGACGCTCGACCTGCTCAAAACTCAGCACTTGGAAACGACCCGATGAGTCCATTGAAGCCATGATGAGCTAGATATGGCGAATTTAGCTGCAAAAGGTAGAAGAAAGAGAAGAATTTGGGTTATATTCCAATTATAAAAGTCCAGAATTCGTTGTGCAACGCTTTACATACACGCTGCAATGTGCACAGTTAGCAGATTTGACACCAAAAACTTCACAGCTGTTGACCTAATCACTCACTGGTTTTCACCCATGCAACTGCGCAAATGTCAATACATGTATAAATAGTACCATTCACGAGCATTGATAAAATCTTGAAGAACTGAATAAATTTTGAAACTGACCATATATATGTTGGTAAAAAATATGACAACGTAAATGAAACGATTTCAGCTCAAACTATTATTAAATATCGTGACGGTGACTCTGCAAAAATAAATATGGGAAAATTTAAAAGGCCCAGCGCGGATGACTAATGGTGTACATGCACCACTGTGATATTTATCAGTCGTGACATTTGATTGGTCGCGAGTAAATAGTTGATCATAACGACAGCCAACAGGTTTATCTGTATTTGGAAAACTCTTCAGCATATCAATCAATGCTCATGAATATTCATAGTGGTTGTGCAATTTAATTCAAGGCCAGGGTATTCCCAATATAATTTTACCCTGTTACACTGTTGTGAAATCCAGGGCACGGTGAAATCTTTCACGGATCTTTCACAAGTTATAACTTGTTTCGTTTCTGAAATAAAATGTATAGAAAGTAGAAAAAAAATATATTGGAATACCAAACAATTCAGGAAAAACACACACAAAAACTTATCAATCAGTATCAATATTAATGTTTTGGCTTCCATGGTAACACGCATACCCGGGCACGCATATCAGTGAAAAATGTCCAACCGCATTTGGCAAACATTTTAGTAAAAATATTTTGCCAATATTTAATATGCAGCAAGTTTCAGCAAGTTTTCACAAAAAAAATCAAATTTTGAATTTTAGAATGTTTTGCAGCAACTTCAGAGCATGTTCAAAAATGTTTAATAGGCCCTATGAGTATTTTTTTAAGCCCGATAACAAGAGCTAACAAGAGCGGTTAATACCATACCGCACCATAGCTGAACCATGTGGCTTCAGTCAGGGGAGCGGCATTTGTACTCTTTGGGGTAATACATTTTCGAGATATGAAAAGGACCCAAATATGAACACTGCATGTGACCCCCGGGTCACCTCCGGTAGTGATATAATTGTTAATCTTTTTTCTTTCTTTCTTTCAATCAATGTTCATTGCATTTGTAGGCCTATTATGAGAAAGCAAAATCAACAAATCACAACAACTTATCAAATAAAAAAAATAAAAAAATAAAAAAAACACAAAACAAAACAAAAAAAAACAAAAAAAAACCAGCAGCAAACAACAAATTTTCTAATTACAGATTGGTGGGTAATGAACCCGGGGCAATGAAGGCTAGTATGGAAATGAGAGCTAAATTATTTACCTTTCTTTTTTATTTTTGTTCTATTTCCCTATTATTCTTATACAGAGGAAGTTCAGGGTGAACTAAACCTGCCTGGTTATCAAATTAATCATTGAAAAGGTTATCTCTGAATTTGACAGGTCCTATTTTTTGTTTAATGTTATTGCATCAATTAGCACCTGTCAAATTCAGAGATAATCTTGTCACCCCAGAAGAACTGCTCTGGTGACGGGTCTGGTGAGTGGGCTTCCTCTTTCTAATGTAAGGGAGTGATCGTTATTTGCGACAGGGGGGTAGGCCTAATGGGCGTTTTGAGGGGGGAATCCGAAAAAAAAATTGGGTCTTGAGGGGGGAACGCGAAATTTTTCGTTGAACCAAGAGGGGGAATGGTTTTAAATGGAGAAATCAGGAAAACAAGGGGGGAATCCGAAATTTTGGAGAGGACGCGAGGGGGAAACGCGAAATTTTTTGTCGATATTTTTCCAAAATGCCCATTACCCCCCCTGCCGTAAATAACGATCGGTCCCTAAGTGCCTGACCAAGTCCCTTCATTTTTGCTCCAGTGGGTCTGTCATGTCCAGTCCAGGCCAGGCCAAGCCAGGGCCTGGGCCAAGCAGTGCGATAGAATAGCGCCTCAGTATCACTTGGCACTTAAGAAACATGGAATAATATTTTTCCAAGATTGAGGGCGCTATGAAACTTGTAAAGTTCCCATCTGAAAGTTCTCCAGGCCTGAACGTTTCCATTTCGAGAGTTATTACACATTACAGCCCAGCAAACACACAACGTTTCAAAGTATGGTTTACAGAACAGGTTTAAATGTCGGGTTTTAAAGGGTAGGCCTGCCCCTATATGCAACGTTTAAATAAACAATTGGAACGTGATGCAATACATTCTAACAGAATGCATGTTATTAACCATTGACAAAATATTTTGGAAAAATATTTGCCCAAAACATTACAATTTATAGGCCTATCGTTTTAAAAACGTAATCATGATCTTTATATAACCCGGTATTTAAATGTTATTAAAACATTTTGAATAGGCCTAAACATCTTTAGAACATTTTTATGTTTGCTGGGAGTGCAGATAAAAAGACTATAGGAGAAGAAAACTCATGCAGATCGCAATAAGTGAACAAACTCAAGGAGTACTAATTATTTACTAGAACGTTGCGTAAAAGGCCGGCATGATAAGTAGGGTTCCAAGAAAAGTCATACGTGCACATCCGAACGTTGCAGTAATTTGAACCCTAATACTATCCGAATTTTACTGAAAAAAAATACAACTTCTCATCGTTTCTGATATGATATTATAGCCTGCGCCTAGTGGGCCTATATAGTCCCATCGCAGCCTGTGGAAACCTTTTTTTCTTCAAAATTCATGATCGCATTCCGAAATGAGTCACCTGTCGGTAAATCATGACATCGTATCCTTAAAGACCCATTCAGTGCCCGGATTCAGTGATCCATTCGCAAGTGTAAAAAAATTAAAATTGTTTATAAATTGCTTAAAAGTGAAGGATAAGTCATTAATTACAAGAAACAAGATATGAATAAAAGTACACATTTTTGGAAAGGAAATTTGCCAATGAATCTAAATACAATCATCACAGATTTGGTGTAAAAAGTAAAATATTGAAATAAAAATCGCAAAAACACATCTTTCCTCACTTATTTTGTAACACAATAGTGTTTTTTTTAAAATGGGTGAATAGTCACAGATGTGACTTTTACGTTGTTTCTTAAATTTAGAGGCACTCAATTCTAGGAAATAATTTAAATTGTTTGGACAAAAGCCTGAATTATTGACCAAATACGGTCAAAATTATGAAATTTTGGCTAAATCTCCCCCCAGTCAAATTTTGACTTGAATTCCAGACCACCGATTGAAGTGGAATAAAGTTTATATTTTTTATATAGCTTGATTTATAATTCCCACAGAATTCTGTAATTATTCCTTTTTACGGATCAGTTTTAGAATTGGCTTATATACCGACAATTATTTGGCTTCCGAGTGTTAAAAGATGATCTTTTGGGGATATATGTGTTTGGATCCACGGTCAAAATAATCACAATAAAAAGTCAATGGGTTGCTAACAGACGTGCAAAACTAAGGTATGGCAATATTCACTATACGACAGCGAATACGTTTATCCGCCTCGCGCCTTGAATTGGTTAAAACATCACGTGCAATACGACACACACCTGGGGGACTCGCAAATCGATTCTGATGACTGAGATACGCCTACGCTTTTACTACGCTCGTGTTTTTGTGAATGAAATCCCTAAAAGCTCGTAAAAATGATCCGTTCAGTAACAAAATGTCGACCGTATACGACGATTTCTGTCGATGATGGAGCTCGAAGAATTTATTACTATACCCGTCTACATAGAAAAATAGAATCAAAAAATGAAAAAACAACATCGTTCCTGATCCTATCTTCAGTAGAAAGCATATGTACATTATAATTTCATTGTTTTCAGTAGTGAGGCTCCTTATAAAGTTCCTATCAGATCTAATTTTCATATATGGCCTTGTTCAAAAAGATAACAGTGAATTTAGACCTTCCAATATAGACCACCTTGCAATTGTGCTATCTTCAGTAGATAGCAAGTGCGCGTATTAGCCTATGGTGAAATGACTATGTCCAAAATCCCTAAAAATACTAGCTAAGTTTAATAATCCATGATGAATAAACAGTTTATAATGTAAACTAAATACTAATAGTAGGAAGGCTAATATTAAACTGAATTGTATTTTTATACGAAAGAAACAATAATTGTATTGTATATATAATGTCGCACAATTATACATCAAAATCTTCGGTTTCAATCAGACTTATCACCATGCTTTGGCATTTCAGTATAAATTTATAAAGCATAAGATAGCAAAGGAACATTCTCGAATTGAGGTGGGCTGGCATTTTGCATGGTGACGCCCACGCATACATCGAGAGAGAGAGATATAATAGAGAGTGGTTTTGGGTATGCCCCATTTATAAGATGTGGAAAAACACCTTGCGTGGGCGTGAGTCGTGTGAATGAGATAGATAGTTGGTATCGTCAAATCGCGCATGTTCAGTTACAAGACCAGCTGGGTTTCTCATACATACGATAACGTGTCGTTGTTTTGACAAGTTGATATTTTATGAAGATTTCTGAGATTATTTGAAAAGTACGCACACTTTAAAGTCATTAAAATAACAAAAATATATTTGACATCAAATAATTGGTTTGCTTGAAATTATGTCCTTCTTTCAAAAGATATTATTAGACATTTAAAATGTTCCCAAGTATTTCTATAGGCCTAGGCCTACATGTAATCATGATATATTCATGAACTATATAAATGAATTTATTTATCCTTGCCTTCCAATCCGTCCTCCATAATTATCTTGTTTTTGTAAATCCGTTTGGTTTTGTTGTTTTTGTATGTAAGCTTTTTAATTATGGAAATAAAGACGAAGTTGATTATTATCATGAGCCTTGATTACATGTGGGCGAATCACCCACATGTAATACAGGTTCTTATTACATAAACGTGTTATTTTCTTGCTGGACAGAATTGCATAAGATTATAGGATATTTTATTTAGATACATCTGAAACCCCTATAAATAAATCATTTACAAATTGGTCCCACTCCGGGGTCCCACTAGAGCAATACATTATTTTGTAACCCACAATTGCGCAACTTACAATCTTTCAAACATTATATTCTGCCATTGCAGCATATGAGTGCAATGGACTTTAGTGCGCGTCGCGATTTCAGTGGATATCATAGTATTTAATTTCATAATAATTCCAAAATATAGATATTTGAATCTATACCAGACACCTGATTTCCAGTTATATCGCGTTTGCTTTTTGCCAATAATTTTGCATAAAATAACTGGGCTCATTATACACGCTCAGATTTTTCTTATTTTCGTTTAATAGTCCTTTTGTGGTTCACATTGGTTCACACCTATAGTACAGTAGGAATTTTCTGTTTTCTTGTTAATTTACATTTTATTGTCAAACAATCGCAGCATTGACTGACAGTCTGATTGTGTATTCAAAAAACAACATACACAAACACCCTTTTGACCTTACCATACTTATTCCGTGTCCGAGTAGGGAAAAAGTCAAATGGACAAACACAAGGACACTTAAGATCGATGACGTCAGCAATATCTGTCTGTCCTCCAAACGCAGTTGTAGTTATTTGTGCATTTTTACTTTGAAAGCAGACTGATTGTAACAAATACTAGGCATTCGCTACTTGCACGGTTCCGCCATTATGCACTATGTGCGGGGAGAGCCTCGAACTGGCAGCATACATGAAAGGAAGAATTACGTAACCTTACACAGAACGTTATGACTAGTTCAATTCCCATTCATGTATGCTGCCAGTTCGAGGCTCTCCCGCACATAGTGCATAATGGCGGAACCGTGCAAGTAGCGAATAGGTTTAGAACCGGGGCTCAGCCCCTCAATAATTTTGGTGCGGAATACCTTTCAGCCCCCCCCCCCCTAATCCTAGGTTAAGTTAAACGTTTGTGATAAAATAGAGGGGAAATGGGTGTTTGTGACCTATATTTTGCAAAAGTTTCTGACTCCCAGGGGGAAACCCCCTCGTGCACCCCAGGGTGGCCCACCAAATAATTCTCAAGTTTCAGACCCACATGTTGAAAATCTTCTTAAGCCAATGCTATAGTATCTGCATGGTCCCCAATTGGGTACATGGTAGGACAACTCTAAGATGGAAAAGGCTCTGTACACCCAAAGGTCAACATTTTCATATTATCATTATCTAAAATGCAGGCGGCATGTCAGTTCGTTTCATGTCATACTTTTTCATATACTGCATTATTATACAAACTTAAAAAACATCTGGTATCATTTCCCAACTGGTGACATTTTAATTGAACCAGCAAATATTATGAAACAAATTCAACCTTAAATCGAACGACCTACGCAATATCCTCTAATTAAAAAATCCCGGGGGGGGGGGTACTCAGTACAAATGACCATACGGGGACGTGCCGCAAACATGGGTATCATTTTCAGCCTTCTGGTATATCAATGACCCCTTTTTCAAAGCCTATTTTGGTATATGAATGGGTCCTTTTTTCAAAATTTTCTCAATTTTTTCGGAAAACAGCTCAATTTTTCCTTAATCTAGCCTTAATCTAGCCAAAATTTTCCCAAAATTTTGGGAAAATTTGTAAAAACTAAGACAATTTTGGGTAAATTTGGCCGAAAATTTTGACTTTTGGTATATGGGTCCAAATTTCTTGAAAAATTGGTATATTTATGGGTCTACTTCCAAAATCTCAGCGGCACGTCCCTACCAAAACCAAACTTGAGTACCCCCAGGTTAAAAATCTAGTATGTGTATATGAATTGCAAAACTTATCATTCCCTTTTACTTATGGGAGACGTGTTTTTAGGTTTATTATATACTTTCAAGATGCAATGTGCACAAGTATAACATCGGTCAGCTCGATCCTTACGTCGAGGCAATTATCTGCAAGCCAGTAACCAATAAAGCATAAACCAAGTTGAGTTGATATAGTCGGTAAGCAATGAGTTGCTATAACATACTTAAAGGAGGATTTCGTGATCCTAACATCCACTTTTTATGACAATTTTCAGTGGATATTCACGTTATTTTCCAAATTTCAGTGGATTCCGATTTTAAGTTTGTGAGTTATGCATGATTATGTGTATCCCAACTTTTTTTTTAATGTGGGGGATGAGGCTGTGCATCATGGAATGCCCTTTTAAGTTATAAAGGGAAAATAACCAGCTTTTTTAAGAGTGTGCCATTCTTATTTTGTCCGTTGATGAAAAGCATTCATTAATTACAAGGAGCCGATCAAGTACAAATTTGAAAAAGGTTACCGGCTATTCATATTGTTTTTCAATTCATACAGAATCTTGCGTGGGCGATTGGTATTAATTTAGTAGGGGCTACTTGGCAAACTTATACTGCTCTTTGATTAGAAATGTCCTGCACTGAAACAATACAAAGAAAGTTTTGTTTGATGGTTTTGATGAAACATTAAGAACAAAATCATTATTTGTGTGTATTTCAGTATGTCGTACTTAACTTATTTGGTGAAATACATGTTGGTATAATTGTTTTTCGCTCTATTATCTCTCACACTTCTTGCCTTGCCGCAATTTTCTTCACAATTTTTGAGTTTGAAAACTTTGAAGAATAAGTTTTTTTCCCCTTTTTATAAGAATAGGTTATTTACTAAATCATGACAACTTTGGTTATTAATGTTTAACATGTTTAAATACATGATATCTACTGAAGATAGCATGGTGTATAACAAATGCTATTTGCCAAAGATAGCATGTGAAACTTTGCACACCAATGCTATCTACTGAAGATAGCATATTAAACTGCAGGTCAAATGCTATCTACTGAAGATAGCGTGGCAATTTGTGTACAATTTTCTTCACCATTTTTGAGTTTGAAAACTTTGAAGAATAAGTTATTTACTAAATCATGACAACTTTGGTTATTAATGTTTAACATGTTTAAATACATGATCTCTACTGAAGATAGCATGGTGTATAACAAATGCTATTTGCCGAAGATAGCATGTGAAACTTTGCACACCAATGCTATCTACTGAAGATAGCATATCAAACTGCAGGTCAAATGTTATCTACTGAAGATAGCGTGGCAATTTGTGTACACCATTAATGCTATATACTGAAGATAGCATCAAATTGTATACACTAAATGCTATTATACTGAAGATAGCATATCAAACTGTGTGTATATCAAATGCTATTTGCCAAAGATATAGCATCATGTGAAACTGTGTACATCAAATGATATACTCTGAGGATAAACTGTATTCACCAAATACTGAAAATAGCCGATCAAACTGCTATCTACTGAAGACAGCAGATCAACATGTGTAAACCGGTCTTATTTATTTTTCATTCCTCATGTCTTCTATTTTTCTCCATTATGTTTTCAATTTCTACGCATATTCCTGTTTATGTATCGTTTTAATTATCTTTGTCGTGAATTAATGTATCGCTTCATTCGACCTCAAACCAGTTGTCAGAGGTTTAGCTAGCCTATAACTCGTACTTTCACGCTATCATGGAGGCGTGATATTTGTCGACACGTTTGTGATCACCTTGTCTAATTAAACATTATTTTTTGAACTTAATATTAACCTTTCGCCTGTACGTTAATTTAATATATAATAGAAATATTACCAGCATCCCCACATACATATTAAATGAGTTGCTACCTCAGGATTTCCAATCTAAGCACAGTTACCATGGTAATGACCAAGATGCTGACGTCATTGGTAATATGACCTTATTTATGTCAAGTCTGGGGGGAATGCTATTGATCTGTCTTACGAGTCATGAATGTAAACAGTATATACACATAACCAGTGCGCCAACGGATACATAAATCTGACAGACTTAGCTGTAATTGTCAGCAAGATTTATATAGAAACAAAGGACCTTGTTTCCTTCTTCATTGCAATTTAACCGAGTGCAATATCTTTATGTTGTTTATTGATCATTTATTATTATTTTTGTTGGTTTCTTTCTTTATTTTCCTCTCGATTTTCCTTTGTTCTTTCTTGCCTTGCCGCAAAATCGGAATCAACTGAAATTTTGTGAATAAGCTTTTTGCGTAGATATTGAAAGGTTAATATTAAGTTCAAATAAATAAATAAATAAATACATACATAAATACAAAAATACTTATATACATAAATAATTGAAAGTAAAATAATATATAATAGAATAAATAAATAAATACATAAATACATAAATACATAAATACATAAATAAATAAATAAATAAATAAATAAATAAATAAATAACAAACAAACAAATACATACATAAATACAAAAATACTTATATACATAAATAATTGAAAGTATAATATATAATAGAATAAATAAATAAATAAATACATAAATACATAAATAAATAAATAAATAAATAAATAAATAAATAAATAAATAAATAAATAAATAAATAAATAAATAACAAACAAACACGATTATTCAGCGTGACTAAGTGGGATTTCAAAGCTTCAACAGACACGAAACCACAACGATCCAGATGGTTTTGAAATCATTGTTCTCATAACATTATCAGTTTTTAATTCTAAATCGGCATTTAGTTGACATAATACGCTGCATAAATACATAATACTATCAATAACCGTGCCTAGCTCGAATCGGAAGTGGGAATGTTTAGATTATATATCACTATAATGTCGACCCACTTATCAAACTATTAATATTATAATCTCGTCATATTTTTGCAGTCGTCAGCAAAAAAAGCAGAACTTTTCCACTAGTGGCGCAAATGTGTCAGTTCGTCATAAATAATTACAATAAGGACATACGTATAGTTTGCAATGAGCACGATATTAATAATGTTAACAATATTATCATGATGGTCAAGATCCGTTATTTACAATCATATTTATTGTGTTTTTTTTTACAAATTTATTTAAAGCACGTATAGGCCTACTAGAAATGAAACATCGTATCTTTCAATTTTTTTATAATGTGTATTTTTCGTTTTTGAATGGATCAGTAGCTATCAGTGGATTGAATAAAATTCTAATTTTGTGTTTATAATCCTTGTAAATCAGCGCACAATGCTTTAATAATTATGGTCCTTCGTTTAAAATAGCAAACATTATTCGACTTTAAGGAAACGTACTTTACAAACGCCAGTTAACTACTCATATAAGATATTGTTTTGGTTTTATTCAAATATCTATCAAACTGATATCGATTATATTTTTTCCATAATACTATAAAGTGATCATTTTTTTGTGTGTGTGGTTTTAGACATCAAAAAAATTAATGATAAAGCGATCTTTTTAATATGGCTATCATCTGCGTGCGCATTCAATCAACTACTGGAAATTCCCGTCTCGTGTGACAGCCTTTGCGACATCAAGTTCAGTGTTGCGAAATCACTTGCCGCCCACATACTCAGTGTACTGCCGGTTTCACCATATGATAAGATATCACTAGGAAATAAAATTGATGACAACTGCTGAATTCCACAATCTGCTGTGACAAAAAATTATTTTATTTTGACAAATTGTGTGTGAAATCATTTTGCTCACGTTTTAAAAATGCTGTTATTGGGCATCACTCCTGGGACACATGCATGGTATTATAGAATAGCGGTACAACGAACTTTCACCTAAAATTGTTTTGTCAAATACAGAAATGAAGAATTCAATTTTATATAACTTTACCAATTCTAACATTTGGTAGAATGTTAGAAATAACACGAGTAGGCATTATTTATAGGGAGGGACCTGTTATTGATTAGGATATATAACGAATATGCGCATTCGTTGGTTCAAAAAGATGATCACTATTTGATGTACAGACATAATTATTTCATATAAAAACAAATAAATCAGATAAATGGAAAGTAACATTGCTTTTATGAACCACTTACATACATGGAAGATTGAACGACAGATCAAAATCTATTGTTATCAATAATTAATAATAATAATAATTATCAATACTATCAATAATCACAATCTTAAACCTTGCCCTTAGTGTGTTAAATTATCACCATGAATCCTCCACCTCACGTACTACATCCAAACTGTCAAAGATTCGATTTCAATTCACTCTTTATTATTGATTTCATTGCCCTATTTTTTCATGAAATGTGAAAATAAAAAATGGTAGGCCTACCTTAAATATATGAACGTTTTAATTAGACAAAATAATAATTAATATGTTTATTGTTATAACCCATTGGTAGCGATAATTGCTATGACAGTAAGTCGCATCTTATTACATGATGTATTCACAGAAGTCAGTTGCATTTACCATTATTTTGTAAAACAAATTTCTGACTGAAAATATTCCGATTGCTTTAATTTCAAAGGATGGTAAGCACCTTACAATGTTTTTGTTTTAAATGCTATTGCTTCTCATATTTTTAACACATTTAACACATATTTTCTTCGTGCAAATTATTTATAACAAATTAAAGCTTAAGAAATATTTTAGCAATACATGCCTTTTCTTTTAGTGCCAACCATATAGGCTAGTTGTGCAATATCATATCACATATATAGCATGCACACGTGGGAACGTAATTAGCACGCACTACGCGCTCTTCACGACCATACGGTAAACTTTAGATTCCGATGCACAGGTTTTTACAACAGAAATACTCAAATTCATTCTTACCTTATTTTATCTATCCTTTTCCACACAAATATATCACTCTTGTATTAAATCCCTTAAATCCTGGTGAAAAATTCACACAAAATATGTTAGATTTGGTGTGTAACAGAAGAGCATGTAAACCGTATGTCCGTATATGCGCTTGTTTATTTCATCTGATTGAGGAGATTGCTCCTATTGCGAGGATACTGGTGCATAGTTAAACTCCATCATTTCAAATCTCAACGCTCATTTACAACTGGGTTGCCAGTTGTATTTATTTCTTACAGAGAAAAGCCCGCAAATCCATTTTCATATGCTAAAGGGAAAGTGTCTGGGATATTGCGGTTAGTGTTGAAATGATACTCAAAACAAACGAGGATTAATTGAATCAAGTATTATAACAATTATTACCACATTGCACGATCTCTTGCTAACATACGGGAAAAAATTACAAAACTGATATCAAATATGCTAGTGTGTAAATAATTCTTTCACAACATGAGGAAATTCTATATGTTGTGAGCCAATATTTAATTGGACTGTTCTAAATATAATAATCATAGTAATGTTTTGACAGCACAACATTTAGAGAATAAAGGTATCGTTTTTAGCCGCTGTCGTGCACTATCATAACATATAACACGGGCGACATCGTTATTTTAAGTAAAACAACGAGGCGAAGCCGAGTGTTTTATGCCAAAAATAATGATGTAGTGTGTTATATAAGACGATAGATGTACGACAGCGGCTATAAACAATAACAATAAACCGTTCAAATAAATATATTAATCATAAGGATACCAAACTTTAATCAAATTAAATCCTACATTTTACATAGAACTAGGGCTTAGAATCGATCAGTCCAGTTGTTGCTATGAATATGCACCTCTGATATCGCGTACGAACGAGTATCAGCAAATAGTAGTAAATCAAAGACTCTTTTTAAGAAACTGTCTTCAGTAGATAGCAAATCCAAGATTCTTTGTAATAAGCTATCTTCAGTAGATAGCAAATCCAAAACTCTTTTTAAGAAGCTACTTTCAGTAGATAGCAAAGCTAAGACTTCTTTTAAGAAGCTATCTTCAGTAGAGATAGCAATCCAAGACTCTTTTTAATAAGCTACCTTCAGTAGATAGCAAATCCAAAACTGTTTTAATAAGCTATCTTCAGTTGATAGCAAATCCAAAACTCTTTTAAGAAGCTATCTTCAGTAGATAGCAAATCCAAAACTCTTTGTAATATAAGCTATCTTCAGTAGATAGCAAATCCAAAACTCTTTGAAGAAGGTATCTTCAGTAGATGGCAAATCCAAGACTCTTTTTAATAAGCTACCTTCAGTAGATAGCAAATCCAACACTCCTTTTAATAAGCTATCTTCAGTAGATAGTAAATCCAAAACTGTTTTAATAAGCTATCTTCAGTAGATAGTAAATCCAAAACTCTTTTAAGAAGCTATCTTCAGTAGATAGCAAATCCAAAACTCTTTTAAGAAGCTATCTTCAGTAGATAGCAAATTCAAAACTCAAGTTAATAAGCTATCTTCAGTAGATAGCAAATCCAAAACTCTTTTTTAAGAAGCTACTTTCAGTTGATAGCAAATCCAAGACTTCTTTTCAGAAGCTATCTTCAGCAGATAGCAATCCAAGACTCTTTGTAATAAACTAGAAAAAGTAGATAGCAAATCCAAAACTCTTTTAAGAAGCTATCTTCAGTAGATAGTAAATCCAAAACTCTTTTAAGAAGCTATATTCAGTAGATAGCAAATCCAAAACTCTTTTAAGAAACTATCTTCAGTAGATAGCAAATCCAAAACTCTTTTAAGAAGCTATCTTCAGTAGATAGCAAATCCAAGACTCTTTTTAATAAGCTACCTTCAGTAGATAGCAAATCCAACAATCCTTTTAATAAGCTATCTTCAGTAGATAGTAAATCCAAAACTGTTTTAATAAGCTATCTTCAGTAGATAGTAAATCCAAAACTGTTTTAAGAAGCTATCTTCAGTAGATAGCAAATCCAAAACTCTTTTAAGAAGCTATCTTCAGTAGATAGCAAATCCAAAACTCCCCCCATTTCTAGTACTCCCCTCTCTGTAATACTCATTGTCTCGCTAACTCTGGGATGTCCCTCCCTCCTCACTCTCTCCTTCTCTCTCTCTTTGATTGATTACGACATCACATCAGATGTACAATGATTTCTTGTTTAAACACACCGTTAATGAATTGTGTATTTCCTGGTTTTGTGGGAGGACGATGCATTATAATGGACCCACGCACAGGATAGAATAAAGACAAATGAAGACCCACGCACGTACAGGACAGTCTAAAGACAAATGAAGATCTCGTTCCGGATCCTTTGTAAATCCGGGATACTAAAGAGGCCTATAAGATGATTTATGGCACGTGTAATGGCATAATAGTGAGAGCGGCAAAAGTCACATTTGTCAGATTTTTGTTGTTGTTTTATGTTTAATTGTTCATTCGTTGTTGGTCATTATTATGATCGTTTTATTTTGCATTTTTTCTGTGTGTATTATAATATGTGGGAGTGAGTGGTGCATGGTGATGTACATGTCCTCAAAAAGCGGCGATGTGCATAATTAAAACAAGTTTCATGATATATAAATATAAATTGTATAGAAAAGTTGAAGGATCTTAATTACAGTGAGTTTCCCCTTGATATTCCATTTTTTTTAAATCGAAATTTGATAAAATATTTAAAAAAAATTGTATAACATATAACATAAATTGCAGGTCATTGTGATTTGTTCAGCATGTTATAATCTAATGTGGGAGGTTAGTATCAATGTCAGTTTCTTATTGAAATAAATCAATTGTCTAATTTAAAGGAGTATTTCGTGATCCTAGCATCCTCTTTTTATGACATTTTTTAGCAGATATCCACGAAAAAAGCTTATTTCCAAAATTTCAGTTGATTCCGATTTTGCGTTTGCGAGTTTTGCCAGAACGAAATTCAAATTTGGCGATATTTTTGCTAAACGAATTAATCTGCAAGAAATATTTGGTATACATAAACATTATGTAGCCAGAGTTATCCAGTGGTGTAAAATTCTCAACTTTTTTTTGGAAAAGTGGGGGGATGAGGCTGTGGATCACGAAATGCCCCTTTAATACATGGTATCTATTACAATATCAATGTTTGTGTGCATTTGAACTTTGAGTTAATTCCGGGTTTATTGTTGTCACATCATGTGGCAATTGAAGGAAGTTGTATGGTAGCCTATCGGGTGTGACACAGTTAAAGATATCATTAATCACAGTCATTGCTTGAAAGGGAAGTCGTAATAACATAATGTTGTAATAAACAGTGGTATCCTACCATGGTAAAGGAACCTGATCTTGATCTACTCTCCCCTAAATCTTTAACACGTCGGAATAGGGAATAAATCGTAAATATGTAGGACTAGATCAGGAAGGAGGTTATTGCCCCTGCCTAGTACAAACACAACATCTGATCATGATAGATATTGCCTTTACTTTTTACTTTTTCACTGAGGGCAAATATTGGCTTTACCCAAAATGCTGAAATAATATAACTGCTGAGAAGGCTTTTTGTCCATTAATTTTAATTTTAAAGCTTAAAAAGGGCATTTCGTGATCCACAGCCTCATCCCCCACTTTTCTCAAAAAAGTTGAGATTTTTATATCACTGGAAACCTCTGGCTACATAATGTTTATGTACAAAATATTTCTTGCAGATTAATTCGTTTAGCAAAGATATCGTGAAATTTGAATTTCGTTCTGGTGCACCAGAACGAAATTACAACGCATTGTCTATGGAGCAGTGTAATACACATAATCATGCATAACTCGCGAACGCAAAATCGGAATCAACTGAAATTTTGGGAATAGGTTTTTTCGTGGATATCTAATGAAAAATGACATAAATAGAGGATGCTAGGATCACGAAATACTCCTTTAAATAACAAGGAACGTGAAAGAACCCCATTGGCTATTTTTGGTCGTTTGACATGTAGTTCTTATGGCGGTCATAAAGTCATAATAATTGCTCTATTGACCAAAAACACAACAAACGTGGCTGAATCCATTTAGGTGTAAGTTGGGACACGTATAACATTACAAATATGCCCAAAAAATCATGTTTGAAAAAAATTAACTATTTTTATATTGTTACATTATAGCTTTAATATAAATACATCCTATTGTGGTCGACAACATCAAGGCGCACATACAAGGCGTACAATTGCAATAACGTTCTATTTTCGGAATCTAATCTCATAACATTTAGAAAGGGAATTTTTGATAAAAAATAAGCCTATTTGAATTAATTATCTAAGAATGTTTCCATAAATAAACATTAATAGCCTACAAATAAAACTCAACGTCTTTTCTTTTGTCATAGACACAATAAGCACACAAGGCTGACATACACGGCATCAAATTATGCATTTTAGAAACATTTCATAATACTATTTTAGAAATAGGAATTCATAATAATTAAAAATATCTGTGCAAGTGAAATGGAACGGTTTAAAATTGCAAATGTGTCAAAATTGGTGAAATAACCTAAAACTAATATAAAGCCAACCACTGTGGCAAGACTCATCCACCTACGCACACAGAAATCTAAAAATAACTCCACCGTCGAGGCAGGGAACGCCGCAATGGACTGGTGACGTCAATTCATTCTGTGACGTCATTTGTGTATATCTGACGTCCACTGGCACTATGTGATATTAGATCTCATTTTCAGGGAGCAACATGTCCTGTAAGGGTAGGTTTGAACGTGCAACTTGAAGCACAACATTTAACACGGGATTGAGAATATGAATGGGAAAACGCTCTGTGAAATTGATCGTTGTGAAACGCAGAATATATATAGGAAAAGGCAACATTTACATAATGATCGAATTGGAAAGGAAATAAATCAAAGTAACTTGATTAAATTAAGGGTTTGCAAAAGAAAAGAACATGTGAATAAAATGTAAATCAATTTACAATAATAACGCTTTATACTGGTTTTGACGTAACTGGTGTAACTAAGCTAAATTTCGCTCACGGTGACATACTGGAATTTATAGACCAGAAGTCTGACAAACTAGAACCTTTCCCTTGCGAACTGAGCAACATAGGTTCTGAAGCTCTATGTACAATAAAGAACTTACCCCTTGTCATCTAGCGGTTCTTAAAAGGAGGTTTGAAAGTTATAGACTTCAGACTGTTTTTGAACTCTGAAGTGTTGTCACTGTTGTGCATAAAATTCTTTTACCCCCCCCCCCCCAAAAAAATCACAACAACAACAAACAAACAAAAAACATCAAGGGCGCTCGTATTTGTTTGGGAATACAATTTGACTGCATTTCAACTTCACTTTGATTTGATAACCCAAGAAATAATAAAGTTTCTTGCATAAAATCCCAAAGTGAGATAATGCTATCTTAGGTAGATAGCTACATCTGTCTACAATTGACTAGGCCCTATATCATAATTATGTTATCTTAGGTAGATAGCTGTACCTCACTGCAACTACAACTGACTATACAATATGATATCTTAGGTATATAGATGGCAGCCTGTATCTCACCACAACTGACTACATACACTCTCACTACAACAACTGACTACACAATGCTATCTTAGGTAGATAGCTATATCTCACTACAACTGACTACACAATGGTATCTTGGGTAGATAGCTATATCTCGCCACAACTGACTACACAATGCTATCTTAGGTAGATAGCTATCTCACCACAACTGACTACACAATGCTATCTTAGGTAGATCTCACCCCAACTGCTTAGGTAGATAGCTATATCTCACTACAACTGACTACACAATGCTATATAGCTGTATCTCACCACAACTGACTACACAGTGCTATATTAGGTAGATAGCTATATCTCACCACAACTGACGACACAATGCTATCTTAGGTAGATAGCTATATATCACTACAACTGACTACACAATGCTATCTTAGGTAGATAGCTATATCTCACCACAACTGACTACACAATGCTATCGTAGGTAGATAGCTATATCTCACCACAACTGACTACACAATGCGCTCGTATTTGTTTGGGAATACAATTTGACTGCATTTCAACTTCACTTTGATTTGATAACCCAAGAAATAATAAAGTTTCTTGCATAAAATCCCAAAGTGAGATAATGCTATCTTAGGTAGATAGCTACATCTGTCTACAATTGACTAGGCCCTATATCATAATTATGTTATCTTAGGTAGATAGCTGTACCTCACTGCAACTACAACTGACTATACAATATGATATCTTAGGTATATAGATGGCAGCCTGTATCTCACCACAACTGACTACATACACTCTCACTACAACAACTGACTACACAATGCTATCTTAGGTAGATAGCTATATCTCACTACAACTGACTACACAATGGTATCTTAGGTAGATAGCTATATCTCGCCACAACTGACTACACAATGCTATCTTAGGTAGATAGCTATCTCACCACAACTGACTACACAATGCTATCTTAGGTAGATAGCTATATCGCACTACAACTGACTACACAATGCTATCTTAGGTAGATAGCTATATCTCACTACAACTGACTACACAATGCTATCTTAGGTAGATAGCTGTATCTCACCACAACTGACTACACAGTGCTATATTAGGTAGATAGCTATATCTCACCACAACTGACGACACAATGCTATCTTGGGTAGATAGCTATATATCACTACAACTGACTACACAATGCTATCTTGGGTAGATAGCTATATCTCACCACAACTGACTACACAATGCTATCGTAGGTAGATAGCTATATCTCACCACAACTGACTACACAATGCTATCTTAGGTAGATAGCTATATCTCACCACAACTGACTACACAATGCTATCTTAGGTAGATAGCTATATCTCACTACAACTGACTACACAATGCTATCTTAGGTAGATAGCTATATCTCACCACAACTGACTACACAATGCTATCTTAGGTAGATAGCTATATCTCACCACAACTGACTACACAATGCTATCTTAGGTAGATAGCTATATCTCACCACAACTGACTACACAATGCTATCTTAGGTAGATAGTTATATCTCTCACTGCAGCTGACTACACAATGCTATCTTAGGTTGATAGCTATATCTCACCACAACTGACTACACAGTGCTATCTTAGGTAGATAGCTATATCTCACCACAACTGACTACACAATGCTATCTTAGCTATATCTCTCACTGCAGCTGACTACACAATGCTATCTTAGGTAGATAGCTATATCTCACCACAACTGACTACACAGTGCTAACTTAGGTAGATAGCTATATCTCACTACAACTGACTACACAATGCTATCTTAGGTAGATAGCTATATCTCACCACAACTGACTACACAGTGCTATCTTAGGTAGATAGCTATATCTCATCACAACTGACTACACAGTGCTATCTTAAGTAGATAGCTATATCTCACTACAACTGACTACACAATGCTATCTTAGGTAGATAGCTATATCTCACCACAACTGACTACACAATGCTATCTTAGGTAGATAGCTATATCTCTCCACAACTGACTACACAATGCTATCTTAGGTAGATAGCTATATCTCACCACAACTGACTACACAATGCTATCTTAGGTAGATAGCTATATCTCACCACAACTGACTACACAGTGCTATCTTCTAAAGGTAGATAGCTATATCTCACCACAACTGACTACACAATGCTATCTTAGGTAGATAGCTATATCTCACCACAACTGACTACACAATGCTATCAGGTAGATAGCTATATCTCACCACAACTGACTACACAATGCTATCTTAGGTAGATAGCTATATCTCACCACAACTGACTACACAGTGCTATCTTAGGTAGATAGCTATATCTCACAACAACTGACTACACAATGCTATCTTAGGTAGATAGCTATATCTCACCACAACTGACTACACAATGCTATCTTAGGTAGATAGCTATATCTCACCACAACTGACTACACAATGCTATCTTAGGTAGATAGCTATATCTCACCACAACTGACTACACAATGCTATCAGGTAGATAGCTATATCTCACCACAACTGATTACACAATGCTATCTTCTAAAGGTAGATAGCTATATCTCACCACAACTGACTACACAGTACTATCTTAGGTAGATAGCTATATCTCACCACAACTGACTACACAGTGCTATCTTAGGTAGATAGCTATATCTCACCACAACTGACTACACAGTGCTATCTTAAGTAGATAGCTATATCTCACCACAACTGACTACACAGTGCTATCTTAAGTAGATAGCTATATCTCACCACAACTGACTACACAAAGCTATCTTAGGTAGATAGCTATATCTCACCACAACTGACTACACAATGCTATCTTAGGTAGATAGCTATATCTCACTACAACTGACTACACAATGCTATCTTAGGTAGATAGCTATATCTCACCACAACTGACTACACAGTGCTATCTTAAGTAGATAGCTATATCTCACCACAACTGACTACACAGTGCTATCTTAGGTAGATAGCTATATCTCACAACAACTGACTACACAATGCTATCTTAGGTACAATTGACTACACAATGCTATCTTAGGTAGATAGCTATATCTCACCACGACTGACTACACACATTGCTATCTTAGGTAGATAGCTATATCTCACCACAACTGACTACACAATTATATCTTAGGTAGATAGCTATATCTCACCACAACTGATTACACAATGTTATCTTAGGTAGATAGCTATATCTCACCACAGCTGACTACACAATGCTATCTTAGGTAGATAGCTATATCTCACCACAACTGACTACACAATGCTATCTTAGGTAGATAGCTATATCTCACCACAACTGACTACACAGTGCTATCTTAGGTAGATAGCTATATCTCACCACAACTGACTACACAGTGCTATCTTAGGTAGATAGCTATATCTCACCACAACTGACTACACAGTGCTATCTTAGGTAGATAGCTATATCTCACCACAACTGACTACACAATGCTATCTTAGGTAGATAGCTATATCTCACCACAACTGAGTACACAGTGCTATCTTAGGAAGATAGCTACATCTCACCACAACTGACTACACAGTGCTATCTTAGGTAGATAGCTATATCTCACCACAACTGACTACACAATGTTATCTTAGGTAGATAGCTATATCTCACCACAACTGACTACACAAGCTATCTTAGGTAGATAGCTATATCTCACCACAACTGACTACACAGTGCTATCTTAGGTAGATAGCTATATCTCACCACAACTGACTACACAATGCTATCTTAGGTAGATAGCTATATCTCACCACAACTGACTACACAATGCTATCTTAGGTACACACTTAAAAATAGGTAGTCAAAATTTTGACTAATTTAGGGGGTCAATTTGAAATAACCCGGATGAAGTCAAATTTGACCACCATAGGGGTCATTTTCAGTTGTTGACATCATTTTAAATTTACCCCTAAAAGGGTCATATTTAAATGTCCCCCAATATAGGCATTATTTGACCCACGTTCCGGGGTCATTTTCAAACTGGCACCCCCAAATGTAGTCATTTCAACTACTTTAGGGGTATATTTCTAATTATGACCCCGGATATAGTCATTTTTTGACACTAATAGGGTTATTTTTCAAATGACTCTGTTAGGGGTCAAATCATTTTTTGACCCTAAATGTAGTCATTTTTAACTACAATTTGGGTCAAATCATTTGACTTCATCTCCGGGTCAAAAATGACTTCAATGGGTTTGGTGCATAGTTGACCCTGCCATGGGGTCAAAAATGACTACTTTAGGGTCATTTTTGACTACCTATTTTTAAGTGTGTAGATAGCTATATCTCACCACAACTGACTACACAATGCTATCTTAGGTAGATAGCTATATCTCACCACAACTGACTACACAATGCTATCTTAGGTAGATAAGCTATATCTCACCACAACTGACTACACAATGCTATCTTAGGTAGATAGCTATATCTCACCACAACTGACTACACAATGCTATCTTAGGTAGATAGCTATATCTCACCACAACTGACTACACAGTGCTATCTTAGGTAGATAGCTATATCTCTCACTGCAGCTGACTACACAATGCTATCTTAGGTATATAGCTATATCTCACCACAACTGACTACACAATGCTATCTTAGGTAGATAGCTGTATCTCACCACAACTGACTACACAATGCTATCTTAGGTAGATAGCTATATCTCACTACAACTGACTACACAATGGTATCTTAGGTAGATAGCTATATCTCGCCACAACTGACTACACAATGCTATCTTAGGTAGATAGCTATCTCACCACAACTGACTACACAATGCTATCTTAGGTAGATAGCTATATCGCACTACAACTGACTACACAATGCTATCTTAGGTAGATAGCTATATCTCACTACAACTGACTACACAATGCTATCTTAGGTAGATAGCTGTATCTCACCACAACTGACTACACAGTGCTATATTAGGTAGATAGCTATATCTCACCACAACTGACGACACAATGCTATCTTAGGTAGATAGCTATATATCACTACAACTGACTACACAATGCTATCTTGGGTAGATAGCTATATCTCACCACAACTGACTACACAATGCTATCGTGGGTAGATAGCTATATCTCACCACAACTGACTACACAATGCTATCTTGGGTAGATAGCTATATCTCACCACAACTGACTACACAATGCTATCTTGGGTAGATAGCTATATCTCACTACAACTGACTACACAATGCTATCTTGGGTAGATAGCTATATCTCACCACAACTGACTACACAATGCTATCTGAGGTAGATAGCTATATCTCACCACAACTGACTACACAATGCTATCTTAGGTAGATAGCTATATCTCACCACAACTGACTACACAATGCTATCTTGGGTAGATGGTTATATCTCTCACTGCAGCTGACTACACAATGCTATCTTGGGTTGATAGCTATATCTCACCACAACTGACTACACAGTGCTATCTTAGGTAGATAGCTATATCTCACCACAACTGACTACACAATGCTATCTTAGGTAGATAGCTATATCTCTCACTGCAGCTGACTACACAATGCTATCTTAGGTAGATAGCTATATCTCACCACAACTGACTACACAGTGCTAACTTAGGTAGATAGCTATATCTCACTACAACTGACTACACAATGCTATCTTAGGTAGATAGCTATATCTCACCACAACTGACTACACAGTGCTATCTTAGGTAGATAGCTATATCTCATCACAACTGACTACACAGTGCTATCTTAGGTAGATAGCTATATCTCACTACAACTGACTACACAATGCTATCTTAGGTAGATAGCTATATCTCACCACAACTGACTACACAATGCTATCTTAGGTAGATAGCTATATCTCTCCACAACTGACTACACAATGCTATCTTAGGTAGATAGCTATATCTCACCACAACTGACTACACAATGCTATCTTAGGTAGATAGCTATATCTCACCACAACTGACTACACAGTGCTATCTTCTAAAGGTAGATAGCTATATCTCACCACAACTGACTACACAATGCTATCTTAGGTAGATAGCTATATCTCACCACAACTGACTACACAATGCTATCAGGTAGATAGCTATATCTCACCACAACTGACTACACAATGCTATCTTAGGTAGATAGCTATATCTCACCACAACTGACTACACAATGCTATCTTAGGTAGATAGCTATATCTCACAACAACTGACTACACAATGCTATCTTAGGTAGATAGCTATATCTCACCACAACTGACTACACAATGCTATCTTAGGTAGATAGCTATATCTCACCACAACTGACTACACAATGCTATCTTAGGTAGATAGCTATATCTCACCACAACTGACTACACAATGCTATCAGGTAGATAGCTATATCTCACCACAACTGATTACACAATGCTATCTTCTAAAGGTAGATAGCTATATCTCACCACAACTGGTAGATAGCTATATCTCACCACAACTGACTACACAGTGCTATCTTAGGTAGATAGCTATATCTCACCACAACTGACTACACAGTGCTATCTTAAGTAGATAGCTATATCTCACCACAACTGACTACACAGTGCTATCTTAAGTAGATAGCTATATCTCACCACAACTGACTACACAAAGCTATCTTAGGTAGATAGCTATATCTCACCACAACTGAGGTAGATAGCTATATCTCACTACAACTGACTACACAATGCTATCTTAGGTAGATAGCTATATCTCACCACAACTGACTACACAGTGCTATCTTAAGTAGATAGCTATATCTCACCACAACTGACTACACAGTGCTATCTTAGGTAGATAGCTATATCTCACAACAACTGACTACACAATGCTATCTTAGGTACAATTGACTACACAATGCTATCTTAGGTAGATAGCTATATCTCACCACGACTGACTACACACATTGCTATCTTAGGTAGATAGCTATATCTCACCACAACTGACTACACAATTATATCTTAGATAGATAGCTATATCTCACCACAACTGATTACACAATGTTATCTTAGGTAGATAGCTATATCTCACCACAACTGACTACACAATGCTATCTTAGGTAGATAGCTATATCTCACCACAACTGACTACACAATGCTATCTTAGGTAGATAGCTATATCTCACTACAACTGACTACACAGTGCTATCTTAGGTAGATAGCTATATCTCACCACAACTGACTACACAGTGCTATCTTAGGTAGATAGCTATATCTCACCACAACTGACTACACAGTGCTATCTTGGGTAGATAGCTATATCTCACCACAACTGACTACACAATGCTATCTTGGGTAGATAGCTATATCTCACTACAACTGAGTACACAGTGCTATCTTAGGAAGATAGCTACATCTCACCACAACTGACTACACAGTGCTATCTTGGGTAGATAGCTATATCTCACCACAACTGACTACACAATGTTATCTTGGGTGATAGCTATATCTCACCACAACTGACTACACAGTGCTATCTTAGGTAGATAGCTATATCTCACCACAACTGACTACACAGTGCTATCTTAGGTAGATAGCTATATCTCACCACAACTGACTACACAATGCTATCTTAGGTAGATAGCTATATCTCACCACAACTGACTACACAATGCTATCTTAGGTACACACTTAAAATAGGTAGTCAAAATTTTGACTAATTTAGGGGTCAATTTGAAATAACCCGGATGAAGTCAAATTTGACCACCATAGGGGTCATTTTCAGTTGTTGACATCATTTTAATTGACCCTAAAGGGTCATATTTAAATGACCCCCAATATAGTCATTATTTGACCCACGTTCCGGGGTCATTTTCAAACCGGGACCCCCAAATGTAGTCATTTCAACTACTTTAGGGGTATATTTCTAATTATGACCCCGGATATAGGCATTTTTTGACACTAATAGGGTTATTTTTCAAATGACTCTGTTAGGGGTCAAATCATTGTTTGACCCTAAATGTAGTCATTTTAAACTACAATTTGGGTCAAATCATTTGACTTCATCTCCGGGTCAAAAATGACTTCAATGGGTTTGGTGCATAGTTGACCCTGCCATGGGGTCAAAAATGACTACTTTAGGGTCATTTTGACTACCTATTTTAAGTGTGTAGATAGCTATATCTCACCACAACTGACTACACAAAGCTAACTTAGGTAGATAGCTATATCTCACCACAACTGACTACACAATGCTATCTTAGGTAGATAAGCTATATCTCACCACAACTGACTACACAATGCTATCTTAGGTAGATAGCTATATCTCCCCACAACTGACTACACAGTGCTATCTTAGGTAGATAGCTATATCTCACCACAACTGACTACACAGTGCTATCTTAGGTAGATAGCTATATCTCTCACTGCAGCTGACTACACAATGCTATCTTAGGTATATAGCTATATCTCACCACAACTGACTACACAATGCTATCTTAGGTAGATAGCTATATCTCACCACAACTGACTACACAATGCTATCTTAGGTAGATAGCTATATCTCACCACAACTGACTACACAATGCTATCTTAGGTAGATAGCTATATCTCACCACAACTGACTACACAATGCTATCTTAGGTAGATATCTATATCTCACCACAACTGACTACACAATGCTATCTTAGGTAGATAGCTATATCTCATTACAACTGACTACACAATGCTATCTTAGGTAGATCGCTATATCTCACCACAACTTACTACACAGTGCTATCTTAGGTAGATAGCTATATCTCACCACAACTGACTACACAATGCTATCTTAGGTAGATAGCTATATCTCACCACAACTGACTACACAATGCTATCACAATGCTATCTTAGGTAGATAGCTATATCTCACCACAACTGACTACACAGTGCTATCTTAGGTAGATAGCTATATCTCATCACAACTGACTACACAATGTTATCTTAGGTAGATAGCTATATATCACTACAACTGACCACACAGTGCTATCTTAGGTAGATAGCTATATCTCATCACAACTGACTACACAATGTTATCTTAGGTAGATAGCTATATCTCACTACAACTGACTACACAATGCTATCTTAGGTAGATAGCTATATCTCACCACAACTGACTACACAATGCTATCTTAGGTAGATAGCTATATCTCATCACAACTGACTGCACAGTGCTATCTTAGGTAGATAGCTATATCTCTCACCACAACTGACCACACAGTGCTATCTTAGGTAGATAGCTATATCTCGCCACAACTGACTACACAATGCTATCTTAGGTAGATAGCTATATCTCATCACAACTGACGACACAATGCTATCTTAGGTAGATAGCTATATCTCATCACAACTGACTACACAATGCTATCTTAGGTAGATAGCTATATCTCACAACAACTGACTACACAATGCTATCTTAGGTAGATAGCTATATCTCACTACAACTGACTACACAGTGCTATCTTAGGTAGATAGCTATATCTCACCACAACTGACTACACAGTGCTATCTTAAGTAGATAGCTATATCTCACTACAACTGACTACACAATGCTATCTTAGGTAGATAGCTATATCTCACCACAACTGACTACACAATGCTATCTTAGGTAGATAGCTATATCTCACCACAACTGACTACACAATGCTATCTTAGGTAGATAGCTATATCTCACTACAACTGACTACAAAATGCTATCTGAGGTAGATAGCTATATCTCACTACAACTGATTACACAATGCTATCTTAGGTAGATAGCTATATCTCTCACTGCAGCTGACTACACAATGCTATCTTGGTAGATAGCTATATCTCACTACAACTGACTACACAATGCTATCTTGGGTAGATAGCTATATCCTTTCCTAACTGACTACACAATGCTATCTTAGGTAGATAGCTATATCTCACTACAACTGACTACACAATGCTATCTTAGGTAGATAGCTATATCTCACCACAACCGACTACACAATGCTATCTTAGGTAGATAGCTATCTCTCACTGCAGCTGACTACACAATGCTATCTTAGGTAGATAGCTATATCTCACTACAACTGACTACACAATGCTATCTTAGGTAGATAGCTATATCTCACTACAACTGACTACACAATGCTATCTTAGGTAGATAGCTATATCTCACCACAACTGACTACACAATGCTATCTTAGGTAGATAGCTATATCTCACCACAACTGACTACACAATGCTATCTTAGGTAGATAGCTATATCTCACCACAACTGACTACACAATGCTATCTTAGGTAGATAGTTATATCTCTCACTGCAGCTGACTACACAATGCTATCTTAGGTTGATAGCTATATCTCACCACAACTGACTACACAGTGCTATCTTAGGTAGATAGCTATATCTCACCACAACTGACTACACAATGCTATCTTAGGTAGATAGCTATATCTCTCACTGCAGCTGACTACACAATGCTATCTTAGGTAGATAGCTATATCTCACCACAACTGACTAACTGACTACACAATGCTATCTTAGGTAGATAGCTATATCTCACCACAACTGACTACACAGTGCTATCTTGGGTAGATAGCTATATCTCATCACAACTGACTACACAGTGCTATCTTGGGTAGATAGCTATATCTCACTACAACTGACTACACAATGCTATCTTGGGTAGATAGCTATATCTCACCACAACTGACTAGATAGCTATATCTCTCCACAACTGACTACACAGTGCTATCTTAGGTAGATAGCTATATCTCACCACAACTGACTACACAATGCTATCTTGGGTAGATAGCTATATCTCACCACAACTGACTACACAGTGCTATCTTCTAAAGGTAGATAGCTATATCTCACTACAACTGACTACACAATGCTATCTTAGGTAGATAGCTATATCTCACCACAACTGACTACACAATGCATCTTACTATATCTCACCACAACTGACTACACAATGCTATCTTAGGTAGATAGCTATATCTCACCACAACTGACTACACAGTGCTATCTTAGGTAGATAGCTATATCTCACAACAACTGACTACACAATGCTATCTTGGGTAGATAGCTATATCTCACCACAACTGACTACACAATGCTATCTTGGGTAGATAGCTATATCTCACCACAACTGACTACACAATGCTATCTTAGGTAGATAGCTATATCTCACCACAACTGACTACACAATGCTATCAGGTAGATAGCTATATCTCACCACAACTGATTACACAATGCTATCTTCTAAAGGTAGATAGCTATATCTCACCACAACTGACTACACAGTACTATCTTAGGTAGATAGCTATATCTCACCACAACTGACTACACAGTGCTATCTTAGGTAGATAGCTATATCTCACCACAACTGACTACACAGTGCTATCTTAAGTAGATAGCTATATCTCACCACAACTGACTACACAGTGCTATCTTAAGTAGATAGCTATATCTCACCACAACTGACTACACAAAGCTATCTTAGGTAGATAGCTATATCTCACCACAACTGACTACACAATGCTATCTTGGGTAGATAGCTATATCTCACTACAACTGACTACACAATGCTATCTTAGGTAGATAGCTATATCTCACCACAACTGACTACACAGTGCTATCTTAAGTAGATAGCTATATCTCACCACAACTGACTACACAGTGCTATCTTAGGTAGATAGCTATATCTCACAACAACTGACTACACAATGCTATCTTAGGTACAATTGACTACACAACTGCTATAGATAGCTATATCTCACCACGACTGACTACACACATTGCTATCTTAGGTAGATAGCTATATCTCACCACAACTGACTACACAATTATATCTTGGGTAGATAGCTATATCTCACCACAACTGATTACACAATGTTATCTTGGGTAGATAGCTATATCTCACCACAGCTGACTACACAATGCTATCTTGGGTAGATAGCTATATCTCACCACAACTGACTACACAATGCTATCTTGGGTAGATAGCTATATCTCACCACAACTGACTACACAGTGCTATCTTAGGTAGATAGCTATATCTCACCACAACTGACTACACAGTGCTATCTTAGGTAGATAGCTATATCTCACCACAACTGACTACACAGTGCTATCTTAGGTAGATAGCTATATCTCACCACAACTGACTACACAATGCTATCTTAGGTAGATAGCTATATCTCACCACAACTGAGTACACAGTGCTATCTTAGGAAGATAGCTACATCTCACCACAACTGACTACACAGTGCTATCTTGGGTAGATAGCTATATCTCACCACAACTGACTACACAATGTGATCTTAGGTAGATAGCTATATCTCACCACAACTGACTACACAAGCTATCTTAGGTAGATAGCTATATCTCACCACAACTGACTACACAGTGCTATCTTAGTTAGATAGCAATATCTCACCACAACTGACTACACAATGCTATCTTAGGTGAGATAGCTATATCTCACCACAACTGACTACACAATGCTATCTTAGGTACACACTTAAAAATAGGTAGTCAAACTTTTGACTAATTTAGTGGGTCAATTTGAAATAACCCGGATGAAGTCAAATTTGACCACCATAGGGGTCATTTTCAGTTGTTGACATCATTTTTAATTGACCCCTAAAAGGGTCATATTTAAATGACCCCCAATAAAGTCATTATTTGACCCACGTTCCGGGGTCATTTTCAAACCGGCACCCCCAAATGTAGTCATTTCAACTACTTTAGGGGTATATTTCTAATTATGACCCCGGATATAGGCATTTTTTGACACTAATAGGGTTATTTTTCAAATGACTCTGTTAGGGGTCAAATCATTGTTTGACCCTAAATGTAGTCATTTTAAACTACAATTTGGGTCAAATCATTTGACTTCATCTCCGGGTCAAAAATGACTTCAATGGGTTTGGTGCATAGTTGACCCTGCCATGGGGTCAAAAATGACTACTTTAGGGTCATTTTTGACTACCTATTTTAAGTGTGTAGATAGCTATATCTCACCACAACTGACTACACAATGCTATCTTAGGTAGATAGCTATATCTCACCACAACTGACTACACAATGCTATCTTAGGTAGATAGCTATATCTCACCACAACTGACTACACAATGCTATCTTAGGTAGATAGCTATATCTCTCACTGTAGCTGACTACACAATGCTATCTTAGGTAGATAGCTATATCTCACCACAACTGACTACACAGTGCTATCTTAGGTAGATAGCTATATCTCATCACAACTGACTACACAATGTTATCTTAGGTAGATAGCTATATATCACTACAACTGACCACACAGTGCTATCTTAGGTAGATAGCTATATCTCATCACAACTGACTACACAATGTTATCTTAGGTAGATAGCTATATCTCACTACAACTGACTACACAATGCTATCTTAGGTAGATAGCTATATCTCACCACAACTGACTACACAATGCTATCTAGGTACTGACTGCACAGTGCTATCTTAGGTAGATAGCTATATCTCTCACCACAACTGACCACACAGTGCTATCTTAGGTAGATAGCTATATCTCGCCACAACTGACTACACAATGCTATCTTGGGTAGATAGCTATATCTCATCACAACTGACGACACAATGCTATCTTAGGTAGATAGCTATATCTCATCACAACTGACTACACAATGCTATCTTAGGTAGATAGCTATATCTCACAACAACTGACTACACAATGCTATCTTAGGTAGATAGCTATATCTCACTACAACTGACTACACAGTGCTATCTTAGGTAGATAGCTATATCTCACCACAACTGACTACACAGTGCTATCTTAAGTAGATAGCTATATCTCACTACAACTGACTACACAATGCTATCTTAGGTAGATAGCTATATCTCACCACAACTGACTACACAATGCTATCTTAGGTAGATAGCTATATCTCACCACAACTGACTACACAATGCTATCTTAGGTAGATAGCTATATCTCACTACAACTGACTACAAAATGCTATCTGAGGTAGATAGCTATATCTCACTACAACTGATTACACAATGCTATCTTAGGTAGATAGCTATATCTCTCACTGCAGCTGACTACACAATGCTATCTTAGGTAGATAGCTATATCTCACTACAACTGACTACACAATGCTATCTTAGGTAGATAGCTATATCCTTTCACCACAACTGACTACACAATGCTATCTGAGGTAGATAGCTATATCTCACTACAACTGACTACACAATGCTATCTTAGGTAGATAGCTATATCTCACCACAACCGACTACACAATGCTATCTTAGGTAGATAGCTATCTCTCACTGCAGCTGACTACACAATGCATCTTAGGTAGATAGCTATATCTCACTACAACTGACTACACAATGCTATCTTAGGTAGATAGCTATATCTCACCACAACTGACTACACAATGCTATCTTAGGTAGATAGCTATATCTCACCACAACTGACTACACAATGCTATCTTAGGTAGATAGCTATATCTCACCACAACTGACTACACAATGCTATCTTAGGTAGATAGCTATATCTCACCACACCTGACTACACAATGCTATCTTAGGTAGATAGCTATATCTCACCACAACTGACTACACAATGCTATCTTAGGTAGATAGCTATATCTCACCACAACTGACTACACAATGCTATCTTTGGTAGATAGCTATATCTCTCACCAGGATCTCTCACTGCAGCTGACTACACAATGCTATCTTAGGTAGATAGCTATATCTCACTACAACTGACTACACAATGCTATCTTAGGTAGATAGCTATATCTCACCACAACTGACTACACAATGCTATCTTAGGTAGATAGCTATATCTCACCACAACTGACTACACAATGCTATCTTAGGTAGATAGCTATATCTCACCACAACTGACTACACAATGCTATCTTAGGTAGATAGCTATATCTCACCACAACTGACTTCACAATGCTATCTTAGGTAGATAGCTATATCTCACCACAACTGACTACACAATGCTATCTTTGGTAGATAGCTATATCTCTCACCCGGGATCTCTCACTGCAGCTGACTACACAATGCTATCTTAGGTAGATAGCTATAATTATATCAATATAAATGTTAAAAACTGTTTAATATGTACAACAACATCCAAAATTTAGGGTTAAAAAGACAAAACAACCGACGTTTCGGGAGCATAAAAACATCCCTTTTGCAAGGTTAAAACAAGTAGCACTAGTAGCTAGCACTGCAAGAGAGAAAGTGACAAGCAAGAAATTAGAATGATAATAAGAACATACAAGGGAAAAATCAATTAGGTGAGAAAAACAGGCATGTGCAAGTATAGCAGGCCAACCAGGTCAAAAAGGGAAAAAGCAAATCTATGGTCAGCCATTCTAGTCAAAAGATAAACAAACCGTAATATATCAAAGGGAAGGGAAAATTTTGATAAGCCAAAGGCCTAACAAAAAATAAAGGACCACTGTTGGTACCATCCGATACCCGAAACTGTACAGCCCGCCTAGGTGGGACATCCAGGAAGTACCAACGTCTCCACGCGTCGGCTCCGCCTCCCAGACCATACAGCGGGGTACCAGAGATACCAAGGTGGTCCGATTTTGCAACAAACAAAAGATTGAAGAAAAACAATGAGGGAGGACCAGAATAACTGACCAAAGAAAATTTGTTTAACGATGACTTTTAACATATATCAATATAGCTAGGCATCACAAGGTTTAGATCTTTGATTTTCCCCATAAAATTCAGACAGGAGTCCAAACACCTTCTAGATGTGTCACATCTGAACTGATAACTCGTAAGCAATAACCTATCATAACGGGTCATTCCAGTTGATATGCATGCACCCTATGGAAGACATGACCCAAATCTTCGACACAGAGAGTGTGAATGTCAAATGGGGTTACGTGAATGGTGGGAGATTAAGGTCGTGTCTTCCATAAGGGGTGTATGGATCAAACTAACAGCGAAACGGGTAATATTTTGTCGTGAAATTATTCTCATGTCATGTTAGGCCTACAATTTGTTATTATAATAACCCAGCAAACACAAAACGTTTTCGACATCACTCGCAAAAGGTTATAAAAGGTTGTCAGAAAACGTTTAAATGTCGGGTTATATAAAGGGTATATTAAGAGTATAAAACGTTTTCATAACCTTAAAAACATTTTTGATAATCTACTGCTCAGCAAACAAAAATGTTTTACAGAAAACGTTTAAATGTCGGGTTATATAAAGGGTATAAAAACGTTTTAATAACATTACAAAAACATTATTGAAAACTTGATACAAAACATTCTAAACAGAATGTTATTTTGGGAGTTGAAAAAATATTTTGCGAAAAATGTTTGCCCAAAATATTTGCAATAACGTTTAAAAACGTTTTCATGACCTTTATATAACCCGACATTTAAATGTTATTAAAAGGTTTTGAAAAAACATTTTAAGAACATTTCGGTGTTTGCTGGGTTCAAATATTTTAACATAATGTTATTTAAGTATTGACAAAATATTTGGCAAAAATGTTTGCAAAAATAGTTTAAAATAAAATTTTTTGAAAACATTTAAAAAATAGTGTTGTAGTGTGTTTTCATACAAAACGTTTAAAACGTTACCATGACCTTTATATAACCCGACATTTTAATGTTATTAAAACGTTTTTACCTAAACCAAAATATAACTTATTTAAAACGTTTTTAAAACGTTTTTGTGTTTGCTGGGTATTTTGTCGTGAAATTATTCTCAGATCATGTTAGGCCTACAATGTGTTATTATAGTATTAGTAACCTATTTAGGGCAAGGCTGTATAGGCCTACGCCACGTGCAGAACGTGGAGCATTTGGACAAGATTAGAAATTATAAATCGTGTAAGAATAGAATATGGACTATTGTCAATATATAATGTCATTCACTTGAAACATTGGGAAACATTGGCAAAAAGAGAAGGGAATCCAACATTTTATTTATTGAACATAGGCATTACAATAAATTATTGTAAAATAATTAACTAAAATAGTTCAATTTGGACGAATTCCACGTGAATGTAATCAATGTATGCATTCATTTGGCATCTGGCTTTTCACCTGACGATATTGTTGATTGTTACTTCATAATTTTGCTCTTATTGTTGTTGAAAATCTTTTTTTTATAATTCATTCTTTCATTTGAATGTTTGTATGTTTACCTCGGTATAGCGCAACGGACACTGACTCATAATCGGAAGGTTGCGGGTTCGAGCCCCGGCGACGCCATCGTGTTGTGCCCTTGAGTAAGGCACTTTATCTCGATTACTCCTCTCCACCCAGGTGTTTAAATGGGTACCGGCATTCTTAAATGCTGGGAAGGTAACAGACTCGCTGTATGTAGAGGAGGTGTAGCGATCCCCCTATAGCAACATTACATGGAGGAGTCTGGCCCAATCGCCAATGAAAGAGAGATGGGCACTCCGATCACTGCTGTTTATACAGGATCGTCTCCTTTACCTTTTTTTTATAGCGTAACAAGCGGTGGATGTGGGGTGGGGGTGGAGTGTCCTAAAGACGCGGCTCTGAATATCTCCGAATGTTGCTGGAAATAATAAAAACACACAAAAAAAACATCATAATGTCGACTGATATGAAAATGGTTGGTGAAATATCAAGAAGAGAGAGTGGGAAGACAGACAGACAGACAGACAGACAGACAGACAGACAGACAGACAGACAAATAAACAGAAGCAGATAGACAAAAAGAGATACACGGAAGACTGAAGAAAAAAATATAGAGACAACACTGCACATGATGAGGCATATAATAAAAACGACATTGGCGCCTGCATACTGGCAATTCTTGCTATCTACTGAAGATAGCTTTTGACTAGTGTTGATCAAACCAGAAAACACAAAAACGTTTTACAGAAAGGGTAAATAAAAAAGGATATTTAGCATTTAAAAACATTTTTGAAAATTTGCTACAAAATATTCTAACATTATAGGCCTATTTGGCAAAAATGTTTGTCACGCAAAAAATATTTTACAATAACATTTTGACAATACTTTCAAAATGTTTTTGTAGAGTTTTTACAAAACGTTTTAAAACATGTTCATGACCTTTATAACCCCGACATTTAAATGTTATTAAAATGTTTTGAACAAAACCAAAACACGTTTATAGCGACAATACACATGGGGTTCCGGGATGGGGTTATTGGACGAATTTTTGATTTTCAAAAGATTATTTGAATTTGAAACAGGGTATATCAACATTGAATATTTAGTGTTTCCTTGCTTACGAAAGAAGACAATTCAAAATAATTTTCGCAGTTTAAAAAGTGTGTTTATCATCGAGGCATTTGTATCAAGACCTCACAGGAAAAACAACCTCCTGTATTTAGCAGACACCATAACTCTTTCCACGCGGGTGTCGACTGCAGACGACAAGTTTCCAAAAATTTTTTAAAAATTAAAAAATTAAAAAAATTCAGAACTGTAAATTTTCATGACCATATTTGGAATCAGCATGAAAAATGCATCAAAATGAGTACAAACAAGCATATTATTGGTTCAGTGGTTCTTAAGATAGCTCTTGATATTTCGACAAAATATCTCAAAACTTGAACTTTTTATGTTGAAGCTTATGGCTAGCACGCAGAGTAATAACAAGAAAATTGTGTCTCATTCGGGAATTGTAGCAAGCCTGCAAACAGACTTACAGTAGCTATGCACCAATCCCTTGCAGCTATCATGTGCTTGTTTACTACGACACTGATTGAATTTACAATGCAACTAATCACATCGTTAGCACCGAGCACGTTGCTTTGCCGTGTAAATTGACTAATTAAAAGACGTAATTAGTTCAAGAAAGACCTTCAATATGGCGACCTCCTTCCGAAGGGCGGGCCCCATTTGATACAAGGACATGTTTTCACCAAACCACGCGAGATTTGATTACTTTGAGCCTGCCACTTGTGAATCACCATGACGCACAAAGAACAGGATTTTTGTTTTCCTTTTGTTTTAAAATTAATGCATTATCGTAGCTTATTTGTAAATATTTCATGTCACTTTATACTGCGGTTGTGAAATGTGCTGGTAAGGGTTTGACGCACGCATTCTTAAAAAACTACTACCGGAGTGTTTTCTTTGTGTTTTTGTTCTTCTGCATGTTACGTGTCTCAGTCTGGCTGACATGTGTGTTCTCTCTCCTCTCTGTTTCTCCCTCTCATTCCCGTCTCGTGTCTCCTCATCACGCAACACAGCAAAATCCTGTCTTGTTATCTACTGCTGATGGGGGTGTGGATGACATACTTGGTATGCTATCTACTGCTGATAAGGGTGTGGATGACATACTTGGTATGTTATCTACTGCTGATAAGGGGGTGGATGAGATACATTGTATGCTATCTACTGCTGACGGGGGTGTGGATGACATACTTGGTATGCTATCTACTGTTGATAAGGGTGTGGATGACATACTTGGTATGCTATCTACTGCTGATAAGGATGTGAATGACATACTTGGTATGCTATCTACTGCTGATGGGGTGTGGATGACATACTTGGTATGCTATCTACTGTTGATAAGGGTGTGGATGACATACATGGTATGCGATCTACTGCTGATATGGGTGTGGATGACATACTTACTTGGTATGCTATCTACCGCTGATGAGGGTGTGGATGACATGCATGGTATGCTATCTACTACTGATGGGGGTGTGGATGACATACTTGGTTTGCTATCTACTGTTGATGAGGGTGTAGATAACATACTTGGTATGCTATCTACTGCTGATGAGGGTGTGGATGACATACTTGGTATGTTATCTACTGCAGATGAGGGTGTAGATAACATACTTGGTAAGTTATCTACTGCTGATGAGGGTGTGGATGACATACTTGGTATAACATTATGCTAGTATATTTTGCAGTAAATTAAAAAAAAGTTTTTGATTGTTATGAAAACGTTATATATATATATAGGCCTACGCTTTATATAACCCAATACGGTATGTAAACGTTTTTCTGGCAACCTTTCATAACCTTTTGCGAATAATGTTGGAAACGTTTTGTGTTTGCTGGGTAAGTTGGTAGGCCTATGCTATCTATACTGCTGATGATGGATGGCGTAGATACTTGGTTAATTGTTTACTGCCGAGTGATGTGTCAATACTAAAGGTATCTTCTATACAGATGAGGATGACATATCTACTGCTGGTAAAGATGTGTGATAGCATAATTGTCAGATCAGCTGTGCAGGGACAGATCCTGGTTTTCTCGCTTCGCTCGTCAAAATCTTTATGACTAATGCGCCGACTCTTATTGTCATTCTGGGGGTTGGCCGAGGTATACCTCCCCTATTCGGACTAAAATTGCAAAAAAATGAACAAAATCGCCGAAAATTGGCTTCATAGAGAAGGCCTAGGAGCTTGGGTCCAAACGGCCTTATATTTGCGACTAATTGAGCCAGGGACGTACGTACAGTATATACCGCATGTGAGGCAATTTTGCTGATCTGACATATTTGCCACGTGGTTGTATTGTACCAAAGTCTAAATAACACTAACCTATGTGAACCTATACTACACTGACCCCCGAGACTGCAAACACGACAAATCACATGTGAATAACATAATAGGTTGTCTCGGTCCCAGCCAGTTTGTGTTCCTCCGTCACTAGTGACGAAGGAGCACAAACCGGCTGGGACCGAGACTACAGAATAGGTAACAGGAACACCAAAATAAAATAGCTATCATGTGGATATCTCATGATAAATAATAACAATATTTGATTGACAAGTCCAAAGTCTAACGTGTAAACAGGAGCACGTGTCGGCACAAAGTAGTTCCGTATCATATTAATGTACCGGCCTCCAAAACGTTTTGAGGTAATGAATCAATAGGCCTACAAACATTTTTATCCAAATAAAATATTTATCCCCCCCCCCCCCCAATCCCCGGGATCTATCATCTGCGCCTATGCTGAAGGGCGCGGGTGCGGAGAGGTGATAGGATGCTGTCGATCTTGCAAAATTATTGCATCTTTGTTCTCAACTCGCTTGACCAACATCATCGGGCATCATTGTAGGCCTAATATACCAGACCAACCGGCCTTATCCCCCCCTCCCTCTTTTTTTTTTTGATAAGGGGCTATATGCTACTGGATGGAATCATGATATGCCAATTAGGGTCAGGGGTTGCTGGGGTTAGGTTTAGGGTTAGAGTTAGGGAAGCCTTTCAGCAATCAGTTGTCCCCCATGCCGTACGGAACCTATTAAAACCGGGATTTGAGAACCACATAAAAGTGAACCACTGCTGCCTATTCTAGAATTCTGACAATTGCAAGTTTTTGACAGGCTGCGTCAGAATCTTGGAATTGTCCAAATTTCGACAATTCCAAGATTCTGATGCAGCAGAGGTACAAAACATAACATGAAACAAAGCTGACCACTCGCCTTTAAATTTATCATGCCTGAGTATGAAAAATAAACTATTTACAGTCTTTGGCTTCAATATATCAATTAAGAAAGTGACTATTCTCAGTAATGCTTTCAGCCTCCCTCAGAATGCTGCCGCCGTGCTTTTAAAAATGATAAAGAATACACCGGGAGAATACAACGCAGGCTATACTGCGCCAATAAAGTATCCTTACAGTTGGAAAAATAATCACAATTTCAAAACTGAACAATATTGGGGTAAACTTATTTTTTTAATAGATGCACTATCTAATCCTGCACATTATGACACCACATTGAATCCAATGTGACCTCAAGAAGTAAAGTTACAAGCAATTGAATAGACGAAGGTCCAGTTTTAAAAGTGACAAACTGGCCTATACAAGGCGCAAAAAGATTCCAACAAGCGCAACAAAGAGACAACACAGTTTCTTCAATGAAGCGTTATTAAAGCAGTTTTTATTTCAGTTTTTACTTCTCTGTACTTGTCATAACTTTCATTTTATTTGTCAGTTCTTTTGTTTCAGTTTCCTTTTGTTCCTTTTGTTTTAAATTAAAGCCAAACGCATAAATTAGCCATTCACCACTCTCAAACCAGATGTCTAGTCTGTGGAGTTTTGAATAGGACAGTTTGTCACTTTTAAAACTGTACCTTCGTCTAATCAAATGCTTGTAACTTTGCTTCTTGAAGTCACATTGGATTCAATGTGGTGTCATAATGTGCAGGATTAAATAGTGCATCTATTAAAAAAACAAATTTACCCAAATATTGTTCAGTTTTGAAATTGTGATTATTTTTCCAACTGTAAGGATACTTTATTGGCGCAGTATAGTACAAACACTTTCTTTCACTTGCTACTTAAAGGCTTAACGGGTTATGTCAATATAAATCGACTTTCGAAAAGTTTTTTGATACATTCATTGATTTCTCAAAAAGTAAAAATCGCAGTTTAACAAATAACGGTTCAAATGAAAGCCATTATTGGGGGCTAATTGTTGTATCACTATGATAGGCCTGACACCAATATAAACACTTGTTTCGGTGACCCAAGTTCATGGTCATTTCTGCTCACGCACTTTTTTACAGATGGCCTGGAATTTCATATTTCGGTTTCAGCGATTGCCCGAAAAAGGTGGTATGTTTTTGAAAAGCGTTTCCGCTTGGAATGTAGATAGTTATTGTTGCTATTAGTATACTCTTCGCGATTTTAATTTATGCCCTCTTTAGCCGACAATTTTCAATGCATTTTACACAATAGATACGTCGCTTGCATAAATACCGCTATTTTTAACAGTATCGTTTTTGTTAACCAACATAACATCCAAAAGAGTTCTCAAGACTTTGATGAGACCATAGATACCAAATCGGACTACATGTGATGAACAGATTTTACACTAGAATCAAAAGAACCAGCGTAGGCCCTCTCAAAATGTACTTTTTAAAATATCGCGTTGTGATAAAAATGACTGCCTTTTCCTTGTTTTTTATAACAAGGAAAAGCTTTACTACCTCAAACTTCAAACGTAGTGCTGTCTCAGTGTCCGTTACTGGTTAGTATTATTCCGATTAAGCGATTTTCATGATTTAGGCCTACTTAGCCTACATTTGAGCAACTATTTGCCCACACCGTGTACGAATATATTCCAAATATGGCGCTGCATTCAGTATCACACTAACGACAAGGTTATACTAAGATGTGTAAGACTTTCTGACACTATATTCACGGTTGTTCTAATGGCTATTCAAACTTATGACAAATTTGGCTGGTTTGCGTTGTTCAATACCATTTCACCTAGTCTTGGTACCAGCCGGTTTGTGCTCCTCTGTCACTAACGGTGACGGAGGAGCACAAACCGGCTGGTACCGAGACTACATTTCACCCTGATGTGACAGTGACGTCACATCCGGGGTCACGTCAGTATAAAGCTGGTTTCCACAGAGGAGTAAGATATCTTACTCCTCTGTGCTGGTTTCATACTACCATGCCGGTTGCAATGAGCGGCGTGGCGCACGCGCATTGCAGACAAACGGACACAATCAAGACTTGTCATTGGTTGAAACGCTCTGCCGCTTGCCGGGTGTTCGCGCGCCATTATCGTGATGATCGGGGATTCCTTTTTTGTGATGAAGGCACCAGCCGAAATGTCCGTTTTCCAGAATGCAATGAACATAACTCTACTCCCCGGGGAGATGATGTATTTTGCGACACTCATGGCGGGAAAGAGATATGAAACGAATTTTATTAGGCGCAGCATCACTCGCTGGAGTTCGATGGCGCTGGTGTAGGCCCTACATACGCACGCGCTTAAGACACCGCATAGATGCGAGAGCGAAACAGCTGTTCACAACGCGTTGACATCACTGCCACATCGGGGTGAAAAATGGTATAGGTAATAGATGACTATGAAACCGCAAACTCGCCCCTCGATAAAGGTTGGCAAAGCAGGCCTCAGTTTAGCGAACTTTGTCTAGTTTAATGCGATGCGAGTGCAAGCGCCGCTCAGACTGTGAAGGTTTCTGGATACCGAATATGGGTTTAGATTAGGCCTATTCGCTACTTGCACGGTTCCGCCATTATGCACTATGTGCGGGGAGAGCCTCGAACTGGCAGCATACATGAATGGGAATTGAACTAGTCATAACGTTCTGTGTAAGGTTACATAATTCTTCCTTTCATGTATGCTGCCAGTTCGAGGCTCTCCCCGCACATAGTGCATAATGGCGGAACCGTGCAAGAAGCGAATATCATGTCCTCTAGGCCATATAATTTATTTTTGGAAAGGAAAGTCTAATCTCGGAGCCTATTCAATTGAGAAGGGACTGGATTTTGTCATAATAATATAAAAATTAATACTTAATGCCTCGCGATTTTTTTGATATCCAGCCATAGTATTTTAATTGATTAAACTGAACATAAAGCTATATCTTTACTAGCTTCATGCACTAATTTGCAGACCCGCCCGGCCTTCTACATGTAGTGAGTACCACATTAGATTGTGTTTACAAGAAATAATAAGCGCTGCCTCCTCGAAATTTCTTATGCCATCAGCTTTGATGATTAAATATTATTTACAACTCGGCACCTGTGTTCAAGGCCTTTCTTTTATCTATTGACCTCAAAAGAAAGGATTAGAATGATCAGAATGCCGTCCCTGACCCCTTTCCACACATTAAGAGTCGGTAAGGGAACGTGCTACCGTTATACTTCAATGAGTAGGGCCTACGTATGGCTACTACGCAGTTCAATGGCCTTATTGTGATCTGGCGGGAGTTTTAAAAGCACGGTCCCTGACTGCGTGGGCATATTTCCGGACAAGGAACAATAGAGACCAATTGCCTGGCAATGACGTCACATGTAATCCCAGTCTATAGTGTGATTAGAACATTATAGGCTGGTGGTCACTATAGTACGATCAGTACGAAAAGTCCAATGCGATTATTAATGTATTTTCTAAAATTAAAAGAACCACTTTTTAGCGGGAATTTTTGTAAGTTACACAGCTGAAGTTGTGAAAGGGTTGAAAGACTACAATATTACGGCTTAAACAAGAATTTCTTTGTTTGGTCGTTATTCCTATAGACTCATCCCTTAATGTACGATTTCCTTCAAATTTTATATTTGTCATTATATACTCAAAATACTGAAATAATACTAGTGATAATGATCGGGAATGGTTTCTGTCCATTTTGAGCTGAAATAAGGAGGTAACGTGAAAGAAACACTGCTTGTTATTTTGGCCGTTTAACACGCAGTTCTATGGGCGGACATAAAGTCATAATTTCTTGAATTATGACTTTATGTCGAACTTTTTGCTCTGTTTACCTACAAACACAACAAATTTGGCTGATTCCATTTAGGTGCAAGTTGTGACATGTGTAAACATTACAAATATGCCAAAAAATCAGGTTTGAAAAAAAATTAACCAAATTCATATTATAAGATCGTACATTATGACTTTAAAAATGTGTTCCTTAAGGGATCTAAAATGAGCGTTTTTGCGTTTCGACAGTATTTTTGTGGGACATGAGAGCACCTCAGACCTATCGAATTGCATTCTGAATACGAAGCATGTCTTTCTGATATCAAATAATTTTCATTTTTGAAAATCACAATATAATACAAATTTTATGACAAATTATAAAAATTTGATATTTTTCAAAGTAAATTATATAAATCTAATATTATATTCTTAAAGTGTATGTAGCAGGGAGGAAAAGCCGACGGTCAATTGAAAATTTTGACCTTTCATATTGAAGATATGGATTTTTTCCCAAAAAGACCTATTTATTTTTGGTGTTTTTGGGAAAAAAATCATATATCTTCAATACGAAAGGTCAAAATTTTCAATTGATCGTCGGCTTATCATCCCACCCACATACACTTTAAGTATACATCATCAGATTTATAAAGTTTACTTCAAGTACTGTTAAATATCAAAAATATCAATTTTTAATGATTTGCCATAAAATGTGTATTAAATTGCGAATTTCAAAAATCAAAATTATTTGATATCAGAATGACATTCTTCGTATTCAGAATGCAATTCGATATGTCTGATGTGCTCTAATGTCCCAAAATAAATACTGTCCAAACGTTCATACCCCTTCCCTTAAAGGAGTATTTCGTGATCCTAGCACCCTCTCTTTATGATATTTTCCTGTAGGGCCTAGATATCCACGAAAAAGCTTATTCCCAGTCAGTTTATTCCAATTTTGTGTTTGTGAGTTATCCATGATTATGTGTACTATAGGCCTACCAGAACGTAATTCAAACGAATTAAAGGAGTATTTCGTGATCCTAGCATCCTCTTTTTATGACATTTTTCAGTACATATCCACGAAAAAAGCATATTCCCAAAATTTCAGTTGATTCCGATATTGCGTTTGCGAGTTATGCATGATTTATGTGTACACTGCTCCATAGACAATACGTTGTAATTTCGTTCTGGTGCACCAGAACGAAATTCAAATTTCACAATATCTTTGCTAAACGAATTAATCTACAAGAAATATTTTGTACATAAACATTATGTAGCCAGAGGTTTCCAGTGATATAAAAATCTCAACTTTTTTGAGAAAAGTGGGGGATGAGGCTGTGGATCACGAAATGCCCTTTTAATTTGCAAGAAATATTTTGTAGTGTACATAAACATTGTGTAGCTAGAGATTTCCAGTACCTATTTTTGAACAACCATTTCTTAGAGAGACACGGGCACCTTAAATTTAAAGATCTTTTGTGTCTTTTTTTAAGAATAAAATTTGATTACAGGGCTTGGTTTACCTGCCTTTCCTATTTGCTAAAGATTTTGGTATTGAATGAAGCAGACCTTTGTTCTAATCAGTGGCGTAACTAGGGTTGGTAGCGCCCGGGGCAAGAAACAAAATTTGCGCCCCCCCCCCGAGAATATCTTAGACCCGGGCAATTCTTGAAACAATTGCGAGCGGAGCGCGCGAAATTTTGGACAAATAAGGCCTACCACTAATTAATTTTGGTTACTATTAAAATGTTCTTTCAATTGATTTTGTGCCGAAATGCGCGCGAACATTTTGACTTTCATCGCTTGGAGGGGCGCAGAATCTATGCTGAATTGGTCAATTTGGCACCCCCTTAAGCAGTGGCGTACCGTGGCCGCCCCAACCCCGGGGGCTGAAGAAAATTCAATTTTGCCGCCCCTTCCTCAAAAGCCCGAAAAGGTTGACCCTATTTTTTTCTCAGTCGTTTGAAAAAGTGAAGAGCAAAAAAAAAAAAAAAAAAAAACGGTTTCAGGCGCTAGCACCCTGAAATCAGCACATTTTGTTGTATACTACCATTTTTTCAATATTTTTTATGCATTATCAAATTTTTCCGCCCTTTTTTATTTACTAATTCTTTTGCCGCCCCTTTTTCTTTCCCTTCCTTTTGGCCGCCCCTGTTTTTGCCGCCTCTTCTTCTTCCGCCGCCCCTTCATTTTGGCCGCCCCTGCTTTTACCCCCCGGGGGCTGGCGCTTCAAAGCCCCCCAAAAAATACGCGCATGCTAAGGGTAGCGCCCGGGGCACGTTGCCCCCTCTGCCCCCCCCGTAGTTACGCCACTGGTTCCAATCATTCGCATTATTTAAAATCACATTATTTGTAATATACTTCTCAGTGTTAGTGTTGAAGAAACGGTATTTTAAGGTAACTTGGTGTACACGTCCACCATTTCCAAAACATTACTTCATCCGCATTTTATTTAGATAAGACCGGCCCGAATTATAGAATACGTCTACCGTTCAGTGGCATAGCCAGGCTTCCCGTGTGAGATGTTTTGCCCTCCCCCTTCCCCCTGTGGCATAGCCAGGCTTCCCGAGTGAGATGTTTTGCCCTCCCCTGTGGCATAGCCAGGCTTCCCGAGTGAGATGTTTTGCCCTCCCCTGTGGCATAGCCAGGCTTCCCGTGTGAGATGTTTTGCCCTCCCCCTTCCCCCTGTGGCATAGCCAGGCTTCCCGAGTGAGATGTTTTGCCCTCCCCCTTCCCCCTGTGGGATGCAGGCTGCCCTGATATGGGATTTGTAGGTCAGTATTTTTTATAAGTCCAATTTCGTCAAATAGACTGGTTCTATTTTTGAAAAATCGTGTTCCTAGCGGCAAGTTTGCGTAAAAGTTGGCGACCAGCTTATTTCTGTTAATTGGGTATGCTGAACTCGAATCTGTTGTCTGCCAAGCAATATTTTGAGATCGTGACCCTCAAAAGACCCCATTTTATTCCAATAACACATTTTTATGCATAAAACTAAAAGATCATAAAGTGCCATATAATATATAAATTTGAGATCAGCCGAGGACAAAATGTAATTTCATCCCGTTACTTTGTTGTCGTTGCAAACTCATATGATAGCTTAGTGTTTATCAGAGGCAAAGACATATAGCACACTTGGGGAAAGCTAAGGTTACCTGATTATTTTACCAACTATGATTAATGGGTAATTAATCCACTTTATTATCTTTTGTATATATCCTGGAACCTTCCTGAACCGTTAACCCATTAGTGTTAATGAAATGTTGGAATGTCAAATTATGCGTCTGGCCCCACGGATCCCAGAAATGTAATGTTTGTGCGTATTCGACCTACCATTATTAAGAAGTTATGGGGCACAAAAGATCACAGGTCAATTTGCTTATTGTGTATGGGCCAAAAGTCAAAGTTGCTCAAATTTTCGTAAAAGTTGTGACAAATTGTTCGCCTAGTTTCAGAAAAAAAAAAAAAAGAATAGTTTGCACTATCTGTGATGTGGAGTTAGCATGTTACACAGCAACGAGTAAAAATATATGTAGGATTCAATGGGATTCAATGGAATTAGTATTTATTTCTTATCTATCTTCTGAAATTGACATCACAGATAGTAAAAACTATTCTTTTCCTGAATCGCTTGAACTTGAGGAACAGTTTTTATCCATTTTTACGAAAATTGGAGCAACTTTAATTTTTCACCCCTGTATTGACTGTGGACCTGCTGAGCCTCACACGCAAATATGTTCCATTTGTTTGTGATCCTCAGACCAAGACGAATAATTTGACATGTTTTTAGTGAATTTGGAACATTTTAAACTTTTGCTTCCTATATGAGCATGTAAGGAGTTGGGGCAGTGGCATGCGCAAAGGGGGGGGGGGGGCAGGGGGCCATGGTTCCCCCACTTTTGTTGGTCATTCGGGGGTTTCGGGAAAAAAACGTTATAAACGTCAAAATTTGCTCCTAATCAGACTCCATTTGGGGGATCTGAACAACCTGCCCCCCCCCCCCCACTTTCAATGTGCTGCGCACACCACTGAGTTGGGTCATTTTTTAGGGTCACTGGGTTCCAATATAGCTTGGCAGACAAAATATTTGAATTTAGCATACCCGAATTGACCAAAATAATATGGCTGCCAACTTTAACACAAACTTGCCGCTTGATGCTTTAAATTAGCACATTTCCCAAAATAGAACCAGTCTACAAGTTGTCCCCTTATAAGTTGCATTGTCTCCTCTCTGAACACGGTCCTGGCTATGCCACTGTTATTAAGCAGGGCTGTCAACTTTTTGGAATTGCTTGGCGTGAGACACAGGCGTACCGGGATTTGCCGACTCCAATGTTCATTTTGTACCATGATTATTTGAGCCACGGCGCTCGGGAATGTGAAAAGCAGGGGGGTAGGAGCAACAAATTATTCATGACGATCGTGAGATTTTACTCATTTCCAGCTTTTTGCGGGAGATTTACTACCTAGGCGTGAGATTATACTACCTTGGCGTGAGACCGTGAGAAAGTGACCCAATGCGTGAGACTCACGGCCAATGCGTGACAGTTGACAGAAACAAACATAATTGATGAGGGCATGAATAACTGGTTATTTTAGAATAACTGGTCTACATGTAAGTAACAATAACACCCTTTGTACAATTTCTGGGATATGATTTGCATATTTACAATAAACATCTTTATTATTTTTCCTTTCTCACACTGTATGAATCATTTTACATCTAAATCTAAACAAAGCAATATAATTATCAAAATATACATACCAAAATGTAAAAAACATCTGTGCATTACTTGAATTAAAGTTGTCATTGTTATATATCAACTCCATTACAACCATAGTTATATCATATAAGGCCAAAAAAAAAAGGTTTGTCTCAAAGCTCACGAGTGGTTTGAAAACAAATGCGAAATGCGATTTTTTTAATTTTTATTATTCCTGACTTTTTTTATGGTATTTTGAGAAAAAGTCTGATTTTCGCCGATTTTTCTGGAAAAACTATAAAATTTTTTTTTTTTTTGAAATAAAAAAAAATTCCACATTTCTTTTTTGTCAAATCGTGTGATTTTACAAACGCGCGAGAAAGCTTTGAGACAACCCTTTTTTTTTTGGCCTAATACATAATTAGCAAAGATGCAATCTTATTTTATCTTATGTATGCAAGCCCTAGGGGTCTACTCCGGATTCAAGAAAAATACAGCACTAATATTTTGGAATTAAAAAATATTATCTTGTTTTGCCAAATGAAACATCCTTATCCTTTATTTAGTTCTTACTGGCAATAAAAGTCCAATTTTAATATTTGTGCAATTTGAGTGAAAATGGGTGAAAAATGTCATCACACAATCCTAAGACTTGTCACCGTCTATGCATTCAAAATATTGAGTAGAAACCAAGAGTTAATTCATAATTTTAATATTTTACGTTATTTTTTATAACTGATAAAAAAAAAGATTAGAAAATGTGTTTTCCAAAACTTAGAATGCATATCTTGACATATTAGACTTTGTACAAGTCTTTGGCTTTGGTTGTCACAGTACGGGAGAAATGCTGTTTGCCCTTATTCCCAAAAATTAACCAAATATTACAACTTGACTTAGGATTAGGATTTAGCGGCTTCATTCGGCAAAACAGGATAATATTTTTTTGATCCAAAAATTTTCTGCTGTATATTTCTGGAATCATGGGGGCAGTAGATGTTGTGTAAAAACAAGACCTATGTGTACGTACAATTTACAACTAAAAGAATGATAGTACATACATGTCAACACACTGCACATTTTAGGCTGCATCTGGCATGTAACCTCATTAATATATGCAAAGCTGTGATCCAACAAAAGAAATTGATTGCCTGACAGCGCACTAATTGTGAGGTCATTAATAACTCACAATGACTCCAGACGCGCTACAATGACTTCTGCGCACGCGCGCATGCGTGTATACGCTAAGGGTTATGGCAACGCGCACGCCTACATGATTCAGTCACGCTTCTGCGATTGGTAGCTCTTCTTGTCGGCGCGAATGTTAAATTCACCTGGTTATCTCGATAGATGATTCACATCTATCGAGACTGCCCAGACAGGGTCCATTTCACTTTCTCTCACTGGCCATATGTCATTGTGACTCTCTCTCTCTCTTAATCGCACAACATGATCAGCTCGTAACAGGCGAGAATTATTTGTTTTTTGTTACTGCGCGAGTCAATAAAGTCCAAACTTACACTTGCGTAAATTCATTAAAGTGTGTATCAGTCATCCAATACGCAACTGCGCCCAGTTGTGTGTACACCGGACATTTCAACATTTTCTGACAAGCACCCTTTTGAAAATGCTGGGTCATTCATTTTACACCATTTTGCGAGTAATTCTAGTTACAGGACACTTGTGATACTTTTAATAACATTCTGTCATATAAACATGATCTACCAGCAAATGAAATATACATGCTTCTCTTTATTAAAAAAACAGCACTATTTTTGTGCACAGGGCAGTGTCATCTCCTGTAAAAAATTCTTTCATCATCCTAATTGCACATAATTGATAACACTTTATAATACCCATTCCAGAAACATAATCACACTAAATGCATTTATATAGGCAGAAATCAGACAAATTGAAAATAAAATACAACTTCATCATAGAGGAAAAGGTCAATTTAAAACCAGGGGCATAGCTACACAAATGTTTTCCTTCAGGCCAGGGGCCTTATGAATGAAAAGGCCCCTGCAGTACTCCACACAGTGGACTTGCTTATCCAAAAGTGATTCTTGTTTGTGAAATTATGTTCCAAATTGTCTTGTTTGTGAAATTATGTTCCAAATTGTCATGTTGAGAGAGAGCCGAATGCAGATGTCGCACCTGCACATATATGCCCCTGGTTAAAGCGATAATATACTGTAGTATATCAATAACTTGTAGAACAAGGGAAATTTCAACTGTCTACTAGATACATAGGTAGCGGAAGTGCATCTTCCTTTTTGTGTTTACGGCTGAAATAGGGTAATTGCACAATTGTATGTGCATTGCCTGCACTGGCCCTTCAAGGAGTTCACCGTCATTTGGGGCAAAATTAGTCTGAAATTGAAAATGCTTCACACACAAATGTTCCAGTAATAATATTTTCACCACCCCTAAATATGAATGCTTCCACTGTCTAGATGGCACCACAGCATGTGTCTTCACCACTTGCTTTAGTACTTATAGCAGCCCACATTATTTGATAAATATTTTTAGAGTCTAGATCAAATGTCTAGTCCTTTGTTTACAGACCATAAGGGACTATATGTCAAAGGTTACTAGCTATTGGGTTATCCCAGTTGAAATACCCAATATGAAAGACATTTTGAGTGGGGTTACCTTAAGCATCCGAAAAAAAAAACCACGATTTGGGAAGCCAAAAAACGCACCACGGTTTTCTAAAAAACACATTTTTTTTTATTTTTAAATTTAATTTAAAGTTATAGACCCTACATTTATTGTTATTCAAGGTTGGAACCAGAGAAAAACTGCTATTAAAAAACAACTATAAGTTCTGAGGTTTTGATTCAAAGCTGGATAAAGTTGTACATTTTAAATACTGTTGCTTCTATTGGAAAGCCAGGCACATATTGAATTAACATGCATTGCTAGCTGTTCATACACTCTCAGATAGCGAGAACCAATCAGAGCCATAATCAGAAAAATCCAAACCATGCATTGATTGTGTATATTGTGCACTAAGCGTACTACGCGCAGTGCTTGCAAGGCGTGCGCATCACATAGGCTTGATTCATTTTTCGGGCGGGTAGATGCACTTATATTTGGTTCTGTTTTCCAATAGTGGGAATATTGTTTAAAAAACAGCAAAAATCATGTGTTTTTTCTTCTCGTGTATGAAATAGGTTAATGAGCGCGTATTACTTGTACCTCGAGAAATTAGTCCAAATAATGCACTTGCGCTGATGTTGATGTTGATGCGTCTAATGCACTCCCCCCTCCGGGCTCATGCATTAGACGCATCAACATCAGCACGCATGCATTATTTTGTCTAATTTCTCTCCCAACAAGTAATATGCGTTCATTAACCTATAATTCAATAGAAGCAAAAGTATTTAAAAAGTACAACTTTATCCAGCTTTGAATAAAAACCTCAGAATTTGTAATTGTTTTTCTTTCTTTTTTAAATAGCAGTTAATCTCTAGTTCCAACCTTGAATAACAATAAAGTTAGGGTCAAAAACTTTTTAAAAAATTACAAAATTACAAAAAAAAAAAAAAACCCATTGCACTCAAAAAACGCAATTGCAGCCGTGAAAACCACGATCGTGTTTTCCTCCGGTGCTTAGGTTACCTGAATGGGTGACTATGTTTGCACCTGTATGGGAGTCTTCCATACGGTGTATGGATCGCAAGTGGAATATCCCATTGTAGGCCTGTAATCCACTGGCAGACATCATCTGTACACAACTTTCTGCAATGTTTGACACAAAATGCCCCAATAATAAAAATGATCATGTTCATATCGTTATGAATTTGGCAGACGGCGAATCCGGATTCGCTTTTGGTAAATTCATTTTACGCATGCATTACATTTGAATTAGAGAACAAGGGATCAATGCAGTACATAATAGAGGGCAGCATATCAATTTTTTAACGGAGATCAGATGATAACTGCATAATAAGTAATCAAAAGAGGGCGACATACAGGGTTAGCTAACGGTGCATCGTGAGTGCGGTCAACTTGACGATAACCGTTAAAAAATCGATATGCTGCCCTCTATAGGTAAAACATAGATCCCTTGTTCTCTAATTCAAAAATAATGCATGCGTAAAATGAATTTACCAAAAGCCGAATCTGGATTCGGCCGTCTGCCGAATTCATAACGATATCATAGAATACCTTATCCTTCACAGAAATTGTGAATTTTATAAATTGGTTCTTATTTTTATCAAAAGACAACTTACAAATAAATAAAACACCTTCATTTGCAATTCTCAGATATGAATGGTCAAAGTTCCATAATATATCCACAAATAATTTGAATTCAAAGACTGAAATCACTTTTTGTAAAATAATGCAGATGTCAAATGCAAAGAAAGTGTGAAATCTTGTGAACATCTGTATTTGTGAATGCAACTTGGTTTGTGGGGTGTCCTTTCAAATGATCTTGCATTGCAAACTAAAATAGGTACATTCATTAAATATCAGAAATAACAGTTAATGTTGTCAAAATTTCCTGAAAAACATGGAAAAGTCCTGAAAATGCAATTTTCCCTATCCCTTTGCACAGGAAGGGTAGAGCACAAATTTGCTGAAATTGGTCAATTTTCTTTGAAATTTCCTAAAACCAGTGACATCTCTGAAACGGATGCAACAGACCGCATCTAGCGTATCCTGGAATTTAAACACGGCTAAATATTTCTGTAAAGATGTGTACAGATAACTCACCCTGTACATAGGGCTATTCCAATTGAAATCCATACACCCCCTATGCAAGACATGACCTTAATCTCCCACACAAGGGGTGTAGATTTCAAATGGGGACACCCATTCAGGAAACTTCATTTAAAATGCACACTCTCTGAGTGGAAGATTAATGCTATGCGTGCTAGCCATAGGCCTCAACATAAAAAATCCAAGTTTTGAGATTTTCTGTCAAAATATCAAGAGCTATCATAAGAACCACTGACCCAATACTAGGCTTGTTTGTACTCATTTTGATACATTTTTCAAGCTGATTCCAAATATGGTCATGAAAACTTACAATTCTGAAATTTTTTGAATTTTGAATTTTTTTTTAACTTGTCGTCTGCAGTCGACACCAGCGTGGAGAGCGTTAAGGTCATGTTGTCCATAGGGGCTGTATGCATTTCAACTGGAATAACCCATTGCTTAATATAGGGTTTTACATGCAAGATACATTTTATGAAGATATTTCACAATATTATATTGTTACTGTTTTTATAAAACAAATTATTTTCCAGAATTTGTCAGCTTCATTCCATAATGGCGTAAGGTGATTTTTTTGTCATTTAAAAAAAATATTGGCACATGTTTTTTAATAATGTTTTCTTGTTTGCTAAGTCTCAGCAGCCAAAATTAGCAAATTTGGTGTGTGGTTATGAAGAAAAATATTATGTTTTGTGATTTTATAATAGTAAACAAAGAATTATCAGCGAAATGAAAAATATTGCACTGTATACTGGCATACCAACTTCACTATGGAATGAAGCCAACGAAAAGTAACACCATAGGGATTACACGGTGGCCAAGGTGGCGTAAGGTTATGGACATGTGTTTTACATGTTTTCCATACTGACATACTTTTTGTTTTCAATTTGTCAGTAATAATAAAATCTTTATTTCTTTTGAAAGTTATATAAGGATAAAATCTATTTATTTTGCTGCAGAAATTTCACATCAAGTACAACATAATGAATGTCTGATTTACACAACCCGACTTTATATTGGCATTCTTCAAACCTGATTTCTTGAAAAGTTGTTTATTCACAGTGCCTCAACTTATGCCACTATGGAATGAAGCCAACAAATTTCTATGATATGCTAACTTATTACATAATAAATAAAGTATGATTTTGATGTAACTTGTATGGAATATATAACTTATTTTACAATGACGCAAATATTGTTAGCTATCTATTATGTATATTTTGTAAAGTAAGCTTCATAATGAACTGATGAATCGCTTTGTACAATCAGCTTTACTCGATGCCTTGAAAATCTGGAAAAATGTTTACTGCACAAAAGAATATCGACCTAATTTTGGAAATTCCAGAAAAGGTTTCTTTTCTTTTCAGAAATGTTGATATTCTGACAAGATTTTGAAACAGTTTCTTTATACTTCTAAACTTCAAAATCATGAATGAATATCCCAATTCATACTATATTTTATTAAGCTAATTAGGAAACACATGGAATGTTCAGTTTCATTTATTGTTTAATTCACCAAAAACAAACTTATATCTCAATTGTTACATGCTAATTGACCCTGGGCACTGACCTTGCCTGACCCTGGGCACTGACCTCAGGAAGTACAAGTCTATGATGAGTTTATACCATAGAATTAGAGAAGGAGAACTGGGACTCGATCACCATCTTGATACAAGCATGGAGCAAAAATTGGGGGTATTCGGTTGTCATGGATAATGGGATGCATTGAGAGACGCACTTGATGCGACCTGCACGCGAATACAAAGACGCTTGAGATGAGATGCAGAATTGTTTTCGTTCATCTCCGTGCACTGCCTGCAAGGACCGAATACCCCTAATTTTCTCCCCATAGCGATTGTACATGGCGGTATAGGGAGTCCCGGAACTCCTACTAATTCTGTGGCTTATACTCTAGTGTCCCCATATAGATAACAAAATAATCATCATATTAATAATCAGTATTTACATAATATTTCACATTGTATAGAGAGAATAATTTCAGTTCATCATAAAAGGCACCCAAATACTCTACACACGCTTAATAGAAAATAAAATCAAGTCAAGGTGCCAGTATATGTTGGGCCAAAACAAGGAGAGAGATAGCGTCATTAGCGTGATAGCTTGGTTCTGGACTAAGATGGATGTTACTTCTGTCAACTAATAAAATGCAGTCCACACACCAACAGGCAAAGTCCTTGTATCTGCCGTTAATGCGGCCAGGCCAATTGTTCCCTCACCAACAGGCAAAGTCCTTGTATCTGCCGTTAATGCGGCCAGGCCAATTGTTCCATGATGTGAGATGAAACACAGTTGGGCCTTTCATGTAAATGCCAAAATACATAATGTTATATCAACATGTGCATGATTTGTTACACACAGCCGATCAAACAATCAGCCCCCATGAATATGCGAGAATTGCCAGCATACAAAGCATTTGACATTGCCTGTTGGTGGATGGTCTGTATCTCTTTAGTCTATGGTTACTTCACTCAACTTCTAATCAACCTTTAAATCAGAGTTTCCTAACAGTTAGGTTGCAAGACCTTTGGGGTCACAACACTATACCATGAATGAGATGAGACATGTGAGTGAGTGTGTGAGACCATTTTGACCTAGGGTGGGTCACAAGTAGTCTGCGTTTCAAGAAATGGGATTAGCATTCCTAGAAAAGTTGGGAACCCATTTTGTTGAAAACTCAAGCATATATAAAATATCATATGGTTGTTATTTTCAAGAGATTCAACGCTTCAGAATAATTATTAACTATTATTTTTAATGTAGTTGCATGATCAAAGGACACACAAGTCTCATCAATTATTTTCAGAACTTACGTTTCTACAAATAGAACAATGACATATTGTACTTTCCGGAGTGGAGTGCACAATTTGTCAGTATTGAACTAAGATAAAAAGTATTTGTGCATGAAATTAGGGTGTACATTTTCTTTTAGACCACGACCTGTGTACACCCCGGGCGGGGTCTATACCATAACTTGGGCTGGGCTGTCTTGACTTATAGTTTTCACAGGCAGTGATTGTTTCAGAGCCTGAGACACAAGTGAAGATTTTGTCAAAATAAATTAAGAGGTCACAAATAAAATGAACCATCAAAGGCAGTCTTTCGATCACCAAACGCTACATGATCGCATGTCATAAGGTGGGTACCCAAAAAAGGTGGAGGGATTACATTTTTCCAAAAGTTGCTGTACAAGTTTGATTGTCATTTCGCAACCCCTGGCCCTATACTGGACTGGTTTATGCCTCATTTTAAGCCTAATTTTATGTCCTTTCAGTGTGCTAAAACTTAAAAAACAATGCAGTTTTCAATATAAAAACCATATTAATGTAAGTGACAAATTTACCGCAGGCGGATGCGGTAATGGTGCTTTTTGGCAATGTTTTTAAAGCCATATTATAACATTTGCTGAGGAAGACGCCCTCACTGAATTTTTAAAATTCCTTTTTTACACGATTAAATTGTACTTTATTAAACCAATATACCCTGCAAAAATCAAGACTCTAAGTGTTGTAGTTTTGTCAAAATCCGTGATTTTGAATTAAAGGCTGATTCAGCGCTTTATTATTATGATGGAATTATTAGTCGAACGCATACACGATGTTCATAACACACAGTACGTCACGGCGTGCGGGACGGTGATATACACAACAAAGGGTCGTACCACAACATGACCGAAGGAGTGAGTACGTATTGGCGTGTTACATGTGCGCTGGTAGTAAATTCCAATTTTCTTTGCTTTGCCGTAGTTGTTCGGCTCAAAAATAAAAGGGATATATCTGACAGTAAAAGATAACATTTTATGGCAAAGAAATGCTAATCTATTTTGTTTGAAAATGTTATAATATTGCTAATATTTCCAACATGGTCATGTCTTTTGGCACCGGCTGTACATTCTTTCTTATGTATCTTGTCAGATGAAATCTGTCATCTTGACCATTTTGGCATCACTAGAACACAACTCTCTCTCTCCCTCTCTCTGGGTCAGATGGCGCAGGATTGCGCTGCTGTGGTCTTCACAAGAGTACGCCATCTACTTCTATCAAAAGCCAAACGTGTTGCACCATACATTCCGTGTGATGAAACGTTCTTCACATCATTTGTCCCAGATGTTGATGACGTCCCCTTCCACGATGGCCTTCCACAGCTCCCTGAAGAATCTGCTTCTCAACTCCACCATCCTTTCTTACAATGTGGCCAAAGTAGTGCAATTTCCTCTCAATGATGGACTTCGATGTTTAAGTCTGTGCCAATCTTATTCAGGACCCAGATATTTGTTTTCTTGTCTTTCCAAGATACTCCCAACAGCCTCCTATAGCACCACATCTCAAATGCATCTATCTTCTTCCTGTCATTCTTTGTCATTGCCCAGGATTCGCAACCGCATGTAGCAATTGAGAAGACTGTTGCACAGAGTAACCGTACCTTGAGGTTGATTGATAAACCACGACTCTTCCAGATCTTTGACATACTCTGAGTTGTTGTCCTTGCCATAGCTAATCTTCTTTTGATCTCGGATCTGCTATCACCTTTGTTGTCTATCATTGAACCCAGGTATTCAAATTGTTTAACCTCCTCGATCTTTTGACCATCTATCGCAAAGTCCTCTCCAGTTCCATTTCTATCAATAACCATTACTTTAGTCTTCTTGGCATTTAGCAGAAGGCCTTTCTCCTCACTGGCTTCCTTGATGCATTTCAAAAGTGCCAGCAGTTCCTCTCTACTGCTGCATATTAGGGTGGTATCATCAGCATAGCGTAGATTTGTGATACTGCTACCTGTGTAACACAACATGTGTTATGATTTTCCTTTGTAAGTTGCACCAGTTTGAGGTTACATGCATTGTACATTTCTTAGCTGTATGCAATTTAAAAAAACAGCTGTTTTTAGCCAAAGTGGATTGATTTGACACTGAAATTTTTGGAAGAATTCAGAAAAATTATCAAAATATGTTTACAAAAATTGTTCAGATTTTTCTAGCTTTCTCTGATTTTTAGGGTAATCCCCTAAATGCCACTAACCCTAACAGGTTTGTTACCTACAGCAGATAATACAATTGCAATTACAATTTTTTTTAAAATAATGATCAAAGCATATTATAATATTCTTACACTTCTCTGGCATTTAACAAAATACTGGTGCCAAGCTTTCACTTCAATTCTCTGAGAAATTGGTCAACTAATGGTATATTCAACTAAGTATTGTATAGCAACACCATGAATTTCAAATCCTGTGAAAAGAGTTTGGACCCATAACTTTACCATGTACCAGTGTGAAGCTGTTAGAATTCATGATGTTACTGTATGGTATTGGAAAACCATGATTTTATGAGACTATCATATTTTTCAAGAATACTGTGTTCTGTCTGCATAAATTGCATAGTATACTGTAAAAGTCAATATTTTCGCTAGAAGATATTTTCACGATTTTGAAGATTTTGTCAATTGCGCGAGAATTAAATTTCGCGGTTTTGATATTGATACAATAGAAACCTAATGCAAAAGGTTATTTCCGCGAGTTTTTATTTTCACGATTTTATGTCCACTCGCGAAATTCGCGAAAATAAATTCAAATTTCTACTTTTACAGTATACACCTACCTATTCTGTATAACATGCAAAGTGACATGATTCATGGCAATTAAATACAATAAAATATTCTGTGTATATATATATATATATATATATACATTTAAATTTGAAACTTAATTTAATATAATTTATGGGAAGAAACAGTAAACCTGTATAAAAACTGTTGGTTGATATTCTAAACACACTAATAATCTTGTATCAGATTTGCACCACTCCAATCCCGGGGGGGGGGGGGGGAACTCAGTACAAATGACCATACGGGGACGTGCCGCAAACATGGGTAGCATTTTCGGCCTTCTGGTATATCAATGACCCCTTTTTCAAAGCCTATTTTGGTATATGAATGGGTCCTTTTTTCAAAATTTTCTCAATTTTTTCGAAAAACAGCCCAATTTTTCCTTAATCTAGCCAAAATTTTCAAAATTTTCCCAAAATTTTGGGAAAATTTGTAAAAGCTAAGACAATTTTGGTTAAATTCGGCCGACAATTTTGACTTTTGATATATCAATGGGTCCAAATTTCTTGAAAAGTTGGTATATTTATGGGTCCACTTCCAAAATCTCAGCGGCATGTCCCTACCCAAACCAAACTTGAGTACCCCCCCCCCGGGCTCCAATCATCTTTCACTGATATCTGTTTCACCATATACCAAGATGAAGAGATGTACTCATGGGTAATCACCAAGGACATGGAAAACAAAATCAATGCCTTTGCAACATCTTGCTACAGAGTCATGTTATAAATCAAGCGTGTGGATCGGATTCCAAATGAAACCATCTACAATCTGACCAACACCACTCCACTGGTTGCCAGAGTCAAGATTCATCAACTCAAATTTCTCGGCCATATACTGCGTCTTGAAGACGGCGAGCCTGTGGAAGAATATGCCCTTTATATTCCACCACATGGGAAGAGGAAACCGGGACGGTCAAGCACACTGTACTTACAGTATGTCTGGCACCTCCTGGGAGATACTGAAGGGATGTTGCAGCCAAACAAAATTGTTTCACTTGCCCAAGATCGCAATAGTTGGAGAAAGCTTGTAGTCGCCTGCTCCGCAGCCGACTGATGATGATGATGACTCAAAAGCAACAAGTGGTGTCTCACACACATGTCTTAATTGCATCTTAAAATAACCTGTTTGCTTACATTTTGCACTTTCAAAGGAACTAGTCAGTCTCAGACCTACGCTCAAATGGGAAATGGTGTCCACTTTATATCTCAAAATATCACCTCAAATTATTCAGTCACCTGTTCAAATAACTCCATTTGAAATTCACACTCCCTGTGTGGAAGATTAAGATTGTATCTTCCATAGGGGGTATATGGATTTCAACTGGAATAGCCTTGTTGAGTCTTAGAGCAGTTTGGTTTTGCCATTTTTCAAAGTATCATATAATTATTACATGTTGTGACATCATTAAATTTGTAAATAATACAACCGAAACCAAATTTTAATACAAAGAGATGTAAATGTGTAAATCAGGTCAGCAACAACAAACAAACCCATTCTACATGATTTGGTCAAATTGTCATTACTGTTATCACACTTTGGAAGAAGGACATATTCAATATTATTTATAGCAAGTTTTTATCACAAATTACATTTCCAACTTGCTGTCATGGTGAAATGACATTGAACAACAAGCAGCACAATTTAACTACCGCTTGGATAACTTTGTCATCGCTTTCTACAAATGAGTTAATTGAAATGCATAGGCCCTATGGAAGACACGCCCTTATTATTCCACACAGGGAGTGTGAATGGGTGACGCCATTAGAAATTCACACCCCTGTGTGGGAGATTAAGGTCATGTCTTCAATAGGGGGTGTATGGATTTCAGCTGGAATAGCCCAATCAGCTTGTGTAAATGAACTCCTTGACTCTGTGACAGAAAGACATATCTCCATCAGATACTGTGCATATTGAGTTCACCTATATGCCCAGTGCAAACATTCATATATATATATAGAGCCTGTACTGTACATTGAGTGAAATCGTACACATCACAGCAATCATACACACATCAGCTAATGGAGATACGCCTTTCTGCTGCTGAGTAATCAAACTTGATATCACATTGTGACGTAGGTCTGAAGATTATACACATACGTTAAAAATGCAGTTATAATTTGAGTTGATACATAGCTAGATGTGTAAATATCACAAATCTGAATTCATTTGTTCAAATCCCAAGTTGTCACTTAAGTCTAGACTGTAACCTGTTATACCTTGGTAGAAATGACGTCATCACACTGATTCCTATGTCATAAGTAATTTGACCTATTTTGATCATATTGCATTTGATTATTTCATTCTTCAGAGACCGTCTGGTGTTTCTGAATCCCCATCAGCGCTGTAATAATTAGGACCATTCACCTAAGAGTGAGAAAAACAGACAATAATATAATTAGTCCTTACTAGCGGTCACCCGTCTTTCGCTGTCACTGTCTTTTGCGGTACTGATGTTTTATATTCTTGTTAATGTACTGGTCAGGTGTAATGGTCAGGTACAATACCAGTATTTGAGATAATTTTCTTACACCCCAATTTGAAAGTTATGATATAATTTCACCTGGTGCATAATGTATAATTTTGTAGAACACTTACTTTCAACATGGGCCAAAATATTTTGAACAGACACTGATTACCTGTGAGTTATGGTGAGCCTTACCAGACTTGTACCTACATTGCTAAAACGTCACCCATTTTTCTTAATCATCTGTCTCTATGGGACAGCAAATTGTCAAAAGTTGCAAGGAAAATCTTCAAAAGTCACCCATTTGGGCTACATGTACCAAATTGCAGTTTGGCAACCCTGATTAATTTGGGTGATTTGGAAACTTGGATATTCTTTCACTGGTCCTTCAACACAAAAGCATCAAACACTTGATTCAATAAACAAACACTTGACTGTTGACAATAGGTTCTCTATAAAAAGCAGTCATCCTTTAAGTTTGAACACTGACATGATAATGTTGATAAATTAGTTGAATAAACAATACATGTTAATTACTCAAGTGAGATTCTATTGTGTAATGGTATGAGTGACCCAATATCAGACCAGACATAGGATTTGCAGGTCTTCATGTTAAACAGCATGACTGTATTGTAGTGTATTGAGACTGTTTACTCAGTGTTTACTCAGTGCTTAGCATGCAGGGAGCTTTCAGTGCTTTTGAAACTAATTACCTTAATTTGACACGCTTAACGTAAACAAAAACAAAATTCGACGTTTTATTGAAGTGTGCACGACCTTGTTCTTCGCATCGCAAAAGTCTGTTTTCCAAAATAATGTAAACTGTAAAAGTTTTTAGCCTCACCAATCTGCCAGTTTCAGTAATTTATTATAGATTTCAGAGGAGTAGGTCAGATTTTTTTAATGAAAGGAGGGTCCTAAATGCATTTGAATTGTCATACCTTTAAGGGTAGACGAGGTATTGTTGGTCGAAGCAACCTAAAAATCGATTTTCATTATCTAGACCAATATATTATTGAAAATTAACACCTTGATGTTTTGCAAAAGTTCATTCTACAAACCGTATACTTTGCAAACTTGCTTAATTTATTGTTGTTAATGAGTTATGTACGCTTTTACAAAAGTGTTGTTGTTTCAGCCCTCTTTACAACGTAACTCAAGAACCGCAGCACCTATAAAAGTATATCTGTGATATTTTAATTCTTCTACACGCTCGCTATGAATTGCGCAATGCAGTTTTTGCCAAAGCTCACTACCATTCGTAAGATGCTGTGAACTACCAAATCACAACAATTTAAAATATAATAACCTTAAAGAGGTCTGATTACAAAACAAAAATTTTAGATAAAACATTAATTTGACTAGGCTTTTGGTAAAGGGGATTTTGCATATCGTTATGATTTTTGCAGAATGTCATATAAGTATGTGCCTTATATAGAAAGATTTGAATTCTTAATCTCAATAAAGAAATATTTACCTCTGCAATTTTCAGCTGTTTTAATACTACTACAGCTTTCGTGAGCGGAATGACCCAATTGTGCACTCCTGAAGTGCAATGCAGCACCTTGTCTCGGTCCCAGCCGGTTTGTGTTCCTTTGTCACTAAACAAACCGTCTGGCGACAAACCCAAATTTTCAATTGGCTATAGCTGATGAATTAGGGCGTGACTTGTGTAAGTGACGTAAGTGACACAAACATCATACTTTGTAGATACATGTACCACAAACGCAAAATGTACGCTATCTTGCAGCCACTGAGGCGCCAATTGTCTGATATTGCCTTTCATGTCAGCGACTCGCAACACGCACTCACATACATTGTGTTGATTAATACGGGGATTTATATCACCGCATGGCTGTCCATCACTTGCCTTATATGGCAACAAAATATTTTACGGAGTTAATTTAGCCAATCAGGAAAGATGTTTCATGAGGTTGTCGCCAGACGGTTTGTTTAGTGACGAAGGAGCACAAATCGGCTAGGACCTAGACTATGCAGCACCTGTCCTTGTTCACACATATCGGCTAGGACCTAGACTATGCAGCACCTATCCTTGTTCACACATATCGGCTAGGACCTAGACTATGCAGCACCTGTCCTTGTTCACACATATCGGCTAGGACCTAGACTATGCAGCACCTGTCCTTGTTCACACATATTGGCTAGGACCTAGACTATGCAGCACCTGTCCTTGTTCACACATATCGGCTAGGACCTAGACTATGCAGCACCTGTCCTTGTTCACACATATCGGCTAGGACCTAGACTATGCAGCACCTGTCCTTGTTCACACATATCGGCTAGGACCTAGACTATGCAGCACCTGTCCTTGTTCACACATTACGGCTAGGACCTAGACTATGCAGCACCTGTCCTTGTTCACACATATCGGCTAGGACCTAGACTATGCTGCACCTGTCCTTGTTCACACATTACGGCTAGGACCTAGACTATGCAGCACCTGTCCTTGTTCACACATATCGGCTAGGACCTAGACTATGCAGCACCTGTCCTTGTTCACACATATCGGCTAGGACCTAGACTATGCAGCACCTGTCCTTGTTCACACATATCGGCTAGGACCTAGACTATGCAGCACCTGTCCTTGTTCACACATTACGGCTAGGACCTAGACTATGCAGCACCTGTCCTTGTTCACACATATCGGCTGGGACCTAGACTATGCAGCACCTGTCCTTGTTCACACATTACGGCTAGGACCTAGACTATGCAGCACCTGTCCTTGTTCACACATATCGGCTAGGACCTAGACTATGCAGCACCTGTCCTTGTTCACACATTACGGCTAGGACCTAGACTATGCAGCACATGTCCTTGTTCACACATTAGTACCTAGACTATGCAACACCTGTCCTTGTTCACACATATCGGCTAGGACCTAGACTATGCAGCACCTGTCCTTGTTCACACATATCGGCTAGGACCTAGACTATGCAGCACCTGTCCTTGTTCACACATATCGGCTAGGACCTAGACTATGCAGCACCTGTCCTTGTTCACACATCACGGCGAGGACCTAGACTATGCAGCACCTGTCCTTGTTCACACATATCGGCTAGGACCTAGACTATGCAGCACCTGTCCTTGTTCACACATATCGGCTAGGACCTAGACTATGCAGCACCTGTCCTTGTTCACACATATCGGCTAGGACCTAGACTATGCAGCACCTGTCCTTGTTCACACATTACGGCTAGGACCTAGACTATGCAGCACCTGTCCTTGTTCACACATATCGGCTAGGACCTAGACTATGCAGCACCTGTCCTTGTTCACACATTACGGCTAGGACCTAGACTATGCAGCACCTGTCCTTGTTCACACATATCGGCTAGGACCTAGACTATGCAGCACCTGTCCTTGTTCACACATATCGGCTAGGACCTAGACTATGCAGCACCTGTCCTTGTTCACACATATCGGCTAGGACCTAGACTATGCAGCACCTGTCCTTGTTCACACATTACGGCTAGGACCTAGACTATGCAGCACCTGTCCTTGTTCACACATATCGGCTAGGACCTAGACTATGCAGCACCTGTCCTTGTTCACACATTACGGCTAGGACCTAGACTATGCAGCACCTGTCCTTGTTCACACATATCGGCTAGGACCTAGACTATGCAGCACCTGTCCTTGTTCACACATTACGGCTAGGACCTAGACTATGATGTCCTTGTTCACACATTAGGACCTAGACTATGCAACACCTGTCCTTGTTCACACATTACGGCTAGGACCTAGACTATGCAGCACCTGTCCTTGTTCACACATATCGGCTAGGACCTAGACTATGCAGCACCTGTCCTTGTTCACACATATCGGCTAGGACCTAGACTATGCAGCACCTGTCCTTGTTCACACATATCGGCTAGGACCTAGACTATGCAGCACCTGTCCTTGTTCACACATATCGGCTAGGACCTAGACTATGCAGCACCTGTCCTTGTTCACACATTACGGCTAGGACCTAGACTATGCAGCACCTGTCCTTGTTCACACATATCGGCTAGGACCTAGACTATGCAGCACCTGTCCTTGTTCACACATTACGGCTAGGACCTAGACTATGCAGCACATGTCCTTGTTCACACATTAGGACCTAGACTATGCAACACCTGTCCTTGTTCACACATTACGGCTAGGACCTAGACTATGCAGCACCTGTCCTTGTTCACACATATCGGCTAGGACCTAGACTATGCAGCACCTGTCCTTGTTCACACATATCGGCTAGGACCTAGACTATGCAGCACCTGTCCTTGTTCACACATATCGGCTAGGACCTAGACTATGCAGCACCTGTCCTTGTTCACACATATCGGCTAGGACCTAGACTATGCAGCACCTGTCCTTGTTCACACATATCGGCTAGGACCTAGACTATGCAGCACCTGTCCTTGTTCACACATTACGGCTAGGACCTAGACTATGCAGCACATGTCCTTGTTCACACATTAGGACCTAGACTATGCAACACCTGTCCTTGTTCACACATTACGGCTAGGACCTAGACTATGCAGCACCTGTCCTTGTTCACACATATCGGCTAGGACCTAGACTATGCAGCACCTGTCCTTGTTCACACATTAGGACCTAGACTATGCAGCACCTGTCCTTCTTCACACATTAGGACCTAGACTATGCAGCACCTGTCCTTGTTCACACATATCGGCTAGGACCTAGACTATGCAGCACCTGTCCTTGTTCACACATATCGGCTAGGACCTAGACTATGCAGCACCTGTCCTTGTTCACACATATCGGCTAGGACCTAGACTATGCAGCACCTGTCCTTGTTCACACATTACGGCTAGGACCTAGACTATGCAGCACCTGTCCTTGTTCACACATTACGGTCATTTGTGGTGGATGGTCACAATTATTGGTAAACAGAATCATTGGGCTATTCTAGTTTAAATCCATACATTACACCCGCTATGGAAAACATGACGTTAATCTCTCACATAGGGGGTGTGGATTTCAAATGGAGTCACTCATTCAGGTAACCCCCATTTGAAATTCACACTCCCTGTGTGGAAGATTAAGGTCATGTATTCCATAGGGGGTGTATGGATTTCAACTGGAATGTCTCTAACAGTGGTCATTATAGCAATCACAGTCATGACGATTCAGTGCTGACTAATTGGCCACTAAAAAAGTTGTGCAACTCTAGTGCACACCAGGTATTGACAGCCATATTGGTAACAAACAACCATGCTGACCTATAAGCTTTCATGGATTTACTTCTTACAGGCTGAGTCAAAGAGAAGTAAACTCATGTTTGAGTGGCTGTAACTAGAGATCTGTAAGGAATCTGATATAAATGAAAATATCATTGGAAAGAGCAAACTCTACTCGTCTAACTAAAAACAAGAATTATTGCAATTGCTCACAGTAAACTAAAGTTATACTTATTTGAATACAACTACCCATTTTTGTTGCTGCACACGGCTGATTGATTTTTATCCATTTCAATGTCAACGAATCAGCTAAGTCCTAACAGGATTTATTGTTGAAATGACAACGTTTGCTTTTAATTAATATTCAACAAACAGGATGTAATCCATGATGGCATTTGAATATCATGCCTTACCAATCAATAATAGGTACTTGGGAAGTGAAACCGTGTGCAGCTACGAAAATGGGTGGTTGTATTCAAATGAGTATAACTTAGTTTGCCTTAAGCAATTGCAACAATTCTTTTTTTTATTTAGACCTTTAGAATTTGCTCTGTCCAACGATATTTTCATTTTTCTCAGATTCCTTACAGATCTCTAGTTACAGCCCCTCAAACACGAGTTTACTTCTTTTTGATTCAACCTGTATCTGTGATGTGATCAAGCTAAATGAGCTCACTCATTTTGAGATACAGGTAATAATAGTGCTCAACTTCCTTTGTATTTTATTGTTCTGAGCAACACAAAAATGACCGTATCTCTGGAGCCGTAAGTCCAGTTGCAATGGGATTTGATCAAAATAAAGGGCTGTAAATGACCCATATAATGAACTTGAAAACTGAATTTTATATTTGCCCGACAAATGAGCCATTTTGCTTGACTAACCTGTAAGTCATGATCCAATACAAACGGTGGTATATCGAGTTGATCTGGGTGTATGCTATGGTACAGATAATGTACACCAGTTACATTGTGAACTTTGTCTTTGATGGGTGATGCTGTGAATGTCGTGAAGTACCATGTAACAAGCTGCAGATAAAACATAATAGAGGATTTGAGTATGGGCAATTATATCACACAAATGCTTTAAAGGAGTATTTCGTGATCCTAGCATCCTCTTTTTATGACATTTTTCAGTACATATCCACAAAAAAGCCTATTCCCAAAATTTCAGTTGATTCCGATTTTATGCGTTATGCGAGTTATGCATGATTATGTGTATTACACTGCTCCATAGACAATACGTTGTAATTTCGTTCTGGTGCACCAGAACGAAATTCAAATTTCAAGCGATATCTTTGCTAAACGAATTAATCTGCAAGAAATATTTTGTACATAAACATTATGTAGCCAGAGTATTCCAGTGATATAAAAATCTCAACTTTTTTGAGAAAAGTGGGGGATGAGGCTGTGGATCACGAAATGCCCTTTTAATTAATTAGCCATAACTACCAGATCACCCATCTTTCGCAGTTTGTAAAAGAAAAGACTCCATAATAGAGCATTTTTTGTTCCAGTTTTACTGAGTTTTTCAGAGAATTTCAGACTATTTTAGCCCCAAATGAAGGTGTGTGTTACTATTTGAGGTGCTAATGCGTGTGAAATGTGCAAAATTTGGCAATTTTACCCTATTTGGGCCCCAAATCACAGTGTTTTTCAAGCTAAAAAGGAAGATGCATAGAGCAATTATTGTTTTATTTTTCTTCTATTATGATTTTTGTGGGGATATCACCCCTTGCAAAAAGTTAGGGGGGACCCCTGTATTGCCACCTATGATAGGGGTACTCACCCTGGACCAAACTGTGGGATGGACAATGTAGAAAGACTTGAGATTCTTGCGATAACGGTTGTCTACAGCGTGATACACATCTTTCAGCCATGACAGTTCAGGTTGGTTGTCACCAGTGCTTAATGTATGGAAATAAACCGCTACATAATCTTGGTTCACTATTGGATCTAACACATGGATGAAGTATAGCAAAGCCTGAAATAAAATTAATATACAAGTTGCTATTATGAAACATCTTGCAGTGCAATCAACTTTTTATGGAATCTGTTACGTGTATAGTCCCACATACAATGTTATATAGACACAACCATAAAACCTGTTAGTACATTGGGCTATCCTAGTTGATATCCGTACACCCCCTATGGATGCCATGACCTAAATCTCCCACACAGGGGTGTAGATTCCAAATGGAATCGGCATTCAAGTAGCCCCATTTTAAATCTACACTCCCTGTGTAAAAGATTAAGGTTATGTCTTTCATAGGGGTTATGGATTTCAACTGAAATAGCCCATTGTGAGCTGTTGGCAATCATTAGAGCATTTTTGCCAATGGAAAAAAAAAAGATTCCTGATGACAGAATATATTTTTTAATCATAAAGCAATCCTGCCCAAGCCCCTTATTACAGTTTTTGTTAGAGAAGAACGGCAGTTGTTTACATTTTGAGAGCGTGCAGAGTGTAAACACAGAAGGGGGTTGTGATTGAACCGATAATCTTATTGGCCGATTACGCGTCAAAACGTTGGTCGGCGTGGTGAAGGGAACACAAAGCTTCACATAGGTTGCTCATTAACAGGGTGCTCGCATCAATCTGAGCAAGGGACTGCCATTCTTCTCTGATATCCAAAAAAATGTTGACATAATTATAACAAAGATATTATATACCCAAAGATTATGACTCACAATTGCACCATGTGTAACACTATGGTAAATCCGCTAACGGGTCACTCCATATGAAATCAAGGAGGCTCCCCACCTGACCCCCTCAGATTTGCTTTATATTTTAGTCATATGTTGTACCTGTAAAAAAATTAAAAACCTGCCAGTTTACAAAACATTACATTTTTTCTTGCATATTTAATGACCCTGTGACACAACACGCAATTACAGAATTTTTTTTTTTTTTTTACTTTTTGACAAATTGGGCATGCAGTTAGTGTGTATACAAGATTTCAGACCTCTCTCTCTTTTTATAAAGAAGGCACAGACTCTCAAAGATGAAATTTATTTAAAGGGCAACTTTTTAGTTCAAATTTAGACCCCCCTACTCCAACTTTAAATGGCTGTCACAGAAAATCCGTAAGAGCTACAGACCTCAAATTTGCAGGTTTTTAATTTTTTTACAGGTACAACATATGACTAAAATATAAAGCAAATCTGAGGGGGTCAGGTGGGGAGCCTCCTTGATTTCATATGGAGTGACCCTAAACATGGTTTGTCACTTATGGAGGGCAAAGATTACGACTCACAACTGCACCATGTGTAACACTATGGTAAATCCGCTACCATGGTTTGTCACTTATGGAGGGAAGATAACGTACCTACGGCATTCATCGGCAAGAGCCCGAAATGAAATGATAATTTGTGTCTTCAAGCTTGTGCATTTCAAAGGTTTACACATGCAGTGCTTTAGCAAGCGTTTTTGCCTAAACATGTTAAACAGAATGCAAATAGTTTACCGGTCCCATAGCGAAATAAGGCCAAAAAGAAAAAAAAAAGGTTTGTCTCAAAGCGTGCGCGCGCGTTTGTAAAATCGCACGATTTGAAAAAAAAATGAAATGTGGAAATTTTTTTTATTTCAAAATTTTTTTTATAGTTTTTCCAGAAAATAAAATTTTTTTTAAAAATCGCATTTCGCATTTGATTTTAAATTTCTCGTGAGCTTTGAGACAAACCTTCTTTTTTTTTTGGCCTAATCTGGAGGTACATTAATCATGGCAGAGTTGGTACTCTTTGCTTCTACCTCATTGATTTCTACTTACTTTATCTAGATCAATAATGGAAGCAGGGAAATTTCTAGCCACAAATATAACGATTGGTCTGCCAAATATATCTGTACCGGTCTGATATATGCATCGATGGGCTGCTATGTCAGATAGGTCCTCTGTTCTAGCACGTCTCAGTAACCTCTCATATCTAAACAGACAAACCAAGGTACCATCAAATTAAATCTATTTAGTGCATTATTGAAAACTGCTATTTTTATACAATTTGCTTTCACTTCAGGTGAGAAAAGTAAAAAATTTAATTTGGCATATTTTAAAAGGCATACAACTGTAAAAGAGATGATATTTTGCTCTTCTTCTTATTTCATGTGAAATCTTTTTGCAGATCCTGTAAAAGCAAAGATAAAAGCAATGAATACTACAAAGGAAAGCTATTGGCCAATAGGACATGTCCATAATAATGTGGAAAACATACTGGCTAGACAAATCTCGTCAAATATCTCAGGAACAGCCTCCATGTTAGTGAACACATGTTATTTCACATGCTTCAATGTCAACCCCATTAATGCTCTGCATGCTAGCATGCGCTTCAACGAAAAAAGTTCAGGTTTTGAAATATTTTCTCAAAATATCAAGAGCTATCTTAAGAACTACTGGATCAATACTAGGCATGTTTGTACTCATTTTAATGCATTTTTCATACTGATTCCAAATATGGTCATGAAAATTTACATTTCTGAAATTTTTGAATTAAAAAAAAATTGAAACTTGTCGTCTGCAGTCGACACCCGCGTGAAGAGAGTTAAACATAAAGTCATCAAGCTTACCTTCTTCTGAGGTCTATCTCTGACTCCAGGGGTGTGGCAGCTTTGTTGCCTCGTTGTTTCTTGATCCTATCAGGATCAGCCTCCATATTAGTGAATGCATGTTGTCCCACGTGCATCTTGGAGAGTTCCTCTTCCCACTTCTCTTCTGCTTCCTCACCGTCAGAATCTTCCCCATTCTCTGTTTAACAAAATAAGGTGGGATGTTGGATTGGTGAGGGGAAGGGGAAAGCAGGCCCATTGTACTGGGGGAGGGGGAAGGGATCACATCTTAAGGGATCAAGTTCGAGACCATACAAAGGCAAAAGATAGCCCATTTCAAGAAGTTGCCTTTATTAGAGGAGCACAGTGTAAAAATATAATTTACTTGCATACTTCATGTGTATTATGTGTGACCGAGTACAGTGGCGTACCGTGGCCGCCCCTTCCCCGGGGGGCTGAAGACAATCCAATTTTGCCGCCCCTTCCTCAACAGCCCGAAAAGGTTGCCCCAATTTTTATTACGGTCGTTTGAAAAAGTGAAGAGCAAAAAAAACAAAAAAAAACAACACATTTTGATGTATAGTACAATTTTTTCACACTTTCCGCCCTTTTTCTTTACTAATTCTTTTTGCCGCCTTCTTCTTCCGCCGCCCTCTTTTTGCCGCCCTTCTTCTTCACCGCCCCCTTCGTTTTGGCCGCCCCTGCTTTGACCCGAGGGGCTGGCGCCCAAAAAAATACGTGCATGGAGTAGGGAGGGGGAGATTCCACTAGGTCATATCTTAGGGGATCACGCTTTGATACAAAGATAAAAGATAACCCAATTCAATAGGTTGCCTCAAGCTACTTCAATGTAAATATAAAACTCCCATACGTAGCATGTATTTTCTACAAACAGCGCCTATCTTAATTATGGCTATTTCCATGGAGTTTTAATCAAATTGGAGCGATTTACAATTTGGCTTGTACATGCCCTGTGGCTTTAGTGGACTTCCCACACCTTTATTTCCAGCATTTGCCCAATCAGATATAAATTACTCCCTATTCCAGAAAAATACAGTACTGATTTGTTTGGATTTAACAAATATTATACTGTTTTGCGAAATGAAATAACTATAGCTAAATCCTAATCCTTGAGTTAGTTCTAACTGGCAATGAAAGTCAAATTTTAATAATTGGTCAATTTTGTGAAATAAGGGCCAAAGACATGCTTTTTAGGGCATTTTTCATATGCTATGACAATAAAGTCAAAAGACTTGTACAAAGACTAATTTCCAGTTATGCATTCTAATTTTTGGAAAATGTGTTTTATAAACTTCTTCATAACCAAATATCAAAACTAACATAAAATATTAACATTATGAGCTAACCCTTAGACTTAGTGCTTAGACTTGTTCCATGTCTTAAAATTTTGTGACTACAATTGTAAGAAAACATGCAAAATTGCATGTTTTTGGCCAATTTTCCCTCAAATTGGAAACATATTAAAATTTGACTTATATTGCCGGTAATAACCACAGCAGCAAAAGGGAGTATCCCATCATGCAGTCTCTCTGCTTGCTGCATAGCAAATGTATACAAAATATAAACACGAGCCGCTTAGATATTGAGAGCTATGGATTGTTTCACAATACTTTAAAGATCATATTTTTTCCAAACAAAGGTCTAAGCTCCCCTGATATAAGCGAGTAATTGAAAGTTGAAGTGAGGGATTTTGTGTACACTTTCTATGTCATGTGCATTTCTACTATGGTACTGCAGAGCATGATGGGATACACCTATCAGCTTCTGTGGGTAATAACTAACCAAAGGATTAGGATTTAGCTATATTTCATGTGAACAAGGATAATTAATTCCAGAAAATTAGTGCAGTGAGTAAATTTTTAGCAAAAATATGACCCTTGACCTCAACATCCTTTGGATCACCTTAAGGTTAGCAACTATTTTAAACTGTTGCAATTTGATAGTTCACAGCATCTTGCAAATGGTAGTGAACTTTGGCAAAAATTGCATTGATCATTTCATAGCGAGTGTGTAGAAGAATTCAAATATCACAGATACTTTTGTAGGTCCTGTGGTTCTTGAGTTATGTTGTAAAGAGGGCTGAAACAGCAACACTTTTGTAAAACGTACATAACTCATTAACAACAATAAATCAAGCAAGTTTTCAAAGTATATGATTTGTAGAATGAACTTTTGCAAAACATCAAAGTGTTATTTTTCAATAATATATTGATTTAGATAATGAAAATCAAATTTTCGGCTGCTTCAACCAACAATACCTAGTCTACTCATTATATACTCATCGCTACATGTTCCTGCTATCAAACGTAGACATGGGTAAAAACCAGTAAAAATCATCTAGCCATCAGGGGTGTAGCAAGAGCCTCGGGGGCAATGGACAAGAAGCAGTGCGAGGCCCTATCCCTAACCCACTTCATTTTCCCTTAGGCCCCTGAACCCTGGGGCCCCTGACTACCCTGTCCACCTGCTTGCTAAGCCCCTGCTAACCATGGACACACCTGGTCAAACTGCAGCGAACCGTGGACTTTTCATATATAGCCGTCTATGGGATACATATATTACGTATAGCATCAAATGTATATTCATAACATGTAGGCTAACTGCAACCGGAATTGCTCAAAAGACATATATCTGGCTGCACGGATGTAGTCATATGTAACAATGATCATTTGGTGTCTATTTTAATAAAAGTAGCAGAATTTATGTGAGAAAAATAATTATTTATTAATTTGTAAAATTCTATGCTGCCAAACTATTTTCCAATCTGGTAATACTGCCAGGTTACTGCGGAGACATATTGATGAAACAGGTGTTCAGGGTCACAACATCACAACAAAATTAGGTCTTATACTCACAGGAACCTTTGATAATATTATGTGCCCTGAAAATGTTGCTTTAAATTTACAATGTGGCAAAATAATGGTAAAAAAAGTTTTAAAAAAAATAGGCTCAAGAAGTAGGGTCAGTCGGTTAAGGACAACCAAACAACTTTTTTTAAAGCCTAAGTTAAATTACAAGAAAAACAAAACCTAACTACATTACACCCCATAGGGAGGGTGGGTTAGTGTGGTGGTCTTCTCACTCGCTTCTCACCACTGTGGCCTGGGTTCAATTCCCCGCAGGGCCACTTGTGAGTTTGGTTGCCGATCCATGTTCGTCCTCGCAGGTTTTTCTCTCCTGCATCTAAAATCGGACCTCTCCCCATATCCCTGTCCCGTCATATCCGGATGGCATCCCTTGAATTTAGTAGCCTCTGAGCACTATTAGGCTTAGCCTGGCTTCAGCCAAATGTTATAAATAAAAATATAAATAAAAAGACACATACCGTACACCCAAATATAAGCACATAATGCATACTTATTACATACACCTACTTCATTAGCATACACACCCCCACACATACATATCTTATACTCACACCATCACACACACAACATATACACACACCCACACACCCACCCCTATGCACCCCCATATACTAGTAAAGACCAGCAAATAAAGACCGAGACCTAGAATTGTACGTTTTTAAACAAGGGCTTTTTAACCTCATACTCTGCGACAAACCATGGACCCCATACCAGCAAATGAGATACATGTGGTATTGTCACGGAGGTATAAGTGCGTTATAGACCTGACGGGGAAGTCCTCTTTTGGTCTATACACTAGCGCGCTCGCCTCTTAATACCAGGGTCGTGGGTTCAGAGTCCCGGCAGGACCGGAGGTGGCTCGAGGAGGCGCAGGATACTTTCGTGAGCGGTTTGTGACAGTATCATGCATTTTTACATTGTTTGCAATACACTAGTGGGGAAAGGAACAAAAGACATCTGTAGTTGAAGGTTGTCCATGGTTATCGGAGTATATCCAAGGACTCTCGAGTAATAATAAACTATAGGATAAGCCACACGTTTGCGCAAATGAAATCAGTCACATACTCAATGCGCAATCATGCATGTGGCGGCATGTATTGTGGAAGAGCTGATGCATATTCTTGTTGTTCGGTTAAGGGATCTGGAATGAGCGTTTTGACAGTATTTTTTGTGGGACATGAGAACACATCAGACATATCGAATTACATTCTGAATACGAAGAATGTCTTTCTGATATCAAATAATTTTCATTTTTTGAAATTCACGGTATAATACAAATTTTATGACAAATTATTAAAATTTGATATTTTTCACATTTTTGATATATAACTGTTACAGTCCTCGAAGTAAATTTTTATAAATTTAATGATATAGTCTTAAAGTGTATGTAGCTGGGAGAAAAAGCCGACGATCAATTGAAAATTTTGACTTTTCATATTGAATATATGGATTTTTTCCCCAAAAAGACCTAATTTTTTGTGTTTTGGGAAAAAAATCCATACCTTCAATACGAAAGGTCAAAATTTTCAATTGATCGTCGGCTTTTCATCCCACCTACATACACTTTAAATATAAATCATCAGATTTATAAAGTTTACTTCGAGTACTGTTAAATATCAAAAATATCAATTTTTAATCATTTGCCATAAAATGTGTATTACATTGCAAAATTATTTGATATCAGAAGGGCATTCTTCATATTCAGAATGCAATTCGATATTTCTGATGTGCTCTAATGTCCCACAATAAATACTGTCCAAACGTTCATACCCCACCCCTTAAAAAATCTTAACAAAGGAAAATGACCAAATTTTCCTGTGTCTTTCCATTACCATCACATTTTGAAAGACCAAGTAGTGGAGGTATTAGGAAAATATGCTAGGAAAATATTTTAACCGATGCCCCTGTTGATATTGGCTAAATAAGCTGTATTTTTTCCGGAAAGGGTCCGAATTAATGGCAGTCAACGTTCGCCATCTTGGAAAAATTTAGTGTACCAAACTGCCCAGCAACTGTCAATTAAAATACGGGACAAGTCTATTTCACTATTAAGTAGTAAGCACAACTTTGTTGTGGCAACTGTCAATCAACCTCCCAATTGTCATTGTTTGCTGGCATTTACAAATGCACCCCCACACGCCAGCACACGCCTACACACACATCCCAGCATACGCCCACCACGCACACCATAAAGATCTTCCTGATGACATGAGGCGACCTTTACATAAGGCACTGTTGGCAACCTACCCATTGACCCACCAATAGTTCCCATGATGCGGATCTGTCTCTCTGCTATCACTGGTTCCCCATCCTGATTACCTACATTCTCTGGTAGTAAATCTATGGCCCATTGCTCTTCTATGGTATTACGTGGGAAATATAACGGAAGCAGATCTTGATAGATATCCTAGAAGAGACACAACAAGTACATTAGTAAACTACACAGTGACCCCTCAAGTGACCCCTTGATGACCTGTTGACATGATACATGTCATGTACCCAAAGGCTATTGTGCCCAAGTCACATTGAAATTCATTCATACACTCTTAGATAGCGAGAACCAATCAGAAAAATTCAAACCATGAATTGATTGTGTCTAATTGCACTCTGCGTACTACGCGCAGTGCTTTCGCGTGCGTTCGCGTCTCGTAGGCTTGATTCATTTTTCAGGCGGGTTGATGCATTAATATTTTTAGAGATAATTTTGTTATAAAAACAGCAAATATCTTGTGTTTTTTCTTCTCGTGTATGAAATAGGTTAATGCACTTTCGTATTACTTGTTAGTCTAATGCACTCCCCCTTCGGGCCTCGTGCATTAGGCGCATCAACATCAGCGTCGTGCATTATTTTGTCTAATTCCTCTCCCAACAAGTAATACGCGTTCATTATAACCTATAATCAAAAATCAACAAAGAACTCATGGTTAACATTATTATAACATTTTTGGTATATGGATAGGTCGTTATGTGACTGGACACTACGAATCAGCCGTAAAGTCGGCCCCGGTCATTTTGTTTTATTTCATGTTTAGAAAATATATATCATAAGCTTCAAAATAGTATATCATTTGACTTCAAACGATATCCATAAGCGGAGTTATGGTTTGTTGAACTCTGCTCCTTCAACAAAATGGTATATTTTTTTCGGTTCTACATGTGTCTCTTTTTCCACATTGCTGGTAATAAAGTCATAATTGGCGGTCATTTCACATGATCCCCAAGTCAACGCGGTTCAGGAATGTCCTCTCATTGTTATTGTTGGTTATACATACCTAGACAAAATACAATGCAATTGTAACCCACCACTTGAACAGGATTTAGCCATAGCAAACAAAGAGTAGAGCTATTTAATGATTCTATGTAGAAGATTATTATCCTCTTCAGCAATAGGATTATTGACTGGTTTAAACGCTATCAAATGAGAAACATGTCGTGCCTAATTGAAACACATATGAATACGACCTTCACACACATTTTGCACTGTATCTCGGAATACAATTTGCCGAGTTTACGGCTCATTCGTAGTGTCCACTCACATATTTTCCAAATATTCCTAAGATTTTCCGTAAAATATTTGTTTAACAGCAGCCACAAAATTTTTGAAATTTGCAAAAAAATTTTTTGGTATTTGGCAATTTGCAATGCACTTGGCATCAGATGGAGTGAGATGGCGTACTCATGTGAAGACCACAGCAGCGCTACACAGCGCCACCTAGCACAAAGAGAGATGGGTTCAAATTCTGTGTAAAATTGGTATACATTGTATGGATGGGTCCACTTTCAAATTCTCCACGGCATATCCCTACCCAAACCCAGATTTCGACTGTCCCAGGAGCAAACTCCCTGTCCATAGACAGGTGTTGAAACTGCTGTACAGCCATTTGACTTACCTCATTAATTCCCATGTTAACTAATACTATACATTCAAATGATTTGCCATGCTTCTCTAGGAATCTTCTAATCGTTCCTGAAAATTTAAAAAAGAACAAAATTCCTTAAAAATAAGAACTGCAGCAGAAGCTAATAACAAAATAGTGGTTCTCAAACCACAAATTGCTGAAATATTGACATAAATCATAGAAAATTAAAAAAAATCCCTTTAGGTGACAAAAACACCCTAGGTCATGTTTTTATGCTGGGAATCTAAAGAGGGTGGTTTTGTTGCATTCTTAATCATCAAGACGTGTTTACAAGCATGTATTTTGTTTATTTGATATTAATTATGAGCTTGTTTAGTACTATTTTTTCCTTAGACATTGGCCTTTCCATTTCTGAAACAAAAAGTAATGATTTTCATTTGCACTAATTACTGTAACTCGTTAAGTCTAATTAGTCAGGGGTGGCTCATGTGGCGGAGGATCACAATGCTGCACAATGGTGATTTATAAACTATTGCTTCAATAAACATTATTGATGGATTTCTACTTGTTTCTGTACTTGATCTCATCAGCCAAGTGATATCACATTTAATATTCATTGCCTCAGTTAAATTAGACAATTAAAAATTACTAATTACTTGTTGCTTTAAAGTTCATTGACCTCTATGCATTTGAATAGGGATTTAATGTTGTGGGTAACATTCAAAAGGGAACATTTAATGCATGGATTAAATAGAAAAATATTGGCAAAAATTGAAGAAATAAAGAGTAATGCTTTATCCTTTACACCCAAATAATGTGTCGAGGCAGTAAAAGCGTAAATAATGGGTGAGGCGCAGGCCGAACCCATTATTTAAACGCTTTTACTGCCGAGGACACATTATTTGCATGTAAGAGATAATGCTGCACCTTTATTTCTATTCTATTACCAGAAAATAGTGCGATTTAAAGAGAAAATATCATTTTTGGCACAAATATTTTAAGTTGTTTACTTCAAGGTGGAGCGCGTACGCGTAAGTGACAGCGCGTATCGCGGAAATATTGCACGCGTAACCAAGCGTGATGCTGTGCGTAGAATGTGTTACGGCGCTCGACCCATTATTGCAGAATAATGGGCTCTCACGTGATACGTTTCAACCAATCACAGTGCGCGATTTTGAATAATGGGTCGTGGAGGTAATAAAATACATATTAATGAGCCTTTTCAGTGATCTTAGCTCACTAACTATATTGATTACAATATAAAAGAAAATATAAATGGATGTATGATGAGCCGTGTACTTACGAATAGCTATATGAGCCGCTTCTTCAGGTGGGTATCCTCTCTTGACTGAGTTGATGGCACACATTGATAACGAGTAGATTTGTTGTTCTCTGAAATCATACCATATTTAGACAATCAAACTCTTGTCTCCTGATCAAACCAGAGCTCAGCATGTCTACAGAACACTCATGCATAATAATCCATTGTTTTGTTCAATGCACACTTTTTTGGCATAATTTACATCTCTGTCGCCAGTGGCTGAATAGAAACAGGGACCTTGTATGGAGGGACTGGAAACGCCTTTCATCCATTGTACCATGCGAGTTGCTGGTTTACAAATTATCCTCAGTTGAGCAAGCATGAATATTGAATAATATGTTGATCAATAGACCCTAGTACGAATCCAAGCACAGTTACAACACTGCACTTGGCTTGTCTTGTACATAGCGAAATGAGCCTACATGTTTGCTAGTATAATGACAGACTCTAGAAATGCCAACATAAATCTTCAAAGAACATCATCTTAAGAATTATTTCAGTATCGAAATCAGTAGGAATACCAAGCATACTGGTGTACACATTCCAGAAAAAATATAATTTTGTTTGTTCTAGCATTCTGTATCTCCACAAAATTATCACATTTTGTCTCTAAAATCCTATGTAAATGATTCTCGATGCTACATAGAAATTATTTTCGACAAAGGATAGACATTTTACACAATTTGTCATAACTTAAAAAGATATTGGAATACTTTGATGTGTTTTTGATATTTTGTAGAGCAACATGAGTAAATAATAAAATTCAAAGCAACTCGCATACAAGCGAAGGTCGTGAAAGATAATCTGATAACAATAGCTTGACAATAGCTATCAATAATCCCGTTTCCAGTCCCTTTATACACGGTCCCTGATAGAAATAACTATTATGTATTATTCTTTGCACCATGAAATGAGTGACAAGAGAATAAATCTATCTATATTTTGTGCACTACTTTGAGAGCACTTAGCTGCACTTTTGCAGCTTTACCCAACGTAAGTATTTTCGGCTTATAATAGCTAAAAATTATTCAGTTTTTGTTTCTGCCCATCAATAACGTCCCAACTCACGCTTGCATGTATTCACCGAAGTGTGTGCCAGTCATGCATTATGCAACGCACAGCTAGCATACATAGGCGTAGATCCCGGGGGATGGGGATTTATCCCCCAATATTTTGCCAGGGGGATGGTCCATACAATCATCCCCCCAATGTTGACGCCTGATAATGGGTTTCTGACCAAATTAACCTCATATTCGCCCATTTTAGCCCCAAAAGTGCAAATTTTCGCGGGCTTTGCGCGCATTTAATCTACGTTTACACCATATTTCATCAGTTTAGCTTCAAAATAGCAAACATTTTCGCGCGCTTCGCGCGCATTTATATCATAAACTAATTCGGTCGCCAAAGGGTGCTGGACTATACTTCATCCCCCCCAATGTCAAAAAGAAATCTACGCCACTGCTAGCATAAGCATTGCGCCCAACTGCGCACACGCCATTCTATATCAATACACATGGTTTTCTCCAGGTTTTACTATAATTCCCACTCTTACAACATACCGTAAACGTTCGCCTAATGGCGCACCTGGGCTCCTTTGCCTTGGAGTAAATTTCATGTACATGTACAAATAGAGAGCTCCCTCCTCTAAAAATCCCAACAAGAATTCAGGGTATGTGCCCTTATTTACTGGTGGGATTTTTATGGGAGGGCACTTTTAGTTTGTGTCTAAAAATTCCAGTTATGTCAAGGGAGCCCATAGCACCATTAGGCGAATGTTTACGGTATGTAATGAAAGACCTAATATCATGTTCTAATATCAGATACTGCTTGTATACACATTTCTATTGCTATTAATCTGGGGATTCTCTCTGGGTTTTTCCCAGCATGATGTCAAAACTACAAGGGGATTTCAAGAAATCTCAGGGGATTCCTGGATTAGCAGTTTTCCCAGGTCACATGAACCAAGTTTAAAATGCCAAAACAAAATGTATGATCAAATTAGCAGTGGCGCAGCTGGGGGTTGTGGCGCCTGGGTGCAAGTATACAGAATCACCCTCCCTCTATTTCTGAAACAAAAATTTGCATAAATATCACTAAATTTTTTAACAAGTTGAATTTCGGTGTTAAAACGGTCTTTCAAATGACTATTTATGTTAAATTGCATGCAAAGCATGCAAAAATTGTGACTTTCACCGCTTGGAGGGGAGCACAGAATCGATCTACATGTAGGGAGCGCTGGTGAATTGGTCAATTTGGCACCCCCTATTGTCTCAGTCTCAGCCGGTTTGTGTTCATGTCACTAAACCACCCCCTTGGCGACAACCCAAATAAAACTGTTTTCAATTGGCTATAGGATGTGACTTGTGTAAGTGACACTAAACATCGTAGGCCCCCCACTATTTGTAGATACCGCAAATGCAAAATATATGCTAGCTTAGCAGCCACTGAGGCACCAACAATGGTGATATTGTCTTTCATGTAGGCGACTCGCAGTCCATACTCGTGTAAGTTTACTTAGAGAATAAACGATATGAATTTTTTGAGTAGTGGATGACGGCGCACTACGATAAAAATATTGGACCTGCCTGTCGTCTATCATAGGTAGAGGATAGACAAAATAAAAATTCCTATCGTTTATTCTCATTCTTAGTCAGTTAAATATTATTTTAATAACTGTAAACTATTTTTTAAAGCAAAAATTAAGTTACAGTCATAAAAACTCCCCTTTTTCTAAAAATGAATGAAACTTGTTTACAACTTCACCTCTTTTGTTGCGCGTACTGCTAGCGTGTGCGAGTATTCCGCACTGCGTCTACGCATACAACGCGATACATACACGCACCTCTATGAGCGTGTTATCAACACTCATGATGACGTGGGGTCGTCTACGGAACACCCAAAATCATGCGATTCTCCAATCAGATTATGTGTCTACGTAATAGACCATTCCCACTGACTAAGAATGTATGTTGTGTGGATTTATGTAACCGGCGCTACCGCATAGCTGGCCATCCACCCAGGGTCTTAGCTAGATAGAAATTGAGAGTTGCCCGTCATTTGAATAAAATTGCCTGTCCTAATTTGACCTTTAAATCATTTACCAGATGTCTATAGCCCACTGGGCACTGGGGTTCAAAGAGTTCCAAATATGTGTTGATATGGCCTTGTTCTACAAATTGGGTCTACTAAAAAGGTCAATTAGCTTCTCAAAATTAACATACAATTTGTAATATAGCATCTGTCAAAGCATAGGCATTACTTTTGCCCGTCCCAGGAGCAAACTCCCCGTCTAAAAGACCCTGCATCCACCGCTGCATGCGCTGAAGCCCAGCACTGATTGACAGCCAATTTTCATTTTAACATTTTATAATGATGATGAATGGCCAATCAGAAAAGACTTACTATGAGGTTGTTGCCAGATGGGTTGTTTAGTGATGAAGGAGCACAAATCGACTGGGACCGAGGGGGGGGGGGGCACTGGTCATTGACAAGGGGGTATCATGCGTGGCCACGAAGTTTCAAATAGCACCCTAAACAAGTATTTACGAGGTCTGAAAATGCAACCCTAAACAAGTATGACAAGTGCAATTTCATACCCTAAATAAGTATTGACATTATTTTTGCCCCCATTAGAAGCAAGTAAATCAGTCATATTTTGACTCTAAAACCCTTCATGATAACTGGGAAAACACAAATTCAAAAGTTCATAACTTTTAACCTTTATTACATACTACATTTGTCTCAAAGGACCCTAAACACTGATTTATTGTACAAGGTATACCCTTTTTCTCAAATTTCCTTGTTTTAGATACCCTATTCACGATACTTAAGTACAGTGTCTGATCATGAAAAAAGACCCTTTTTACTTGAATCTTTGGCCACGCATGATACCCCTGGTCAATGACCAGTGGCCCCCCTGGGTGTGCTGGTTGTGTTGCACAAAGATTCCACTTACTTTGCCAGCATAAGAACATTTCTGTAACAATTATAGAGGGCGCTCTCCGCTGCGGTTTTGTACTTGATATTATATCTTGGTCCTACAGTGTGAATGACAAATCGTGCTGGTAGTTGGTAGCCTTTGGTCAGCTTAGCCTCTCCTGTCCTGCAACCTGCAATTAACAGTTGAAAGAGAAGTACATGTACTCTTTGAATAAGTTCATCAGGACTGATATAATTAAATTAAATATCAGATTATGTTGTTCAAGTCCAAAGATTTACTCACGTTTTAGACGTTTCATCTTCCGTGCGGAAGATTTCATCAGTAATGCGCCTGTATCGGCACATTACTGATGAAATCTTCAGTGAGTAAATCTTTGGACTTGAACAACATAATCTGATATTTAAGAAGTACATGTACATTTGAAATGGCGTAAAGCACTTGTTAAAAATAAAACGATGTTCTAAATCAAAGCTCTATTATCATTTTGTATGGCATTTAAAAATAAAAATAATTATAAAAATCTTTTTAAAACAAAACAGCAATTACATCAGATATATACCACCCAATATACCGTATGTTACAATTATCTCAAATGACAATGAAATTTAAAAAAAAGTGCCAGCGTAAACTCTACATAAAAAATCTGAGAATGTGCCAACACAAACCTGGGACCTTGTGCGTAATAGGCAGACATCCAAACTATGTACTACCAGACTGTTGACTATTATCTCTCCCTGATAAACATGATTGAAACCAGTTAACCCTAACACTGACCCAGGTTTTTTGCTATCGGAAGTCACAGAAGATCCGAATTTTTCAAGAAGAAGAAGAATTTTGACTTGGCACCCATGGGATTCGAACCTTTGACCCCCCAAGCATGCCAACCACACGATCATGGACCGGGAGCTACACAGCTAATTGCTGCCCGGCCCGCAATTCTGTGAGCGTTTGACACTTAGGGTGATTGTGTCATCGCAGACCCTGGGATGCATGCATGCGCAGAATTTTTCATCGTGGTATTCTGTGGTTTTTTTGGGTGTAAGGGTTAATAGATGTAGGACAGTCACAACACATGCACACTGCAGTGGACATTCTCCAAGATTTAATTGGTCCAAATAAGAAAGAAAAATTGACAAAGGGACCACTCACTCATGTCTTACAGGTCATTTTTTGTGGGGAAACATCCATTTTATAAATTCTGTACTCCCCGCAAAGAAATCCTGCATACATGTAGAGATCACTGTTTAACACAACAAACGGTCGGTGGTAATAGTTATACAATGTGAATTAGGGGTTCATTCATAGGATTGAGGGCATGATCGCTGTTTATGCCCGAGGCGAAAGCCGAGGGCATAAACAGCGATCATCTCGAATCCTATGAATGAACCCCGCTCATCATACCAACATTCTTAGCAAGGCAATACAGATGAAAATAATAAGGGTTTACAAGTTTAAATAACATTTCCATACCGTTTTCCTTCATAAATTGGAAGAAAATGAGTAGGCCTACTTGCAGGAAGCAGCTCGGCTCATGAGATCAACGGCCGGGGGTCAACGCGTGATCCACGTCATCTTTTGCGGTCCGCGTGAGATGGGCGCGGTGACATGCGCGTGTACGCAACCCTAGCAAATTGTGGATCGTGTTAATTGGGTTCCAACGCTGCGTGGCGCGAGCTTGTTTATGCCCTGCGTACTGGTCATAAACGGTATTTATGACCAGCAAAAGAGAGCGCAAATCCAATCAGAAACGTCGTTATATCGTGAGTATGTATGAACACCTGTTCTGGTTCATGATGCATAAGGCAAAAAAAAAAATTTGTTTGTTTGTCCATAGAGGCTTATGAAACAGTTGGGTCGGTAGGTCGGATTTTTTTAAAAATTTTTTTACAGATATTGCACTTGAAACTGACAATTTGAAGACTGGTAAATAAGTCAAAACACACAGCACTTTACTGGTTTAACTCTTGAGATGGTTCTGCATTTTATACTGTTCATTTTCTTTACATTTTCTTTCTTTAAATTTATACTAACCACTGTTTTACTAGCACATTCAACGCAAATTAAAAAAAAAAAAAAAAAAATAGGACACGGTCGGGACCAGGATACATGGTCGGTCGGACGTGGACAAACAAACAATTTTTTTTTGCCTAACTCTATTACCACATGTGCCATATTTTCTCTTATTAATACCCCTCTAATAAATGCCCCGAATTTGTTTTCAACCAAACTCTTCCATAAATGCTGTAAATACCATACAGTATCCGTATTTTCAAACATGTGATCGCTGATTTCAAGATCCATGTGTGTGTCCATAGTTAGCGACTATATTTACTGTATTTGTAAATAATAGAGATGTTTTTAATGAGAATGATGACCTTTACTTAATCTGAGAGTACTAAATTAAGAGAGGCGCTACATCGATCGCTCAAGTGAGGACAGCGTGAGCTCGATACCTGTATAAGAGTCTGTTCGTCACGCCACAAATCCTGAAAGGTGATTATGAATACATGTATGTAATGATATGAATGAGCTAAATGTGACGTAGCTACGAAAAGGCGATGTTATTGTTGTTGTTGTTTTAAATGTTTGTTTTTTTGTCTTTTATATGAACGCACCGCCAATTAAGGCGTGTGCCACTGATTTAAAAGCGTCTGTTCAAATAAATAAATAAAATAAAATATGCCATATTGTTGTTGTTGGGGAGACGTCACGCTCTGCATGCATGCTGCGAACGGTACAAAAAGGTGACTAATAGAAATATATTACGGCTCTTAGCAGCAGACAGATTGCGCTGTTCTCTGACCCTGAGTGTTTGTCACATAGACATACCGTGACCTGGGAACATGTACAAAGCAGGGGATGCGACTGTGCCACAGGTTTTTGTCTTCGGAATCGGTATAGGCAATTTGTACAGAGTGCCGCTAGCCTGACTTAATCCCCCCCCCCAATTTTGGAAAATGCAGGGCGTTAATTAGAAAGAATACAGTACTTAATTAACACACAGAGATCACTTGATATAGAATGGATTTCACACTGGACAAACAGGGTTGCCAAACCTGCAGTTTGGTAGCCCAATTTGCAATTTGGTAGCCCAATTGGCTGACTTTTGAAGATTTACCCCGCAACTTTTGACAATGATTAAGAAAAAAAGTGGGCGACTTTTCAACATTGGTAATTTTCTATCCCATACAACTAGAAACCAATGGTTAAGAGGAAAATTGGGCGACTTTGGGATTCATTTGACCCCAGATATGGACTGACATTTTTTAGCTACCCTGAAGTGACAAAGATGATTTTGATATTGATAAGGGTGTCTACGTTTACACGTTTCACGTTTAACCGACCGTAAAATACACTATCCGTTTAGGAAAATCACTAACCGTTTAAACGTAAAAAAAAAAAAAAAAAAAAAATTAGGATTTTTTTTACATACGTTTACACTGTTAACCGATCGGATTGTGGTCCGTTTAAGCGGTTAGACAAATAACCGTTAATTTACACCCCTAGATATTGAAGACAGTTACCTCTGACTTTAGTCTTGACTTCTTGTCTGAGATCAGGTCCTGCTAGCTTGTGTATTTTCTCTGTGAGTGGACTTGGTTCATTGAGGGACTCGTTGGTTGGATGTACCATGCCTACACAGTCTAACGTTGTAATATCCCCCTCCCTGAAAATTGAATAGATTTAATTAGAATTTAGTTTGTTTGTGGAAAAAAACAAATCAAATACTATTAAATGTAAGATATTATACTGCCGTAAAAACTCGATAGTTAGCATATGTGCTTACTATCGAGCGCTTTTACAACATGCAAACATGAAGAGCCCCATCCACAAAAGTGTAAAGGGTTTTGAGCAAATCATCGATACATATAGTTATATACGAACAAGTAAACCTGCAAATGTGTGTCTCAACCCCATTACCTCAGTTAGTAAAGCGCCGGACTTTAGTACAATTTCATGCTTTCAAAAGCGCTCGATAGTAAGCACATATGCTAACTATCAAGTTTTAACGGTATAGTGTGTAGAAGTGCCTTACATGGCTAAACTTAGGCTCAAAACACTTGGATTGGGCAATGGGCAACAACTAAAAAACACCCTGTTTTACAGGCGGACAGACTAATTATCCAAGTACGGTCGGTCAGGATCTTTTTTTTTAAACTTTTTTATTTGAGGCTTAAATGACCCTAAAATATGACCGAAAGTTTTTAAAATGTGACAGAAAATTGATTATTTTTTGCAAACATACCACACTGACAAGTACTTAGTCCCACCCCTTTTTTTAGGTGATTTTTTTCCAAATTGGAGGAGGGGTGGGACTATGTACTGGAATTTAAAAAAATTATGCATTGAATTGGTATCCATAAGTTTTGAAATCATAGAGTATGAACACAAATTATAACTTTGCATATTAAAAACACAAAACTTTTTGAAAGTCAACCATGAATGATCCTAGCATTTAGCTGCTATGTCGAGGGACACTCCACACTCGAAAATATAAATAACTTTTTTTTACAATATCTGGAATTTTTGGAAAAATTGAAGGTGGGACTATACTCGCATCAATACGGTATTTTGAAAATGTTCTCAAATTTTCCCAACAAATTTCAGTCAAAATCAATTAATTTTGGCCAAAATCCGCTGATTTGAAATGACTTTAGCAAAATTAACCAAAAAATTCTACCAGAACGCAAAAATTTGGTCGATGGGGTCCAGTAAAACAGGTTTTTTCCGCCCTCTTAACCACATGTGGCTAAACGGCTTCAAGGCCAGGTTATAATCCAACATTTTTGCGGGCATGTCCCAGACTGTATTGGTACATGTAGTTTCTCTCATATTTGTTTGGACTGATTCCGTCAGTAGGGTCATATTGAATTTATAAGTGACTCTGTGAGCAGAGAAGGATTAAGGGTTGATATCAGCTACACTAGGATCCACAACATGCTCATCTATCTGGGCTCAGTTCTATAACCCCAATATATTTGCACATTCATTGAATGACCTTTGAAAATTTGGGTACAAAAACTCATACTCTGCAACATGAGGTCAAATGTTGCACTCTGATTGTTTAATTGAGGTAATTGAACTATGGAATTGAGGTGAGGCTATATTGTGGTCCATAGTGCTACATGTACCTGCGACAATTAGAAAAACTCCAGGAGTGGGGTAAATCCATTATACAGAGGTCAAAAATAAAAAACACTTAGAATACATCAAACTATCTGTCTTGTCACAAAGATAGAAAATGTAAGTTTCTACTAGATGTCCGACAAAATGGGTCAAATATCAAAGGTCATTCAGATTGTTGTCTGGCCACAAAGATTTAAAAAAGTATATTTTGTGCAGTGTCTTCCATGTTTCCTTTAACACTGAGTTAAACAGAACAGAAGTGCTTCCAAGTTCAATATCTAGAGTTAAATGGCCATTTAATTTGAGCCTATTTTGAAAGAAATTGGAGCATTTTAAAATTTTGACCGTGTGTGATTAACCTTTGACATTTGACACCTTTTGTCTTATATCTCCTATAAGTCGTGTTCACATTTTGAGTTACACCCGGTGTAAACTTACGCTAACATTGATCAAAATTCCACAAATATTTTCCCTACTCCTACCGCGTGTCCACACCTAGCCTACTCCTAGCACTACGCCGACTAGTTTCACCAAGCATTCACTTCTGGTCGGTATAAACATAGGCTACCACTTCCGGTGTTTCTGTGACCTTTATCAACCACGCGATATGTAATTTCTTAGTTCCGACCAACTTAAGGTCAAACTTACTCCGGGTGCCAGGCGTAATCTGCGTTTACATTGCAAATACGCATGGAGGAGGTTACCCAGCTCGCTACTCCTGACTTTTGTCAGGAGTAAATCATCGGACGTACGCCTGGCAGAACTTACGCTGACCATCGTTCACACTGCAGCTACTCCTGGCAGCGCATATACCGCTACTCCTAGCAACTTGTGCCGACCAAGTTCCGCCGGGCGTACGTCCGACAATGTGAACACAACTATTAAAACCTAATTCAAGCATTTTTATTTTGACTCCTGTATAATGCAATTACCTCCTTCCTGGAGTTAGCCCACACTTTTGGGAGGTACATAGGAGCTTATTTTTTTCTAATTGTTGCAGGGAACTGATAATGCCAACCATCAATCCTTCTTCTGCTCACAGAGTCACTTCAAAATTCAATATGACCCTTACAGTACATGGAGCCCCCGGTCCCCGCACTCCGTGCATCCGCGGGTATTCATGCTTGTCGGTGAACTTTAAAAACACCCCCTTTTGCATCTCATTTCGCGAAGTTTTTAGGGGAAAAACACCCCTTTTTTTATCGATTTCGTGAATTATTTGCCCTTATCTCTATTTTCGCAAAAACGCGAATGATATTTCTAATATACCCTTTTCTGGCAGAAACGCGTAGGCTGCTCGATGAAAATACCCTTTTTTTTCAATATTGCGAACATGTGGTTTGAAAAAACACCCTTTTTTTGTGTTTCATCTGAAAACACCCCTTATTTCGCGAAATTTTCGACGAGCATGAATACCCGCGGATGCACGGAGTGCGGGGACCGGGATGGAGCCCCAAAACTTGCAAATGCTTTGAGGTCCTACAGAACAATATTAAAACAAATTATTTAAAAATGTTACATGAAATTTTATAACTAATTGTACATAATGTATGTAACTATCATGTTAACAGATCTATGACACACACACAGAAGAGGAAGGCAAACTACTTACCACAAAGCAATTTTACGATTGAGATCTGGTCGCCATGGAAACCTGGAAGTCTTCTTGATATCTGTCACACTATATTTTGGAATTTCCGTCTCATTCCACTTAGGAATGACATCCACCTTCACGATCCCTGTTTGGGTTCCTATAGGATCCATGCTTGCCTCCTTTCACCATTTATTGTTTTTTGTTTGTATTTTTCCACTGAATTGTATTCAGCTATTTACCTTGGGGCGACAATGGAATTATTTCTGTCTTAAGCACATGATCAAGGCATCTGAAAAAAAAAATACAATGTACAAGCCGAAATTAGAAACTTACTATAAACTACTCCCTATTCCAGAAAAATACAGCACTAATTTTTTGGGATTAAAAAAATATTATCCTGTTTTGCCAAATAAAACATAGCTAAATCCTAATCCTTTAGTTAATTAAAATTTTAATATTTTGTCAATTTTTGGAAATAAGGGCCAAAAACATGCGTTTTTAGGGTGTTTTTCGTATGCTGTGACAATCAAGCCCAAAGACTTGTACCAAGACTAATTTCAGTTTATGCAGTCTAATTTTTGGAAAAGACTTGTTTTATTCTGATAACCAATCATTTAATTAAAGAAACACAAATAATTGAAAATTATAGCAAAATTTCGGCATATACTCAATATTTTGAATGCTTAGACTTGTTCCAAGTCTTTGATTTTTAATGACTCGATTGTCAGAAAATATGCGAAAATGCATGTTTTTGCTCTTTTTTCAAGAAATTAGTGAAATAGTGAATTTTTCTTTTATTGCCAGTTAGGACTAACTAAAGGATTAGGATTGAGCTATGATTCATTTGGCAGAACTGATAATATTTTATTAATCCCAAAAAATTAGTGCTGTATTTTTCTGGAATAGGGAGTAGAGCGGTTACCGCACCATAGCTGAACCATGGACCTTTGGCAGTATATTATGTAGATGTGAGATGTAGAGGATCATACCTTTTTGGTATTTTAAGATATGAAAAGGACCCAAAACATGAATATTGACCCAGGTCTTATGAGGAGTGTCACCCGGTGTGGAAATGGTTTTATTATATTCTTTACTTTGTTCTCTTTCATTTGACACCACTTGGGGGGTCATACCTTCTTGGCATTTTGAGATATGAAGGACCCAAAATATGGATATTGACCCAGGTCTTACGAGGAGTGTGACCCCCGGTGGGGAAATTATTTGTATTATATTGTTTACATTTTTCTTTCTCATTTGATACCACTCAGGGGGTTATACCTTCTTGGCATTTTGAGATATGAAAATGACCCATATGAATATTGACCCAAGTCTTATGATGAGTGGCACCCCCGGGTGTGGAAATATTTTTATTATATTCTTTATGTTTTCCTCTTTCATATGACACTACTCATGGTGCCATACCTCTGTGGCATTTAGAGATATATCCATTTCAGACCAAATGATTAGTTACAATGTAGTAACCTAGTAACATACACTAATATAGGCTGATACCATTTCATGGTTCAGCAAAAATTACTAGCAGATTTTGGGTACAAATTATTCACCTCAACTGAACTTTCCAAGACCTTTTACAGATACAGATCTTTGAAATGTGCGGTAGCAAACCAAAGGTGTATTTGGGCCTCAAATACAGATCTTTGAAATGTGCGGTAGCAAACCAAGGTGTATTTGGGCCTCAAATACAGATCTTTGAAATGTAAGGTAGCACACCAAGGTGTATTGGGCCTCAAATACAGATCTTTGAAATGTAAGGTAGCAAACAAAGGTGTATTGGGCCTCAAATACAGATCTTTGAAATGTAAGGTAGCAAACCAAGGTGTATTTGGGCCTCAAATACAGATCTTTGAAATGTGCGGTAGCAAACCAAGGTGTATTTGGGCCTCAAATACAGATCTTTGAAATGTAAGGTAGCACACCAAGGTGTATTGGGCCTCAAATACAGATCTTTGAAATGTAAGGTAGCAAACCAATGTGTATTTGGGCCTCAAATACAGATCTTTGAAATGTAATTAGCAAACCAAGGTGTATTTGGGCCTCAAATACAGATCTTTGAAATGTAAGGTAGCAAACCAAGGTGTATTTGGGCCTCAAATACAGATCTTTGAAATGTAAGGTAGCAAACCAAGGTGTATTTGGGCCTCAAATACAGATCTTTGAAATGTGAGGTAGCAAACCAAGGTGTATTTGGGCCTCAAATACAGATCTTTGAAATGTAAGGTAGCACACCAAGGTGTATTGGGCCTCAAATACAGATCTTTGAAATGTAAGGTAGCAAACCAAGGTGTATTTGGGCCTCAAATACAGATCTTTGAAATGTCTGCGTAGCAAACCAAGGTGTATTTGGGCCTCAAATACAGATCTTTGAAATGTAAGGTAGCAAACCAAGGTGTATTTGGGCCTCAAATACAGATCTTTGAAATGTAAGGTAGCAAACCAAGGTGTATTTGGGCCTCAAATACAGATCTTTGAAATGTAAGGTAGCAAACCAAGGTGTATTTGGGCCTCAAATACAGATCTTTGAAATGTGCGGTAGCAAACCAAGGTGTATTTGGGCCACAAATACAGATCTTTGAAATGTGCGGTAGCAAACCAAGGTGTATTTGGGCCTCAAATACAGATCTTTGAAATGTAAGGTAGCAAACCAAGGTGTATTTGGGCCTCAAATACAGATCTTTGAAATGTAAGGTAGCAAACCAAGGTGTATTTGGGCCTCAAATACAGATCTTTGAAATGTGCGGTAGCAAACCAAGGTGTATTTGGGCCTCAAATACAGATCTTTGAAATGTAAGGTAGCAAACCAAGGTGTATTTGGGCCTCAAATACAGATCTTTGAAATGTGCGGTAGCAAACCAAGGTGTATTTGGGCCTCAAATACAGATCTTTGAAATGTAAGGTAGCAAACCAAGGTGTATTTGGGCCTCAAATACAGATCTTTGAAATGTAAGGTAGCAAACCAAGGTGTATTTGGGCCTCAAATACAGATCTTTGAAATGTAAGGTAGCAAACCAAGGTGTATTTGGGCCTCAAATACAGATCTTTGAAATGTGCGGTAGCAAACCAAGGTGTATTTGGGCCTCAAATACAGATCTTTGAAATGTGCGGTAGCAAACCAAGGTGTATTTGGGCCTCAAATACAGATCTTTGAAATGTAAGGTAGCACACCAAGGTGTATTGGGCCTCAAATACAGATCTTTGAAATGTGCGGTAGCAAACCAAGGTGTATTTGGGCCTCAAATACAGATCTTTGAAATGTAAGGTAGCAAACCAAGGTGTATTTGGGCCTCAAATACAGATCTTTGAAATGTAAGGTAGCAAACCAAGGTGTATTTGGGCCTCAAATACAGATCTTTGAAATGTGCGGTAGCAAACCAAGGTGTATTTGGGCCTCAAATACAGATCTTTGAAATGTAAGGTAGCACACCAAGGTGTATTGGGCCTCAAATACAGATCTTTGAAATGTAAGGTAGCAAACCAAGGTGTATTTGGGCCTCAAATACAGATCTTTGAAATGTAAGGTAGCAAACCAAGGTGTATTTGGGCCTCAAATACAGATCTTTGAAATGTAAGGTAGCAAACCAAGGTGTATTTGGGCCTCAAATACAGATCTTTGAAATGTGCTTGGTAGCAAACCAAGGTGTATTTGGGCCTCAAATACAGATCTTTGAAATGTAAGGTAGCACACCAAGGTGTATTGGGCCTCAAATACAGATCTTTGAAATGTAAGGTACCACACCAAGGTGTATTGGGCCTCAAATACAGATCTTTGAAATGTAAGGTAGCAAACAAAGGTGTATTTGGGCCTCAAATACAGATCTTTGAAATGTAAGGTAGCAAACCAAGGTGTATTTGGGCCTCAAATACAGATCTTTGAAATGTAAGGTAGCAAACCAAGGTGTATTTGGGCCTCAAATACAGATCTTTGAAATGTAAGGTAGCAAACCAAGGTGTATTTGGGCCTCAAATACAGATCTTTGAAATGTGCGGTAGCAAACCAAGGTGTATTTGGGCCTCAAATACAGATCTTTGAAATGTAAGGTAGCACACCAAGGTGTATTGGGCCTCAAATACAGATCTTTGAAATGTCCGGTAGCAACCCAAGGTGTATTTGGGCCTCAAATACAGATCTTTGAAATGTAAGGTAGCAAACCAAGGTGTATTTGGGCCTCAAATACAGATCTTTGAAATGTAAGGTAGCAAACCAAGGTGTATTTGGGCCTCAAATACAGATCTTTGAAATGTAAGGTAGCAAACCAAGGTGTATTTGGGCCTCAAATACAGATCTTTGAAATGTCTTGGTAGCAAACCAAGGTGTATTTGGGCCTCAAATACAGATCTTTGAAATGTAAGGTAGCAAACCAAGGTGTATTTGGGCCTCAAATACAGATCTTTGAAATGATTTCATGGCCCTCTGTGGCCTGTGAGAACTAGCTAATAAAAAGCAGTGATTTATATACCATAACCACTCGGGTATAAGCCCACCCCCCTAGATGGCAGATTTCACTTCAAAAATGGGGGTGGGCTTATAACCGGGGAAGGGCTAGTGCTTGAATTTAAAAATAAGAACAATCACCCCCCATTTGAATATGCCCAATGTACCAGTAATTTCTATCATCTATGTCAATTACTTAAAATTATAAGTGTGGAATGTTAATTTTCAACTGATATTGTTTAATATTTGTTCTTAAATATGAGAGCAAAGCATTGATTTGATTTAAGAACTTGGCCAAAATTGACTACTGGGCTTATACCCGAGTACACCCTTGCTCCCAGAATGTTTTGAAAAATAGGGGGTGGGCTTATAGCCGAAGGTGGGCTTATACCCGGGTGGTTACGGTAATTATGTATAGTACGCGCACGCAGGCACAACACCTAGACGTTGATCCACAGGCCTCAGCACACTTTACAGGTTGTCACTACGGCCCCACATCATTCCACCATAATGTTTTTAAAGTAAGATGAGGTGTTAGCCATACAAGTAGGTTTGATGGTCTGGATGTTAGTGTATGCGTTAACCCCTGATCGTGGGTGAATGACCCCCTAAATTTAAAAAATATAAATTTTTCACCCTCCATATGTTGGGAATGTGCAAGCTCGGGGGTGAACTCTGACCCTCTACTTTTGGACCTTACTCCTACCCCTGACTACAATGCAAAATATTTTAATTTTTTCACCCCCAAGATTTAATTTTCACCCCATGTATTTGGATTTTCTGCAAGCTCGGAAGTGAAAAACACAGGAAAACGACTACTGACTTTCGGGCCTTAATGCTACCCCTGGCCTTGACAAGGTTCAATATTCCACATGCTGCTGGAAAAGGTCATCAAACTTTACCGTTACTGGGTCAAATTTCATAGTTGCACAAATTGTGGAACCGTCCCACTGTTCTTTACTGCTAGATGTATGCAATGACAGTGGCGTAGCTGTGATTTTTTCCAGGGGGGTGGGCAAGCCTGTATGGGGCGGGGGCCCAAATCCACCAAACGAAAATGGGGGTAGGTGCGAGTGGTGCAATGCACCCACATCGAAAAGAAAGTGTACTTTCAAAGAAAAGTACACTTTCAAATATATCAAAGAAAAATAAAGTGGCCCAAGAGAGAAAATTGTAAACCTGGTTATTACTGTGAAAATTTTGCTTTTTTATTACTAATTTGGTCTTAATAGAAATGAATTTTGGCCATAATTCCTGCTAATTTCCTGGTTAAAGTGCGCGCTTCCGCGCGCTCAAAATTACCGATTTCAGACAATTTTAGCCCAAAATGAAGGTAAATATTACGTAAAGGCCAGTGTGCGCGAAGCGCGCAAAATTTAGCAATGTTACCATATTTCGGTCCAAAACATGGTGTTTTGGGGAACATACCATAGGCTATTTTAGGGGCCTGGACCCGGTACCCATCTGGTCTAATCGTAAATCGGGCCCCAAGTTTGAAATAGCTCAATGGTAAATGACTTAATCGGCCAATTTTGTGTCGATACTGAAAATTAGCATTTCTCTTTGTCTTCAAGAAGTCATTACAAGTATATTGTCGAGTATATTGATAATAATCGTATGGCCCTATATCGTAGGCCTATGGATTCCCTCTTTCTCTTTCCCTTCTCTTCCCCATCTTTTCCTCTCTCTCCATCCTTTCTCTTTTTTCCCCGCACTAGACTATTTTTGCCAGGCTTATTGACAATAATCGTATGGTATTGCATATCGTATGGATTCCCCATCTCTTTTCCCCTCCTCTCCCTATCTCCCTCTCTCTTTTCCCCTTCTCTCCCTTCAAAAGTAACCAGGGTCAAATTCAGCAACCCTTGGATCACGCAGGAAATTAGGCGCATGAGTAAGAAAAAGCAACGCCTGTACAACAAGGCTCATCTGACCGACAAACCTGATGATTGGAAACGCTTTAAAGAATATCAGAAAGCAATCCAGAAGAGAATTCGCCAGAATTACTGGTCATTCCAGAACAACATATTTGACGAAAGTGACAAGTCTAACAAAGCGTTTTGGAAGTTTATCAAATCCAAGAAAATTGACTCGACTACCATTTCCTCGCTAAAAGACGGGACTAAGGTTGTGTTCAGCAACAAAGGCAAAGTCACCTGTTTCAACGAACAATTTCATTCGGTTTTTACATGTGAGGACACTACATGTAGCACAATTCCTGACTTGGGCACTTCAGAGTATCCCACAGCTGGTCACATCAATGTAACCTGTGAAGGCGTCCTTAAGCTCCTGATGTCGCTAAAAACCAACAAGGCCACAGGACCGGATGCAATTTCAGCCCGAATATTAAAAGATCTTGCCGAAGAAATTGCTCCAATTTTGACAAGTATATTTCAACAATCTCTAAACACTGGTGAAGTGCCTTTAGACTGGAGGATGGCAAACATATCCCCGATCTACAAAAAGGGCGACCGTAGCATTCCATCCAACTACCGTCCAGTTTCCATTACCTCCGTCTGTTCCAAGATCATTGAACATATTATATTCAGCCATGTAATGCCCCACTACGATAGCAACAACATCCTTATCGACGCACAGCATGGGTTCAGACCAGGCAGATCATGTGAGACACAATTGACCATCACTTGCAATGAATTAGCAAGCTCACTTGATAAGGGAAGAGCAGGTTGACGCCGTAGTCCTGGACTTCTCCAAGGCGTTTGACCGTGTGCCTCACCAGCGGCTGATCAGTAAACTGCGCCATTATGGAGTCAGGGACTCCCTCCTGCTGTGGATCAACAATTTTCTCACCAAACGGTCCCTACGTGTAGTGGTTGATGGAGAGGCACCCAGCTGGGTACCAGTAACATCAGGTGTCCCCCAAGGCACAGTGTTGGGTCCGCTACTATTTCTGAGCTTCATCAATGATTTGCCATCTGGAACAACATCTAAGACTACATGTAGGCTTTTCGCAGATGACTGCTTGCTTGATGTACTGGACCATAAATAACAGCAACGACTCTGCAGCCTTGCAATGAGACTTTGACTCTCTCCATCTCTGGTCCACCACATGGAATATGAAGTTCAACACCGACAAGTGTCATACCATCAGGTTCACTCTTCGGCATAACTTAATTAATTTACATACTACCATATGGGAGAAAGTCTGCACGGTTGTTTGATGTATATATGTATAGAATTGGCTTCATTATTTTAAATGCAAACTATAGATGGTGCTATTTATCCTAAATCATATTTCTCTATTTGCAAGAGGTAGGTGATTAATACTGCCATTAAAACAGCTGTACAATAGTTGAAACAAGCAACAAGGAAATTTTATAAACATATTTTATCAAACTATAAAAGGAATTATTTGTATTAAAAGCTTGAAAGAGTAATTTTCAGTAACTAAATAGCGCCACCAATTTTGTCATTAATAGGCACATTTTATATCCGAAAAAGCTTTAAAAAATGCTATAAAAAGTGAATAATTTTGTAAAAGAGGGGAAATCAAAGTTGCAAATGACTCAAAAGCATCAGTATACATTAGCATGATATCGCTTTTAGCTGTTTAAGCCTAAAATTTGGATGTACATTATGTTTTGTTTGAAAAAGTAATAAATGATCCTATCAAACAACAGTGCTGCTGACCATGGTGCCTGACTACCCTTACCTTGGGACTATTGCCATAAATCCAGACCACTACCTCACTCCTACATGTATGGTCCAGAGCAGCACCAGGTCCTATCACCCTCTCAAGTTAGTTCCAGTAACTGTATTGTAACTCGTCATACATGTACCTAGATAAAGACTGAAGTCTTGCTTGCTGGCAGGACTACCTCTCAAGTACCAACAAGCCATTCAATCTCGCATCCAACTGTACAGATACTCATTTTTCCCATGGCCATGCACCGTCAACTGGTGGAACAACCTGATCCCTCGAGATGTCCTTGCCCTGCCAACAGCTGAGGCCTTCAAGGGAGCAGTTGCAGCACACATTTAAAGGACCAGACTTTTTTACTTGCACCATGTATAATATGCACCGCAACTTTGGCACCGCAGAGCATTCTAAGTTATTTCCTTGGCTCTACATCCTCTGGAGGATTATGCCGAGTATCAATGTATCAACGTAGAAGTGGAAGTGCCCCCACCCACCTCCCTGGAGATGTACTCGCCCTGCCAACAGCTGAGGCCTTCAAGGGAGCAGTTGCAACAAGATTTCATATGGAAACAGTTCAGACCCAGAACAGGATCATGTCAGAAATTAATATTTTGTTCTGGGTCTGATTATTCGGACTAGAATTGTAGGATCTACTCTCGATGCTCTAGGAACATTTAAACACTAAATTTGGATAACACACAGCCCACAAGGGTCAACTTACCAAATGAGAAATACTCGACAAATTAGTTATCTCAGGTTAGCAATCACAAAATCTGACAAATTGCATGAGAAATCCGTTTTACTGGAGGTTCTTTCCGTGAAAATTATTCGTCGAAAAGGCAGGTCAAAGTTCGCATGCTGGAAGTCATGTGACCAGACCCTTTGATCACATGATTACATTCGAACCACACAATTGAGATGTTGTCAACACATAGCGCTCCTGGAGCACAAGTCACAGTGAACCAGCGTGATCTCGCCCGGGGATCTTAGTATGGGGAAATGTCATTTATTTTTTGCTTTCATTTTTTTCATACACAATCTTGCCACCAAGGTTTTTCTGAAGCAGAATTTTATGTAGAATCAAAATATCATGGGTGTCATTTTTAAAAACTGTTCTTGGGTGTTTTTTGGTGGTTTTTGGCAACTATCATATTTTTCAATAATTCATATGTTTTCAGCCCAATTTCCATTTTATTTGCTGTATAATATGAACTAATGTGTGCTGAATATTTTTTTTTTTTTTTTTTTATTTGTCAAATGTTATCCCAGAAGAAATTTGGACAGACACTTTTATCAAATTGGGTGATTGTAGGTGTTTTTGGGTGTTTTTTGGGTGCTTTTGGGTGCAATTTATAATGTATATAGGCCTATATAGAGTGTTTTCAAATGTGAAAAGATAACAAGTTTGTCACTATTCGCCGTAGAAGTGACGTCAAAATTGGATTCACTACCATAGTAATAGATATATACAATTTTTGACTATATCGCCCTGCACTACAAGCAGGTTGCACTCATCACCTGTGTATGTCTGCATTCATAGATTGAATATAATACCGCTCTTTTCCAAAAATACTAATCTTACAGCTAGGTGCGAGTGATCAGCATGATATGAATATTCTATAGAGTTACGGTCAAGGTCTTTCCCTGTTCTTTGACATCTATGGTTCAATGCATAGGTACCACGTAAACTTTGTACAGTGCAGGGCGATATAGTCAACAATTGTATTCATCTGTTGCTATGGTAGTCTTACGTCACTTATAGGGAATGCATGTACTTTTTGATACAAAAACTCGACTGTAGGCCTATACTACCCAGTTTATAAGTCCTGTGGCCTTTTGATAATGACAATGTGCCACCTATCCTAGCATGTTGTTTGGGTCACAAGTAACATATTTATACATGTTTACAAAAATCCAGATGCAGCAGAAGGTGGCCATCTTGTTTGGCACAGTAGCAATGGTTTTATTGGCACAGTACATTTGTAGCATTTGTTTTAGGCTTGTTGTATTAGTTTTATCATGTTGGCATGCAGTAGCACCAATATTGATTATTTTCAAATTCAAAATGGCCACCGAAATCAATTTATTTCCTTCAATCTTACAATGAGCCTACATCAAGCTGGTAAAATAGGAGATTGGACATGTGCCATGAATATTAAAATAATAACACACACAAATCCGATACTAAATGCACCCCCCTTGTGCAAGTTGACCTATATCTGTTTATCACATTTAAATGATGACTTCATTTTGCATATTATAACATTTTAAAATGCCATAGAAAATGTTTCTTGGCCCATATGTGTATCCTTTAAACAAGAACAAGAGCAGTTGGTGGTGCTAGTTTGGGCTACAGGCTGTTTCAATACATCCATAAGCCCATGGCAGCAGGGGAGGGGGTTCTTCAAATATTTTGTACGGAGATGCGCCACACAGATTTTCGGATGCTGACTTTTCTATATCTTCTTTTTGCTGTTTCTGCAACCCATCAGTATACCAATTTTTCACAAAATGCACCCAAATTTGCCCTAATTGGGTGCATTTAAGGGCACTTTTTGTCCAACTGTGCCCAGTTGGTTGCATTGGTCTCCACTGAAAACCCACCCATCGATATATCAATATTGCTAAAAAATATACCCCACAAACCATGGTAACTTCCCCGGGCAACTTCCTGTACACCTTCAAACAGGAAAAAAAATTAGGGGTATTGAGAACTGCAGGGTAAAGGGTAAAGAGTGGTCCCACAAATTGGTTATGGGTCCTGGGGGATGGACTTATATCATTATATAGGGTTTCTAGGGATGGAGTTAGGGATACCAGAGATGGGATAACCGGAGACAACATTAGGTATATCAAGGATGGGGTTAGAAATACCAAGGACATGTTTAGGGGTGACCATGAAAGAAGGTTAGGTGTACCAATGACAGGGTTCCCCGAAGGTCCCAGGGACAACAGTTCATGGGTCCAGGTGAAGGGATTATGGGTTCCAGGGATGAGATTAGGGGTATCAACAATGGGGCTTGGGGTATCAAGGAACAGGGTTAGGGGTTCCAGAGACGAGGGTTAGGGGTTCCAGGAATGGGTTGAGCCCCATGGTCAGTGTTAGGGGACCTAGGGATATGGTTAGGGGACTGGGGATAGAGTTTTAAAAGTGCCTCAGGGTTTGGATAATGGGTACCAGGGACAGGATGGGACTAGTGGTACTGAGGACTATGCAGGGTAAAGGGTACAACGGGTTATGGGTCCCGGTGAAGGGGTTAGGGTTTCAGGGATGACCAGTCATGGGTTCCAGGAATGGGGTTAGAGGTCACGTGGTCATCTTTGAGGTCCAAGGGATAGGATGAGGTACTGGGGATTGAGTTCAGGTTCCCAGGGTTGGGGTACTGGGTACCATCGGCAGGAACGGGGTAAGGGGTACCGGGCACTGGGTAAGGGGAACCGTATGTGGGGTTACAGGTGCCGAAGATGGGATTAGGGGTATGTCTAGTCTCAGGGTGTAGGTTTTAGCAGAGGTCCCGTAGTAGGTTTAAGGTTAGGATAGGGTTAGGGGTACTGGGGATGGAGTTTGGGGTTCCAGGTTTGGCGTTAGGAGCCGGGGTTAGGAGTCCCAGGGATGGCATTAGGAGTATAATGAGGACTGTACAAGGGTACTGGAGTCGAGTAGGGTACTAAGGATGTGGTTGACAGTGGCGTAGGGTCATAGCGGCAGGGGGGGTGCCAAGGATGGAGTTATGGGCTAGCTGGCCCCGAGTACATATCAGGTTATGGGCCACTGGGTCCATGGATGGGTCTAGGAGTCCCAGGGATGGGTAGGGGTACTGGCCAGGATGGGGATAGATGTACCAAAAGTACACGGTTATGAGAACCGAAGAGGATGTGGGTAGGATCATTCGGGTACTAGTACAGGGATACATGTTATGGGGTACATGAACAGGTCAAGGGGGTGACACTAAATTCACGGTTGTTCTATTAGCAACGCAAAATCTATGAAAAATTCAGCTGGTTTACTAGCTAGAAAGTGAGGCCAGTTATCGATCCGTTATAGCTCGTTATGAATAATTCATGTTCGACCCCTTGGATCATGTTAATTGAGTTTGGCAAATAACAACGTTGTTAGTTTTGCGAACTTTGCCTGTTCAATGAGAGTATAGCGCGCCCCCAATACATCTGGGCGCAAAACAGGCGAAAACGATCCAGTTTAATGAAATGGCGGACGGGTATTCCCATCAGGCACCAGTGATATGTTTTTCAAAGAAAGTCTACTAATTTGATATGAAATGACATTTTGCAATAGCAAAGTCAAAATTAGGACTTGCTGTCAATAATATGAAGGAAACATGTGACAGAGGCAAGGTGGGAAATACAAGTAGTATTTAAGTTATGAATAACCTTTGATACCCGACCTGACCTTCCATCATGGCGCCTTATTCGTTTTTATGTATTTCTATTATGCTCTCAAGTAAAATAAAATACCAATCTGCTCTGAGCAGACAATGTTACTTGGCTCCCAGCATGAATTATTGATTTTATACGGAAGTAAAGAAATGCACAGTGTATGTGCATGATGTGCAAGCATACTCCAAATATTTACGGTAAATCTGAATAGTGGTCACATGTTAACATATCATGTGTTCGGGAAATCACGTGGCAACATTTTAAGATTTCAGGCTTGTTTACTAGTTAATTGCCATTTGTACTCTTTATTATTTATCTTTGTTAATTAACATATATTTTAAATGCTGATAAATCGTGGTTGGCTACCCACGATATCTGTTAAATTCAATATTTTATGAATATAATTCTACCACGCAGAGGGGGTCACGCAGCAGAATTTCACATCATCTGACTTAGCTACATTTCGAAGCTCTGCTCTTCAAATTCATGTAAATTTCAAAGTTTATACATTTAATATATTTAATATGATACTAATTTTTTTGTTATAACCAACTGGTACACGAAATATACTAGCTTATTACCTATACAGAAAGGTAATTATCAGCCTTCACTCAGCAAATTGACATGCTCGGCATATATGCAGCCATTCTCCGTCTGGATAACATGACTGTCGCCCTCAATACGTCTGGGCGCAAATTTAAATAACAATACGCTATTTACATATCAATGCGGCCTCATGCTAATTAAAGCTGCCCCATCCAGGAGTTCATCTATGAACAGGTATCAGAGTACGATGTACATTTAGCAGGGTACATGGTTATGAGCAACGCTCTGCAGGGTCTATTGTTCTATTGTTTCCGATTAGAGCGCTGACATATTGGAAAATGTTGCCAATCAATATTCATGAGAGTGTACATTCAACGTCCAGTTTGCGAAATTGGGTGAGTTGTGTTTAGTAGGTGTGAAATACATCTGACTGCGCGTATTGATTACGTAACCAATAAAAGCATTGACATCATCGAATGGCTGCCCAGTGCTGTTATGTGTTTAGTTATTATATAGGCCTAATAATTATTATTAAATGTATTCATCATTCCTTTCTTTTCCCTTCTCTGTACTTATTCTTTCCTAGGCCTACACTTTATCACTCACTCGCTCTCGTTGTCCCCTCTCACTCTCCCTCTCTCATTCCCATCATTTTCCTTATATTTCTATTTATCTACTTGTCTTTATAATATCTTTTTATTTCTCCCCTCCTCCAGCCCTCTCTCATTCTCCATATCCCCTCCTCCCTTCTTCCTCCCCTCCCAAGACTTCTCACAGAGGTGAATCTGACCCTTCCCAACCCCCTCCCCTCTTTGGGTACGCCACTATTTCTATACCAATCTCCTTCTTAAAATAAAATTAAATGGAAATTTCTTAAACACAACCTTTATAGTCCTATACTTATACTTGCATGTAATGTATACGTATAGCGATTACCATTATAATGTAATACAGATATATGGACTGGTCATGGCAGCCTTCTTATATTCTAATGTGTAATCGATCAGCAAGAGCATTCAATTTATTTAAATGAAACGCCTAACGTCAGGTGGGTGGTAAAGATGATTGCATCGACAGCTAAAGCCTCCTTATAGATTTCAGACCCACACAAGCACACATTTGGGATACGTGAGTACAATGGTACCACTTTACACATGACTGCCCTTACACATGACTGTAGTGTGGTCACTTATTGATACTCGCCTGTTGTGTAGAGCGTTAATATGATGCCGGATCAGTGACCAATTTAATGGCGGAACCCTTTATTCGAAACAATGGTACCACTTTATGAATAGCCTGTCGCAACTTCTAATCGGCATCAAACGAACAAAAGATTATATAATCTATTGCGACTCTATTTTAATTTAAAAGCTCTTTGGTTATGAGGTACCGAGTTAAGGGTATTGGGTACAGATTAGGATTACGGGTTAGGGTATGGGTATGCGCTGGCCCAGAGTACATCAAACTTAGCGGGAACATAATTATCATTATCATATCCTGAGGAGACGGATGAAGACATTTTTAAAGGTGGAATAAGGTTAATTCATAATTATAGGTGAGTACTTGAATGTGGGTGTGGGGTGGTGTGGTGTGTATTTGCAGTGTATTATGGAGTTTGTGTATGTGTTCGTATATTAATTAACACGTTACTTGCTTAAACTTATATTTTACAATGCTCATTATAATGTTTGGAGGAAATAAGTTGAATTTGGCGGCCATTTTGAATTTTTGGAGGCCATTTTCAATATCAAAGTCGTTGATGTTAGTGCATACGTCATAAATAATATCCTAAGCTTAAAACAAATGCTACTGTACCAATAAATTAACAATAGGAAGGGTCAGTTTGAACAATATTGGGAATGTATTGCCAAAATGGGCGCCGTTTTGAACCCGGGTTTTGAAAAATAAGATGGCCACCAACTGCTGCATCTGGATTTTTGTAGACATGTATAAATATGTTACTTCGGACCTAAACAACATATTAGGATAGGTGGCACATTGTCATAAAAAAAGGCCACAGGATTTAGTTTACCAAGGCAACTTTCCGCCCCCAAACACCCATCAAAAATGCAAAAAAATAAAATCCACCCAAAAAACACCCACAAATTTAAACATTTGAACACATTTCTTCAATATTTGAGGTAGTTCATATTAAAGTGTATTTAAAGTTTGGAATGATAATATAAAAGCCTTTAAATGCAATATATGACTTAAATAAGTTGATTTTTATGCCATAATATATGCCAAATACTGAAAATCAGAATTCGCCCAAAATCCGCCCAAAAAACACCCAAGAACAGCTTTAAAAAAATGACACCCATGATTTTTGGAATCCTCACAAAATTTTGATTCAGAAAAACCTAATTTGCAAGATTGTGTATGAAAGTTTTGAAAAAACGCAATTCCCCATATACTATCTCGCAAAGTTGAACATTCCCATTTCAGCCATTGCCACAGAATTCTGTGACCATTGCACAATGTAGGCCCCTATATACGAGAAAAAAAAACCAATTTGCAAATTGCTTCGTGATACCCAATCGTGCTAAAATGTATGTGGTTTAGGAGGCAGAGAATTTTATTTCAATTTTATATAGGCTAGGCCTACTGTAGGCCTACAGGGTGCCCCAGAAAAAAATACCGAGCGAATAAAATTGAACGTAAGTCGAGAAATAGACATCAGAATCAAAAAGTTAAAATGTAGCGCATAGCTTATTTTATTGTGCATCACATACGAAAATTGTATTTGATTCGGTTGACTGGTTGCGAAGAAATGAACGATTACATAATGCGTGCATCAATTCAGTTCATTCCAAGTTTGATCAACACAGGCGGCGGATGACATGATCGAGCCGGCAACTCGTGAAACCGCCCGGCCGTATGGCATTTTCCATATATTCGGTTAGTTTTGTGGGGTTCATTATCGAACCCCAACGGTTTTAGCTTGTATTTATATTATTTATCAACATAGGCCTATTTGTTTGTGATATTTCAAGCGTTTTAAAATTTCAAAATAATCCAATTCAATTACACGGTTGACGATGAAAATTTACTGAATTTAGGGACTGCACGTCATACACCACCTGGATCAACAGGCGCTTTTTTCATACTATACTCACTCACCGCTTCCGAAAGTTTGTATATCTCATTAAAATTCAGTCCACATTATCTATTTTATAATCGGACGGTGTTATCCCGGGGGGCACTTCAATATGAAATGGATATAGGCTAGGTGTAGGCCTATAATAGGGCTGGCACTTTCGCACTAAGGGGCATTCGGTGAGAGCAAAATATGAAAAATATGGGGTCATTGGGTGAGAGCATGATTTTTCGCATTCGGTGAGAGCAAAATGTAAAAAATATGGGGTCATTGGTTGAGAACATGACCTTTTTTTTTAAATGGAATCTTTGGGTGAGAGCCGAAACAGCGTCACAAAAACCTCGAAAATCGAATTTCTAGTTCTAAATGGCTTCAAATTTCATTGTTTTTTCAAAATAAGTAACAAAATCAGTGATAAATGAAAGTTGCTGTTCAACTGAACTTGTAAGGGTCTTTGGGTGACAGATCAAATGGAAAAATATGGGGTCTTCGGGTGACAGAGCATGTGTACGTAAAAAAATATGGGGTCTTTGGGTGACAGCGATGCTGAAAATGGGGGTCTTAACAAGCCTACATACGCGTCACCTCCAAAGTTGGCGCCCCCCCCCCCGGGGGGTGTTATGTCATTCATGCTTTCACTGAAGATGAATAACAGTTTGTCCGAGAAAACTTTGATTTCTGCAACCCAACTTCAATTCTTTATGTTGTGCAAATATGTTATATTTTAACAATCATCGGATCATAAGTGCTTACAGCTTTAAGTGTGATTTTTCATACCATGCAACATTAATGTTGAAGTTTTAAAAGATTTAAACTTTGCATTACAATTTCTTGGATATATTCCAAAAACATTAATGAGTGAGAGAATTTTTTTAAGCCAGCTGGAATTCTGTATGCAATAATTCTTTATGCAACATTTATATCAACTTTAACGAAAAAATATATTTACAAGTAGGGCCTACCGAGTAATGGCGAGTATCATCTTTCATGCAAGCTTTCATTTTCAATATCGTGCAGGTTTTCAAATTTGAAAACCTATAAATATTTTGAAAAAAAAAAAAAAAAAAAAAAGGGTTTCACAGAATAAAAAATGAAGCACATTGACAGTTAACCACTAGTGTGCATTGTGTTGAATGATCTTTCTTTCAAACTTGGAATGAAGTGAATTGACGCATGCGTTAATCGCTCATTTCTTCGCGATCAGTCAACCGATTCAGTAAAATTGGCGTATAAGAAGCAGAATAAGATGGGCTACACGCTGATGTTTAGATTTTTGGATTCTGATGTCTATTTCTCGACTTACGTCCAAATTTATTCGCCTGGTATTTGTTTCTGGGACACCCTGTACGCCAAAATATTTTTTGAATTTAGTCAAAATTAACTCTGAATTGATGGTGAAAATGCTATGTAAATTTTACATAGGTCCCGACTAAAAATTACTGTTTCGTCTTTATGGGAATCTAATATCCAATATCTGGAAGAAACATTTGGGGACCTATACGTACATGGACTTCTCCTATAAATTGCAAAAATCCAGACCGTGTATACACGAAAAAATCGATATAATGTATTGTGCATGTACGAGAGGCCCATTTTATTGTCGGATTTCTGTATGTAGAACACTCAGTTATCAATAATTGAGCGAATACACATTAATGTTTTTAAGCAAATAAAATTCCAAAATATGGTACGTTTTCTGTCTTTGCTTGTCACGTGGTAAGCCTATGTTGAAGTAGCGAGTATATATGTTCAAAAAAATTTGATTGGATATACCATCAAATTATGTGGCCGAGCGGTCTAAGGCGCTAGGCTCATTCAGAATTCACGATAGCGGTGCGGCGAGAGTTCGAGCCCCACCTCTGCAAAAAAACCCTCATAATTATGTTAGGGAAATGTGGCTGGGAGAATTAATGTATGACGAAGAGTGGTGTGATCTTAAAAATACAAGAATCTAAGCTAATTGAACAGACAGTAAATTCGGGACATGGATAGGGGAAGATGTCCGCGAGGATGGATCGGCAACCAAACTCGCATGTGGCCCCGACGGCGGGGAATTGAACAGGGCGTAGCCAGCTTTCTTGGTCAGGGGGGGCAAAAAAAAAAAAAATTTCAGGGGCACAGCTGAAAAAAATTGCAGTTGCAACATGAAATTTTTGTTTTTAGAGAGACTGTACATGTTTTCGAGCTTCCAAAAAAGGCTTTATTGGGGCGATATGCGCGAGTAGCGCGCAAAAAACTTTGAATTTGACACTATTTTTGCCCATGATCGAGACGAAAATTGCTTTATTGTGACAATGTGCGCGGGCAGCGCGCTAAATTTTGTATTTGACACTATTGTGGCCCATGATCGGGGTGAGTTTTGATGAAAAAGGGGCTCCTTGCCCGTTTTCTTTTCCTTTGCCCTAACCCGTCCTCCCTTACCTCCCATTCTTTTATGATTATGATTTATCAATAATGATAATTATATAGACTAAAAGGTATGATTAAATATATCAAATAAATGGGTGGTTTTTTTTTGGGGGGGGGGTTATGTACAGAAAATAGATGAAGAAAGCCCAAGTCGTGAGTAAAATTTCTGTAAGTCAAACAATATGCAATATCCCGCTTCCTTTTTTGAAGATTCTTAAATTTTCTTTTTATTTTCTAAAATTTCAGTTATAGTTTTTTGATGAAGATGTTTGATATAGCCTTGTATAAGAAGCACTTCAGGAAAGCTTTGTGATCAGTAAGCCTATAGCCTACCAGAAAAAAAGCCCCTCCTCTTTCCTTATTTTTCAAAAACCTGGACGCTAAACATGTATTTTTGTGTCAGTTCCTGAGAACTGACACTTTCTAATACAGGTTTGACGATCACGTGACAAATCGAATCTGTGACGTCAATATTGATATCGATATCAATTAGACTGTTCCAGTTAAATTACATACCCCTTGGCCATTGGCTGTTCCATTTAATTTACATACTCCCTCTGAAATAATGGCCCCAAAATAGCTGTTCCATTTAATTTACATACTCCCTCTGAAATGGCTGTTCCATTTAATTTACATACTCTCTCTGGAATAGATTTCCCCTAATCAAATTGCATATTGTGAACTTCAATCTATCAAATTCAGGTTTGACGATCATGTGACAAATCGAATCTGTGACGTCAATATTGATATCGATATCAATTAGGCTGTTCCAGTTAAATTACATACCCATTGGCCATTGGCTGTTCCATTTAATTTACATACTCCGTCTGAAATGGCTGTTCCATTTAATTTACATACTCCCTCTGCATCTGGAATAGATTTCCCCTAAACAAATTGCATATTGTGAAATTCAATCTATCAAATTGCATAGCACTGTGAACAGGGCCGTGACACTCGTATTCAATCCCTGTATAAAATTTGAAGTCACTTAATTCACGGCAGTTTGACTGACACATCGGCAGTTTGAGTGACGGTTGCTAGGGAGTTTGGTACCATCGGAATGTTGATTGACAGTTTTGGGTAGTTTTGTAGGCCTACCCTAAATTATGTTGATTGACAGTTTTGGGTAGTTTGGTACCCTAAATTTTTCCAAGATGGCGCCCATCGACTGTCAATTATTCGGACCCTTCCCAGCACAAATACAGCTTATTTAGCCAGTCTCGTCATGGGGTCATCGAAGAGAATATTTTCCTAGCATATTGAGCTAACTCCTCAGCTATTTGGTTTTTCACGATATGATAGTAATGATAGTAATCGAGAATCCTTGCTGTGAATAAGAGAGAATTTTTTAAACTTTTTTTTAAAACTTTTTTTTAAAAGAAATTTTATTTATTTATTTTTTATTTATTTATTTTCTTTTTATTTAAATTTTTTTTGTTACTCATTTAATATTGTAATTAATGTTTCCAGATAAAGTACAAGATAAAGTATAAACATTTCAATTGAAAATCCCTAAGGTTAAATAAGAAATTAAATAAAAAGAAATGAATGCAAACCAGCCCTTCAAATTCTGCAATACATGTATTTCCACTATTAAAATTCTACTTGTTTATATCTCACGCAATTGAATAATAATAATAACCGTGTCCGATTGAACTGACACCAATTTTTTTCAGGAATATCTTGTTTTATTCGGTCTAATGACGGGCATATAGACGGGCATATAGATTGGGATAAAAATATCTCGTTGATTACCCCATGGACGTCCATGATTACACAATGTCAATTTGGACATATCAGATATGCCTAGGCGGCCTATACAATTTAAAGTGCAACTAGAAAAGGTCTAAAATCCAAGAACTTAATCAATAACATTGACGTAGTTTGAAAATACCAATAATGGTTTTCCGGGTGGTTTTCTTTCTTTGAACGTGGATTAACTTTGCTCATCCATTACCAATCGATTTATTTTGAACTGAAGTTTCCTTGAATAATTCAATGAATACAATATAATGATTTATCCCATGATGCATACACTCCAATACAAGAATAGCCTAGCGGAGAAGGTCAACATTTAACAGTTAGGCCTATATAACATGCAGACGGGGGACAGTTTGGACTGTTACCGTATAGGCTATGTTAACAGGGAAAATAAAGTTCAGTTATATTATCTTCTATCATCCAGAACCAACCGACTGATTATCTGCAATCATAGTGAAAGGTATGTATTTTTCCGCCATATAGCGGCTACCTTAACCCTGCACTTAATTTACATGTGATTTGTCTTGATCTCTACCTATATCTTTATAATGCTTATTTTGTAAGCCTTTGGTTTTTGCGTCTCAATGTTTAGTTGAAATATTTTGAAACCACAAACCAAAACTGGGTGCTATGATGTACGAGATTGGGCTACCGTAGGCCTATGCATGTTACCAAGTTGGCAAAAATTTGCTTAATTTTGAGCTATTTTGCACAGACGCGACTTTCTTGTGATGTCTATTTTCAAAAAAAGAAAAGAAAGAAAGAAAAAAGAAATCAAGATCAAGATGAGTTTGTTTATTCTACTTGAAGAGTTTAGACAGATATGAAATGTGCTGGATAGTTTTTTTGTGTTTAGGCCGTATAAAATTAATGTTTTGGTTCTCGTCCAGAGGATTTTCATGAATTGATGAGGGAGGGAGGTGTTTTGTTTTTTGTTTTTTTTTTCAATGTAAAATTAGCATTGTCAGTAGTTTTCGGTCTTCTCCAACAGTGCTCGAGGAAACGATGAGGCCCTTTTTTTTTTTTTTCAAATGTGAGATTCTGAGGGATAAACCCCCTAGAGTACCACAAAAAGACTTGGAAGTGATGCTTGTTCTCTAATAAACTTATTTATATGTATGAAGATTTCATAAATCATTCCAAAGTCTTGAAAAATCTATAAAAAAAAAAAATCTGACAAATCCCAGAAATTGAGGAGGGAGGGGACGAGAACCAAAATATTAATTTTACACGGCCTTATGTGTGAAAGTGCTGTATAAACGAAATCTGGCGAATGACTCATTTTCAGTCCAGATTGGCACCCAACATATTCAAACTGGTTAAATTTTGACGAAAATATGATACTTTCTTTTGAATTAACAATTGTCCATTATTGTTTTATCAACCAAATGCCAATAATTCCGAGTGGCCAAAGTTCCCTAAATATATAGTCAGTTATACCATACACATCCAATCCTTGTATCTGAGTAGGCCTACCGTAGTTTTTTTCGTATTACACTGAAAAACGGAATTTATTATAATGGTTGATACTAGTATAAGCTAGTATATAAATAACAACAACTTTATCGACGGCCTATATCGACGGGTCGATCCAAAGATCGAACATAAGCCTATTTGGTTCTGGTGCCAAGGTTTTTTAAAACCTTGGCACCAGAACCAAATAAAATTGAATACCTGAGTGGAAGAAGGGCCCAACTCCAAGTTTTTCCAAAAACGAGTTAGACCCAGCATTTTATTGCCAGCAGACTGTTCTTCCTTGTGTGTGAAAGATGAGCCAAAATCCACTCTCTAAATAGTCTTCCACCAACACTAAATCACGGTTTTCATGGAAGAAAGGCCCAACTCCATGGAGTTGGGCCCTTCTTCCACAAATAGTGGGTTAAAGAGAAATTTTGTTCATCCATGAAATCTGCTTTTCACTACAATAAACTTTCTTTGCTAACATATTACATGCTTCTACTTGTACAATTAATGGATAATTACCCAATTTCTGTAGCTTTTTATAACACATCTGCTTACAGAACTGGCACTTGCAGTATATTAGTGGAAGAAGGGCCCAACTCCAGATCGTATTAAGACCTGTACCGTTGCCATGGAAACATCATATATACTTTCGAATGTATGTGATATTGTATGTTCATGTATTAAAGGTCCCCTGGAGGTGAAAACATTCTGCCTATAAAACTTTTCCAAATATTAAGTTTTTTCTTAATATCTCAAAAACAGTTTTGATGGAGTTGGGCCCTTCTTCCACTCAGGTATTCAATTGTTTATTGAAAACATGATTGATGCGGAGCTGTTAGTTAAGGGGGGGGGGGCAGTGTTCGGGGTATAGTTCTTGGCAGGTCGGCACATGATCAGTGGTGGTGTGAACCTAAGGCCGTATAAAATTAATGTTTTGGTTCTCGTCCAGAGGATTTTCATGAATTGATGAGGGAGGGAGGTGTTTTTTTTTTTTTTGCAATGTAAAATTAGCATTGTCAGTAGTTTTCGGTCTTCTCCAACAGTGCTCGAGGAAACGATGAGGCCCTTTTTTTTTTCAAATGTGAGATTCTGAGGATAAACCCCTAGAGTACCACAAAAAGACTTGGAAGTGATGCTTGTTCTCTAATAAACTTATTTATATGTATGAAGATTTCATAAATCATTCCAAAGTCTTAAAAATTGAAAAATCTAAAAAAAAAAAAAAATCTGACAAATCCCAGAAATTGAGGAGGATGGGACGAGAACCAAAATATTAATTTTACACGGCCTAAAGTGGCAACGGAATTTCAATTTTTGGAACCAAAATTACTTTCAGTTTCAGTTTCCCCATAGTAACGAACTCTATAACGAAATCAAAGCACAATATCAGGGCTGTGACACTCGTATTCAAACCCTGTATAAAAATTGAAGTCACTTTACGGCAACTTAATTGACACATCGGCAGTTTGAGTGACAGTTGCTAGGCTTTTTCAGTACACCTGGTAACGCTCAGGCACTTTAGCCTAAAATTTACGCACGGTTCGCACAACAACGTTGTGCGTACTTCTGCAACGGTGGAACAGACTTATCCTATATTCAATTGACAAGTTCGTATTTGATTGACAGTTGCTGGGCATTTTCAGTACACCGAATTTATCCAAGATGGCGCCCATCGACTGCCAATTTTTCGGACCCTTTCCAGCAAAAATACAGCTTATTTAGCAAGTCTCGTCATGGGGTCCTCGGTTATAATATTTTCCTAGCATATTGAGCTAACTCCTCAGCTATTTGGTTTTTCACGATATGATAGTAATGGAAAGATTCGACCAAATGTTCGCCGTTTTTCGCCATTTAATTTTTTTGGAAACGATGACGTAAACATTGCATCATCTCTTCCACAGGTTATACACTCCTACACGTACCGGGCCCAGCTAGGCCATCACATGCATGAAGGCGCATAGGCTGAATGACTGACTTCATTTGCGCAAACGAGTGGCTTATCCTATAGTATATTAGTACTCGAGAATCCTTGACAATATCGGGTAGGGGCCTACAATCTTACTATAAATAGGCAAATGTTGTATGTATGTATGTGTGTATGTATGTGGTTTATGTAAAAGGCTCCGTCAGTTTCGATCCAAATGTCGCCAAATTCATACGGGAGATCGAGGAATATACGGGAAATTGCCTCGAATTTATTTGGTTGAAATCGGTCAAGAATTGGCTGCAAAAACAGTGAAAATATGGGTAAAAACGGGGTTTTTGTTATGAAAATCAGTTGTCAGCCTGCGCGTCACTGCAGCTGCCAGGCAGCGCGTCGGCGCGCGAGCGTAATGCGCACTACGCCAATGCGCGCGTAAACGGCGCAGAGCCACGCGACTTGCGAGCCAGAGACCAGTGGACATGATAATACAGAAAGAAGGAAAATAAATAAAAATTAAAAGGGTAAAAAGGTCCGCATACACGCTATGAGAGGACGTAGGCCTATACGGGAAAAATATGTGTGTTGATGTATAAACAAAATGAAGCGGTAGACCTACTATAAAGAAAAATGAAATTAAAATGACAAAAGAGGTACGAGTAATAGGCCAACGGGTTAAAGTAACTAGATGAAACGGGTACGAAACAAAGAAGATAAGAAACTAATCGGGAAATGTAAGAAAAAAAAGAAGCTATAATAATGATAACAGAATTAAATAAAAAAAACATGGAAACGGGAAATCGCAAGCAGCAAATAAAAATGAAGCTAAAAGGAAATGTAACAAATAACAGATTTAGAAAACAAAATGGGAACGGGTTTAAATAAATAAATAACAAGAAAACGGAAAATCACAAGCTAAGCAGCAAATATTTTTTTGGAAAAAAATAACCCCATGTAGAAGAAACTGAAAAGAAAGGAAATGTAAGAAGAGACAGATTTATATAAAGAAAATGTATCTTTTAGATGGTTCTTCCTGCTCAGTAATTCTTCCTGTTGTAGTGAACGCTCCCATTTACTCATCTAGCGGGGACCCGCGCGAAGCGCGGGTATCCCGCTAGTCTTACTATAAATAGGCTAATGTTGTGTGTGTGTGTGTATGTATGTGGTTTATGTAAAAGGCTCCGTCAGTTTCGATCCAAATGTCGCCAAATTCATACGGGAGATCGAGGAATATACGGGAAATTGCCTGCACTTTATTTGGTTGAAATCGGTCAAGAATTGGCTGCAAAAACAGTGAAAATATAGGTAAAAACGGGGGTTTTGTTATGAAAAACTGCAGCTGGCAGGCAGCGCGTCAGCGCCGCGTGCGTAATGCGCACTACGCCAATGCGCGCGTAAACGGCGCAGAGCCACGCGACTTGCGAGCCAGAGACCAGTGGACATGATAATACAGGAAGGAAAGAAGGAAAAATAAATAAAAAATTAAGGACAAAAAGGTACATGGACTGGTCACGGGATTATGATAACGGATGAACACTTCCGCATACACGCTATGAGAGGACGCAATAAATACGGGAAAAAGATGTGTGTTGTATAAACAACATGAAGCGGTACTACATGTATGAAGAAAAATGAAATTAAAATGACAAAAGAGGTACGAGTAATAGGCCAACGGGTTAAAGTAACTAAATGAAAGGGGACGAAACAAAGAAGGAAAGAAACTAATCAGGAAATGTACCGGTTAGAAAAAAAAGAAGCTAAAATAATGAGAACAGAATTAAATAAAAAAGCAGCAAATAAAAAAAGAAGGTAAAAGGGAAATGTAATAAAGAGACAGATTTATATAAATAAAATATACCTTTCAATGATTCTATCTGTTCATGCAGTATTTCTTCCTGTTATAGTGAACGCTCACATTTACCGTACTCATCTAGCGGGGACCCGCGCGAAGCGCGGGTATCCCGCTAGTCTTACTATAAATAGGGGAATGTTGTGTGTATGTATGTGGCATATGTAAAAGGCTCCGTCAGTTTCGATCCAAATGTCGCCAAATTCATACGGGAGATCGAGGAATATACGGGAAATTGCCTCGACTTTATTTGGTTGAAATCGGTCAAGAATTGGCTGCAAAAACAGTGAAAATATGGGTAAAAACGGGTTTTTGTTATGAAAATCAGATACCAGCCTGCGAGTCACTGCAGCTGGCAGGCAGCGCGTCGGCGCGCGAGCGTAATGCGCACTACGCCAATGCGCGCGTAAACGGCGCAGAGCCACGCGACTTGCGAGCCAGAGACCAGTGGACATGATAATACAGAAAGAAGGAAAAATAAATAAAAATTAAAGGACAAAAAGGTACATGGACGGGTCACGGGATTATGATAAAGATGAACACGTCCGCATACACGCTATGAGAGGACGTATACGGGAAAAATATGTGTGTTGTATAAACAAAATGAAGCGGTAGACCTATAGGCCTACTATAAAGAAAAATGAAATTAAAATGACAAAAGAGGTATATAGGCCTACGAGTAATTAGGCCAACGGGTTAAATTAACTAAATGAAACGGGAACGAAACAAAGAAGGAAAGAAACTAATCAGGAAAAGAAGCTATAATAATGATAACAGAATTAAATAAAAAACATGGAAACGGGAAATCACAAGCAGCAAATAAAAAATGAAGCTAAAAGGGAAATGTAACAAATAACATATTTAGAAAAAAATGGGAACGGGTTTAAATAAATAAATAACATGGAAACGGAAAATCAAAATGTATCTTTTCGATGATTCTACCTGTCCAATAATTCTTCCTGTTATAGTGAACGCTCCATTTACTCATCTAGCGGGGACCCGCGCGAAGCGCGGGTATCCCGCTAGTAAGAAATAATTCAATCAAATGAAAGGATGGTCACAACAGAACAAAGTTCGAAAGAACTACGACCACCATAATAAAAAATGACATTTTCCATTCTTTTCGTTTCAGATTAAACCAATTCTCACAGTCAAGTCCGGTCTTGGTCACCGTAGCAACTTAAACCCTTCCATCACTGAAGGCAAAGAAGGAGGCAGGCAAAGAAGGCATCAGCAACAAAGAAGACTGTCAAGAAGACGACAACGAAGAAGTCTAAGAAAGCCGCTAAGAGTAAAGCCAACCACAAACTTGACCATCATGTTAACAGTGTCAAACGTACGGACAATGGACGGCAGTGTTCATGGGGATAGTAAGTCATCTATAGAAGATGATCGTATGTCTATGAGAAGTTCTGTGACTGCTGTAAGCATTCAGAGAAGGAGCAGCATTGCAAAATCCACTTCGTCGTCATGGAAACTTGTCAAAAAACGCGTAGGCCAAGGTGGAGTCAAAGGCTTACACGCTGCAAGATCAACGCCATGGAGACAGAACCCCCAATCTGATGAATCCACTAAACTAGTGCAACTTGAAAACACGTTCAAAATGAAACCCGATTCAGACGTCAGTTTTCGACCCATCTTTGTTGGAAAAGAGGTGAAAAGCATCATGACAAGTTTCCTTGAAAATGAGGTATACGACGCGGAGTATGGAGGGGAACTGACAGCGAGGTTAACAGAAGCCGTGAAAGAGAGGGTTAAAGAGATTGGTTTCAATAGGCATAAGTTGATTGTCCAGATCGTGCTGGGATCGAAAAGCGGTCAGGGCATGGAAACAGTGAGTCGATGTCTGTGGGACACCGAGACGGACAACTTTGTAACAGTACCCTATGAAAATGAAACTATTTTTGCCATGGCAAATATCTTTGCAGCGTATTTTGAATAATTAACCCATGAACACTGTTGCAAAAAAGTGGATGTCGTATAATAGTTTTACAGAACAATAATAAAAGGTCAGACAAAATAAGCATGCTAGTATCAAAACTATTATAAGTCAACTTCGACCTGCATAGAACATGGCTGGAAACTTCTAGAGACACACCAGCAAACACATAACTTGGTACAGAAAACGTTTTATGTCGGGTTTTCTAAACGGAAAACTTGTTGCAAAATATTCTAACATAATGTTATATAGGTGCTGACAAAATATTTTGCAAAAAATGTCACACAAAAATTTGACATTTTAAAACGTTCTGTTTTTTCAAATAAAACGTTTTTATGCAGACTTGTATATATGTATATGTATATTTAGGCCTAAATGTTATTGAAACGGTTTGACCAAAACCGAAAACGTGTTTTTATAAGTCCATTAATTTTGTATTTTAAACAAAGAATATACGCACAACATTCTATCCCGTGCATAAAATAAAATCCAAGCAAATTGTGGTTTATTTCTGAGCTGGGCATAATTTTAGCAAAACAATTGCGAAGTAAATCTAGCAAGAGTGAAATTAGAAGCTTTTCACAAAGACATGCCTATATGGTGCACCCTCCGTAGAGGGCGCCCCAAAAAGTCAATTGTCATAATTCTTTAGGATGCACACTTCAGGGATTATGACGTCAAATAGATCAAAGGTCAACGACCTTTTACACCGTATTCAACTTGAATTCATAATTCCAAACATGTCAAGCAATATGTCAAATTAAAGCTAATGAAATGCTTTATAGATTTGTCAGAGCACATTTTGCAGAATGCATTTAGTATTTTAGTTGCAAAATTCCAAACATTCTATTCCAATTTTTTGCTATACACGCACAGGAGCTGTTCTTTTAAAATCCGCGCCTAATCAATAATGAGTCTTTCATTCTATTGTCAAACTACTGTGCTCCCTGTAGCATTATGGAGTGACCAGGTCCTTTAGTGTGATGGTTTTGTAGCAGATGACAGTGCTCATTCAAGCCTACCAAGGTCAGTTAGTAGCAACTTGCTGAATGGCTGGGTAGTATCAGCTATCAAAGAGATGCCCTGTGCAGCTGCCAATCACATGCACAGTAGAGGTTTGATAACCGTGATTTTGTTAAAACCCAGAAGTGGTATAAGGGCAAAACTGTACATGTTGGTACTTGATTGTTAGGATTCTTATATGTTGAAAATCCCTTGTAGTGGTATTTTTTATGTGTAGTGTATATTGTTCATAAATTATATAACATTAAAAGAAACAAATTTACTCCATTTTCACTACGATTCGTTTCGCCCGAAGGCTCCTCAGGTGAATGAGAGAAATGTAGAACAAACTTAGAGTCATGCGTTTATCGCGTAGCTTAAACATGTTTAACGCGCATGATTTTTATACGCTCGCTTGCGTTTTTCCTTAAACATGTTTAACGCTCTGGTCGCTTTCTTGCGTGTCGCTTACGGTGTCGCTTACATATATATTTTAATTCTCCTTAAACATGTTTAACGTTTTTAATATAAACATAAAATTTAAATTTAAAATTAAAATTATAATTAGGAAACATTGTTCAAGAGAAACTTGTTGGCATGTCTACATTTGCTGATGAGTTCCGATTTAGAATTTAATGCAGTGGATTTGTCCGCAGTGATGATAAAATACTTTTCCCATAAGCAGAGATGGCACCTTTTAGAAACATTGGTGTATGAGTTGGTTTTCTTTTGTATTGACCACTTTACAAATCCACTGCATTAAATTCTAAATCGGAACTCATCAGCAAATGTAGACATGCCAACAAGTTTCTCTTGAACAATGTTTCCTAATTATAATTTTAATTTTAAATTTAAATTTTATGTTTATATTAAAAACGTTAAACATGTTTAAGGAGAATTAAAATATATATGTAAGCGACACCGTAAGCGACACGCAAGAAAGCGACCAGAGCGTTAAACATGTTTAAGGAAAAACGCAAGCGAGCGTATAAAAATCATGCGCGTTAAACATGTTTAAGCTACGCGATAAACGCATGACTCTAAGTTTGTTCTACATTTCTCTCATTCACCTGAGGAGCCTTCGGGCGAAACGAATCGTAGTGAAAATGGAGTAAATTTGTTTCTTTTAATGTTATGTACACGCTCTCCTTCACAGGATCGAGCACTCTATTTAATGAAAGAAGAAACACAACTTTATGTTGTTCATAAATTATATATCTTTTAAATTTTGGGCATTAATGCTCTGTTGAACTGTAGCTGTTTAGTATCCAGTTTAATTTTTGGAGTATACCTGTCTACCGTAAAACCCCGTCTACAAGCATGGTGTTTTTTATAAAAGCTTAATTAATTCGAAGCAAGCATTAATATATCAATACAACATGATGCAGTCATGTCTACAGTAGAATTCATCTCGACCTTTGCAGGACTTAAACCCCATTAAAAGCTATTCAACCAAGATAACACTCATTGAAGCAGCTCAACTGATTAAATCAGATATTCTCTGGTTGTGCACAAGTGTCTGTTTTCAATGTGACATCGCAATAAAGCTGGTATTATAGCTTCAGTTGGGTAACCGATTATAAAGGAAACGAAAGGAAACAATGGTATGTGTACCTTTGTTCACGAAATGAGACAAAGACCTGCTTTTTGTTAACCAGCATTCTTCAAAATGAGCAACATAATGATTGTTGACTTAACACGGTTTGGAAATAATTTCTTCATATTTTTGGTGTTATCTGTCGTTTACATATCCTTCCTAAAACACAAAAGTGCGACCCTCTCCAAACATCTAAATTAGCTAAAAATTTAGGACATGTTACAAAACTATATTTTCTAGAACCTATTTAGAATAGTTAAAATGTAGCTTGTACCGTTTTTTTGTGGCATCCTTCAGAAGTGAGCGGTCCGATACCAATATTTTCGGTCAAATCTCCATTCAATTAACACGCGTGCGGGGAGTTGGCTAGCTATGCCTTGCCCTCACTCATATTTTACAAAAGTGCGACTATTTCTGAACATCTAACCTAGCTGTAATTTTAGGTCATGTTAGAGAAATATATTTGCTAGAAGTTTGGAGAATAGCTAAAATATTGGCTGGTTATTTTTCACACAGTGATGTTAACTAGGCAAGTGCCCATTCTTCCAACGTACATCATTTGTAGAGGTCACGCGTCAATGGTGAGAGCACTGTGTATTGTGTATATTGTGTGTCACTTTTAAAACTGGACCTTCGTCTACTCAACTGCTTGTAACTTTACTTCTTGAGGTCACATTGGATTCAATTTGGTGTCATAATGTGCAGGATTCAGTGGCGTAACTAGGGGGGGGCAGGGGGGGCAACATGCCCCGGCGCTACCGTTAGGGGGCGCCAAATTGACCAATTCAGCCAGGGCCAGCATCGATTCTGCGCCCCTCCAAGTGACGAAAGTCAAAATTTTCGCAATTGAAAGAACATTTTAAGACCGATATTCAACTTCTAGTAACCAAAATTAATTAGTGGTAGGCCTTATTTGTCCAAAATTCCTTCAAGAATTAACTGAAATTCTGGGGGGGGGGGTGGTAGGGGCGCCAATTTTGTTTCTTGCCCCGAGCGCTACCGACCCTAGTTACGCCACTGGCAGGATTAGATAGTGCAGCTATTAAAACAACAAATTTACCCCAATATTGTTCAGTTTTGTAATTGTGATTATTTTTCCAAGTGTAAGGATCCCGGTAAGGATACTTTATTGGCGCGGTATATATTTAATTTTGATGCAGCATTATGCAAATATCGGTGACAACAAAGTCCAATCTATTTTTAAAGTTCAAATCCTACTTTGATGATTTCATATAGGATAATATTAATTGGTGACAGGTCGATAGTCCGAAGGGTCAATGGATCGAACCCAGTAACTCAGTTTGAACACTAAGCATGGAAGCTCATATGATATAATGCAGCTTTGACTCAAGTTTGGTTACAATCGATGTGATCTATTTGTGTGAGAACAGATTTGTATTTTCAATCTATTTACAAGTTGACCTCGGATGACCTTTGACCTCAGTATGTGACCTTGAACAGTACCATTACACGAAAGCTCCCATAATGCAGCTTTGGCCCAAGCTTGGTTGCATCTGGATGTGAACTGTTCATGTGAGACCAGATTTTGTATTTTCAGCCTTTTTACAAATTGACCTCAAATGATCTTTGACCTTAGTATATGACTTTGAACACCACCAATAGACGAGAGTTCCCGTAGTGCAGGTATGACCCAAGTTTGATATAAACTTGGATGGTTTGAACCCCGGTTTGAACCTAATACATAAATTTATTGGTCGAGCTACGAGTTTTAAAATATTGGACGAGCTACGAGTTAAAAAATATTGGACGAGTACGTCTCGTCAAAATATTTTAAACTCGATCATGGCGAGACCAATGCATTTTGATTGGGTGAAAAAAAACATCAAATTTTATCATTATTATGTCTTCAGAATATTTTCTTGGTCAAAAATGTTATTTTTTTGGAACAAAATGTAATTTTCGGTAAAAAACACAATTTTTTAAAATTTAAAACTTAAGCGGTGAGCCAAAATGGCACCCTAGAGCAAATTGAGTTCAAAGGTTACACAAGAGGATAAAACTTTAAAATGCTTAAATCAAAGTATTAGATAGCAGACATTTTTCTTTGTGTCCTAAGGAGTAAATAAAAATTCCTTTAAAAAAGGAATGTGGCGCCCAATGTGAACTTGGACGTGATATGGTGAATTCCATGGTGTGTAGATTTGGTATTATAATGATTTTTCCAGGGAAGAGTAGAAGATGATCAAATGCAAGAGAAATGTGTTTGATTGGGGAAGGTGTTCTGACAATCCAAATATAAACTTAGTCCACCTCAAATGACCTGTAACAATTTGTGATTGACATTACTTAATTCACCTCGGATGACTTTGATCTGACATTCAACATTTTCGCGCTTACACCAGTCATATCCATAACAATTTAACTCTTACAACTTCCTGTCAACTCTCTAATTTAAAACTCTAAATTTCTGTCTGTTTGCCTTTTCTGTCTTATACCATTTAGTACACTACAGTTTGTTACAATTATTAAGATAAGCAAACATTGCTGGGTAGATAACAGGATTTAGTTATTTACTTAATCCAATCATGGAGGTAGTAGCTAGTCAATTTTGGTCTTCAGTGTTTTAAAATACAACAATGTAGAACATGTATAATTAATATGCCGTGTTGTTTGCATACAGTTTGCCGCCCAATTGTGCCACCATATTGCAACTTTGGCAATAATCGCTATATAGATTCTATGGTATAATTAGCAAACAAAAGCCATCAGTTTAAGAGGCCTCGTTAATTGATCTTATCACTATGGACCACAAGAGTCTCATCCCAATGGCACAGTCCAATAACCTCAATTACATAATCATAGTGCAAAATTTGACCTCAAGTTGCAGAGTATGAGTTTGTGTATCCAAATTTTCAAAGGATGAATGTACAAATGTATTAGGGTTTAAGAACTGTTCCCATGATAGATGAGCATGTTGTGGATCCTAGTGTATGGTCAAATGTCACCGTCTATCGGGTTCTAAGGCACACGGTAAACTGGTTGAACGCATACAAAGGTCAGGATTTATTTGGTGTTTTTATAAATCCTAATTTTGTATTTTAAACAAAGAATATACGCTCACCATTTTATCCCATTTTATCCCGTGCATATCAGAAAACAATTATAAAATAAAATCCAAGCAAATTGTGGTTTTATTTCTGAGCTGGGCATAATTTTAGCAAAACAATTGCGAAGTCAATCTAGCAAGAGTGAAATTAGAAGCTTTTCACAAAGCCATGCCTATATTGTGGCGCGCCTCCGTAGAGGGCGCCACAATAGAGGGCGCCACAAAAAGTCAATGGTCATATCTCTAGAATGCCTAATTAATGAGATATAGATCAACATAGGTCAAAGGGTATATTGATTTAAGCATTTAAACATTTTATCCCCTTGTGTATAACTCAATTTGCTCTAGGATGCCATTTTGGCTCCCAGCTAATTCTGAATCTACATACCCCTGGTTGTGTTGTTACTTAAGGTGGAATCCCCCCGGTTTGGGTGATTGAATTCTAAAGCTTGTATATGTAGGGGAGAGCGGGGAGTGTTCGCCATAGGGGCAGGTTTGCCACATATAGGCCTAACAGGCTCTGCAATAATTATCTCCCCTCCCCAGGCAAAAAGAGGAGGAAAGTATTTCGGCAGGACAAAAGGGGGCAAGCAATTTTTGGCAAGTCAAAAGGGGAAGCAACATGCATGTCTTGGCGCATATTCATGGCCTACCCCCATAAAACACTCTCAAGGTGACTTAGGAAAACAGAAACATTCTAATATCCATAATTTCCTGCTTGCCGGCCACGCACGCATTATAGACCATTTTAAGGTTTGCAAATTGGGTTCCAAAAAATGTACAATGTGCAAAGGGGGTATTTTGTGGAAGGCTGTGAGAGGGGCAAGCAATTTTGGCATGGGAGGTTGACATGCTGAGAAATATGTCCACCCTGGGGACCAGATGATAATTATACACAGCTATCATCTAAAAATACATTTAAGGATTAAAATTTAGATTTGCATCATGTATGCAAATTCAATTATATTGTTCAATCAACACATCCAGTAAATAAAACATGAACAGTTTTACTTCAAGTAAACACAAGTACTTTCGATGGGATTTTATTCATGTTTTACTTAAAGCTTACATACGTAAAAATAAAATCAAAAGCATAAAAATATCTTCATGAAATTGTGTCACTTACAGCAGACTTCAATCAAAAATACTGACTGCCCTACCACAACAAATGGATTTAATCAGAGCCTTATTCTATCATATGCCTAATGGGTACAAGTTAACACAATTACTTATTCCAAGATAATGGGCATTTGTATCTAAATATACTTGTACTGGAAAGTTCAGAGTCCGAGAATAAAATGAAAATGGGGAAAACAAAAGAAAAGAAATAGGGGAAAAAGAGCATGAGGGGAAATGGTGAAGAAATGCAAAAAAAAAAGAAGCAAAATCTTCGTAACTAGGGGAGAGCGGGAGTGTTCGCCCTAGGGGCAGGTTCGCCCACCCCTTGTTTCTCAGCACTATCAGGGAATTTGGTGATGGCAAAATTAGGTGACATAAGTCATTATAAACTTCTCATATTAGCTACGCGACATATAGGGACGTGTTCATCGAACTGCAGCCAAAACAAAAAAAATTACACCAAAACGTAATTTTTTTTTTTGCATTCATAATGTTGTATTATCATTGATACATAAATACAGATGGTTTTAATGGAAATCTGTATTGGGAACATATGGGATTTGTCAAAGATTTAATGCAGTTATAATCTCCTTATTCGATTTGTGTTTTGCATACCCTGAAGAAAATACAAAAATGTGCACAAGGGGCTCGTTCGCCCTTTTGAGGATGGGGCATGTTCGCCCTATATCTTCCACGGGCGGACTTACCCCAAACTGGAGGGCGAACCTGCCCCATCAGCGTAGTATGCAAAATATTGATAATTAAACCATTAAACAAGGTAAAACTACTGAAAACATGTTTTTTTTTAAAAGTTATGTGATATCGGTATTACTCATACCACAGTTTATGTCCTAATCCATTTCTCCCCGAAGTTGTAAACATGATACGTTTAAGCTCACTTTGGACCCCTACATTTTACCCTGAACCGACCCCTGCAACAAATTTAGTGACTCCCCAGATGAGAATGAATGCACTGTATACTCTTGCTAAATGTTTGCATTGAAAATGTTATTGTTATGCAATGTGATTAGGGTGGACTTACCCCACCATATGGGCGAACCTGCCCCAATATGGGGCAAGTTCGTTCGCCACTTTGCAAAACTTTTTTGTTTGCTCTATCCTGTTGCTATTGTAAGGCCTATAGGTCTGGCATTGTGGCCGTATATAGCTAAGACATAGGGCTTTCACATGGGCTAATCAGGTCATCCCAAACCTTAAAATTGACATCGCTAGGCTGGTCAGAAAAAAATAGGGCGAACACTCCCCGCTCTCCCCTACCTCAGAGAAGTTATGCACACTTCCCACAATGCATTTCTTCCCTGTACTAATTTGCTAACCATTGCAAATACCACAATAACTGAGCTCATCCTGATCTTGTCCACAATTTCTTGTCACTATTGACCTACAGTAACTCTATAGTTAGCATATGTGCTTACTATCAAGCACTTTTGAAAACATGATATTGAAAACTATTGAGTTTTTACGGTATGTTACACTGAATAGCAAATCAGTACATGAAAGAAATGCATTGTGGGATGTGTCAAAATTTAGAAGGGTTAACGGTGTGAAATTAGCATGTTGACATTTTGTTTACATGTATACAAACTGCATGAGGTCATCTATTACGGTGAAAACTCTCAAATTATGCAAAAATGATACTTGTGCCCTTTTGTTGTGGTAGGGTAGAAGAATAAATACACTAACAAGGTACCAAAATAAAATATCACATATACATTTGTACCATATTCATTCCATTAAACACCCATACCCCCTGTAAGTGCATATAGGCACTCATTATCTTGCTTACTCCCCCACTCAAATCATTTCATTAAGCTTTACCTTTCGAGTCAAGTTATGGTCATTCTGCTAACAATTCCTGATAATGCTATTTTACAGTGGTGATTTCATGCATGAGAGTATCTTTATCAATTTTTAAAGCCATAATGTACGATCTTAAACATGAAATTGTTAATTTTTTTGATTTTTTTTGCATGATATGTAACGTTTACACATGTTCCAACTAAAAATGGAATCAGCCAAATTTGTTGTTTGCAGTCAACAGAGCAAAATTAGACATAAAGTCATATTTTTTTTATTATGACTTTATGTCTCATGTTAGAAATGGCCATAATAACCAGTGGGATTTCTTTCACTTTACCTTGTTTCAGCTTAAACCCTTTCAGGCAGTTATTAGTAATACTAATGGTAAGAATCTACTAAAAACAACATGTCCAGGGCGGTTAAGGGAACTGGAATGAGCGTTTCGACAGCATTTTTGTGGGACATGAGAGCACATCAGACCTGTCGAATTGCATTCTGAATACGAAGAATGTCTTTCTGATATCAAATAATTTTCATTTTATGAAATTCACGATAAAATACAAATTTTATGACAAATTATTAAAATTTGATATTTTTCACATTTTAGAGATATAACAGTCCTCAAGTAAATTTTATAAATTTAATGATATAGTCTTAAAGTGTATGTAGCTGGGAGGAAAAGCCGACGATCAATTGAAAATTTTGACCTTTCATATTGAAGATATGGATTTTTTCCCAAAAAGACCTAATTTTTTTTTTGTGTTTTGGGAAAAAATCCATATCTTCAATACGAAAGGTCAAATTTTTCAATTGATCGTCGGCTTTTCATCCCACCTACATACACTTTAAGTAGAAATCATCAGATTTATAAAATTTACTTTGAGTACTGTTAAATATCAAAAATATCAATTTTTAATGATTTGCCATAAAATGTGTATTACATTGCGAATTTCAAAAAATCAAAATTATTTGATATCAGAATGACATTCTTTGTATTCAGAATGCAATTCTATATGTCTGATGTGCTCTAATCTCCCACAATAAATACTGTCCAAACTTTCATATACCTTCCCTTAGTGGAATGAATATGGTACATCTAAAAATGCATATATCCATTGGAATTGATCAACTAGTTCTTGCAAGTCACAATAATGTGATGCAATCAAGCAAAATCAGTCGCAGCAACTCCTAGTTTAAGATATGGATCAAATAATGTGTAGAGGTGGGCAAATCAAAATTTACTTTTTTGCAACAAAAAATAGAAGGGAAAAACATTTTTCCTTCACATGAAAATAGTTTGGAATGAAATTCTGGAGGGAAAATGTTTAAAAAGTCACGACTTTCTGTTTGATTTTGTTTGATCACATCACATGATGCACCACTAGCTGTTTACCCATGCCATGGAGTAAGTTGACATTCAAAGCCTGGGTATAATACATAATGCAAAATAACCAATATTAATAGGAACATATGCCACTGTCTGTGTCGTTTGCTGGCACACTAAAATAACAATTCAATCATACTAAATCCTTTTTCTTTCTATTGATGACACAGGATCCTTGGTGGCGCTGTTTACAGGCTGTATTGGTACCCATCTGTTATGATGTTCATTGAAACCAGTGCTTCTTCCAAATGTAACATTGGATCCTCTTGAAATGACCAGAATTTATAGTTTTATGACCTGTTATAACTTAATCGACAAATTAGATGACCCTTAGGCCAAAAAAAAAATTGTTTGTTTGTCCATATGTCCGACCGACCGTGTACCCTGGTCCTGACTGTGTCTTTTTTTTTTTTTTTTTTTTTTGGATTTTTTTTTTTTTTGAAATTTTTTTAATTTTTAATTTTTTAATTTTATTTTTTTGGCATCGATGGGACACCGTATAAAACAGGGGTTAGTATAAATTTAAAGAAAGAAAATGTAAAGAAAATGAACAGTATAACATGCAGAACCATCTCAAGAGTTAAACCAGTAAAGTGCTGTGTGTTTTGACTTATTTACCAGTCTTCAAATTGTCAGTTTCAAGTGCAATATCTAAAAAAAAAAAAAAAAAAAAATCCGACCTACCGACCCAACTGTTTCATAAGCCTCTATGGACAAACAATTTTTTTTTTGGCCTTATGTTGCATTTTGGTGTTGCAGGTTTGTTGATAATCATTGGAAATGAATGGGTACCAATCATTTTGATACAGCCTGTATTCTCTCAGTCTACTTGACATGTTAACCCAATAGAACATCAATGTTGACTCAGGAAGGTAACAAATGGACCAGCATCCGTACGTGGCGCATCATATTGTGAGAATTGGTGAATCAATCAATCAATCAACCATCCCACTGCAGAGTGTTTCTACTGAGTATGGTTGCTGTGTTGGAAAAATGTCAACCTGTTATCCAGTTTAGTAGAAGCGACCCAATTCGCCTTTTCGGTAAATCCCATAAGCCTTTGCGAGTACACCTGAGAATTCGTCATTTGATGTCACGCCGACTTGCAATGCGCAGTATTAAACGATGTCGATAAACGATATGCGCATCAGCGCAGATCAGCATGACGTCAAATGATGAGGTCTCAGGTGTACTCGTAAAGGCTTATGGGATTTACCGAAAAGGTGAATTGACATACCTACTCTGACAGATGTAGGTATTTGGTTATTTGCTGTACTGCAGTATCTTGATATATAGAGCTATGGTCATAAGCAAGGACAGGTGGCCCCTCCCATGTCCCTAGATAAAAAAGGATAAACATGTCCAAGATCCAACTAGACAGACAAAAAGACAGCAAGTAAAACTTGCAAATCCCCCTGCAGGTCAATTGCAATTTTTTGTGCAAATCAGCTAATTAATTAATTAGCATATTTTGAGCTGCAACATGTTGTCAACATTTTAGAAAATATTTCTCGGCAAACATTTTGGCAAAATATGTTGTCAACACTTCATAACATTATGTAATCCGACATTTAAACATTAAAAAAAATTGTGTTTGCTGGATCCATACCCTACAGTCCTACAGAAGGAATACACCATCGCAAGTTCCCCCTTCACTTTGTAGCCAGGGGGATAAAAATAACAAAGGGACCACTTCCAAGTGATTATTAGAGGGAACGGTCCATATTTGTGAAAAGTCTGGTCCCCCTGCATATTGGCCTGGCTACAAAATGTATGATAGCAGAAAAAGGTGTGATGTGGCAGCAAACACAGTGATGGCAGCAAACACAGGTTTCACATGGTGTCTATCAGTAGAAACACACTACAAAAAGCCTGCACAAATTTTGTTTGTTTTTGTTTTTGGAAAGAGGGCGTGACACAATTTATATGTAGGGCTAGGCAGATATGTTTTTGTTTTAATGCAAAGAGTTTCAGCACAAAATTGCAAATACATGAAGGTTTTGTTGTTGTTGATTATACATAGGCATATATATACAGTTATAATGTCATCATCATCATTACATCATCTGTCAATCATCCTCATCATAACAATTACATTTGGTAGGAAGAAGCTGCACATTATACTACATCAGTTCAAAGCACCTCACCCAGGCTGACTTGTGAGCTGTAGAAATCACGCTCATATCATTGTTTATACAGGCAGGTGGCTGTCACTGTCCTACTGTCTAGTCAAGTTCAACATCTAATCGAATCAGGATGGTGTGATGCTACAATTCACAAGATTCTCACACAAAACTAAGCACCAGCAGAAAATGTGATCGCAATACTCACAGCTGCATTTAATCATAAATTACTTGTTATTCAAGGTTGGAAACCAGAGTTATTTACTATTTTTTTTTTCAAACCTGGATGAAGTTTTATGTTTTAATTACTGGTACTGTTGCTTCTATTGAACAGCCAGGGATATAATAAATTAGACAGTATTCATTGCTAGCTGTTCAATAGAAGCAAAAGTACTTAAAATGTACAACTTTAAGCAGCTTTGAACAAGTAATTAATAGCGTCTATAACTTCTTTTTCCTCTGGTGCTTACACAAACATCCTGTAAATCATTTGATTTATGTTCAAGTTATCTACAAAAGATAATTATTAACTATTATTCTCAAGGATGCTGCATTGTTGTCATATAATCTCTCCCTATCAGGCTAAGAATTTAGGAGAGAATTTAGCTATTGTTATTCTGTCAAGTTAATGCACAATAGATAATTTTAGTAGCTCAATATTGTCCCATGTGGCAGTATTAGGAATTCAGTCATGTTTCACTGTTGTTCACCACCTTTTAACAATGCTGCGTCCGCATGGTTCACTTTGTGAGGACAGCTATAGCTGCCCGAGCCAAGTAAACCATGCAGGCGTGCGTTATTAGACGGTGATGAACAACAGTGAAACGTGACTGAATCCCTTTCAACAATGAAAACAAGCTCACGATCATATAATTTTCATCAAATTGATCCATGCAAACTTTTTTGGCATGAACTTTTTTTATTCCGGCAATTCTGTTTGTTTTAGGAGAATTATTGCCGAATATGAATGTTTGAATTCAACATTACATTCTTGCTATATACTTCCAATCAGGGTTAGAATTTCAGTGAGAATTAGCACCGATTCTTGTCAAAATTATTTGCAAGAATCAAAGTTGAATCTTGGTAAATTTTCAAAAGACTACGCAGTAGATAATTTGCAAGATGAAACACAATGATTCCAACTAAATTCCACAGCACTGGTAGTTTGGAATAGCCTAAAGTCTGATTCTTACTCCACATCGCAGCATGATGCGATACTTTTAAAACATTGCAGCATCGCGCGATCACGCCATGCTTTGATATTTTAAAAGCATGTGGGGTCTGCATCTCCTTTTATGGTCATTCTACCGGCCTTCATTTTCCAGCAGCCAGTCACAAGCGTGCATGCGATGCTATAAAGTTTAACAAAATCCAACTCCATCACGGACCTAAATTTTCACCGCTGCGATGAGAATTTTCACCGCCAGAGCTCGTAAAAACCTGGCTCAGATTTCAATTTGTATAGCATCGCATCGCGCTGCGATGTAGAGTAAGAATCAGACTTTACACTATGCCAACCTTGTCAATGAAGCAAGTAATACTGGCAAAACAATTAGCAACTCAAATAAGTATCTGCAATAACTGCCTTGGGATATCTTAAAGACAAACACTAGCCCACGCATATAACACCTCATCTCTTCCACCAACTCCCCAATGGTAGTAGATACAGAAAAAAAACAAAGTCCGTGAACATGTTAGACGTTTGCTTTATTTAGGAAATAAAGGGTAATGCATGATCCTTTACACGAAAATAATGTGTCCGAGGCAGTAAAAACATAAATAATGGGTGAGGCGCAGCCGAACCCATTATTTAAACGTTTTACTGCCGAGGACACATTATTTGCGTAAAGATAATGCTGCACCCTTTATTTCTATTCTATTACCAGAAAATAGTGTGATTTAAAGAGAAAATATCAAATTTTTTGCCCAAATATTTCAAGTTGTTTACCTCAAGGTGGAGCGCATACGCGTAGCCAAAGCGTATGCACATTCCAATAACACAACCTAACATTCAATTCTCCCCTATAAGCAGGTATGCACATACAATAACACAACCCTGACATTCCATTCTCCCCTACATAAGCAGGTGTGCTGTGCGCTCTGCTGTGCGCTGTAATGATAGAAGAACATAAAGTTTGTTGCCCTTGACACTTTATCGCTAATTTGGGATAAGTAGCTTCAGGCAGTTATTGCATACACCATCAATCATTGGACTTATGCCAAAGAGGTTTGACTATGAGAGTCTGGTCTCTCTGTGTAACCCTGTGAATAACACTACATGGGAATCCAGCTATATTGGATTCTTACCATGAGGGACAAAATACCTTCAGTGGGCAGGTTCAGTATGTGCTATCACCACAACATGAATTTAACTCAGATAACAAACAAGTATACGCTATAAGAACCAGATGCATGACAAAATAATCTGGAGGTACACAAGCGACATACTAATATGGTGGAGTATTGACTCTCCAAGTCTAAGCTCTTTGCACACACCTGATTGGCTGACTGCAAGAATGTTGTAAGTCACAAATAAATACAAAGACACTTTCAATATTCTTGCAATTTTTTCCGTCTTTTTGTAACAGGTGTGAATTTCAACCAACCTTAAGGGCTGGGGTATGAACGTTTGGACAGTATTTATTGTGGGACATTAGAGCACATCACACATATCGAATTGCATTCTGAATACGAAGAATGTCCTTCTGATATCAAATAATTTTTTGAAATTCACAATCTAATACACATTTTATGGCAAACGATTAAAAATTGATATTTTTGATATTGACAATTTTGACCTTTCGTATTGAAGATATGGATTTTTTTCCCCAAAACACCAAAAACAATTAGGTCTTTTTGGGAAAAAAATCCATATCTTCAATATGAAAGGTCAAAATTCAATTGATCGTCGGCTTTTCCTCCCAGCTACATACGCTTTAAGAATATATAATTAGAATTGTCAAATTTACTTCGAGGACTGTTATATATCAAAAATTTGAAAAATATCAAATTTTTATAATTTGTCATAAAATTTGTATTATATTGTGATTTTCAAAAAATGAACATTATTTGATATCAGAAAGACATGCTTCAGATTTAGAATGCAATTCGATAGGTCTGAGGTGCTCTCATGTCCCACAAAAATACTGTCGAAACGCAATAAACGCTCATTTTAGATCCCTTAACTCAACGCTTACAATAAATATATCTCAGTTATCTGAATACTACAACTGAATCGGAATATGTTTTTGTTTATAAATGTTCCAATAAAAGTACATAGTTTTTGCATTTGGTTTAGCTATCCATATGTAAATAATACTGTCAGTATGTCATTTTGAATGGCATATCCCAAACCCCTACTGGGTAGTAAAATCAAGTACCGTACATTTGACTGCATTTAATGAAGTATTTATATATTTTTTTCATAAACTGCAAGAACATCATAGGTCAGTTTTACATATCAATCCAATTACAATTTGTGTAACATTAGGGAACTTAATTGACACCACAGTCCGGTGATGTTTTGACCAATCAACATTCTTGATTTTTTTTTCTCCAAGACAAAAATAAAAGATCCTGCCCTTGGTCAAATTCCAATCACCTATTGCTAAAATCAAAATACCTAATTCTCGATCATCTCAGGCCACTTCTGGATCAGGATTTGGATCAATTTATACTCCAATTAAGCAGATTCTTCTGCATCACACTAGAGCTGTGCACAGTTACCTATGCACTGATCCTGGAACCTAGGATTGAGTGCAGATATCAGAACCGGGGATGATCCCCCTTTCTCTTTTCGAATAGCTCTGACACTTAACGTGCACAGGGATGAAGCCTCATGTACACGGGACCAACGGCTTTACGTGATTTCCAAACCATGGGACGTCGCGCACACACACTACCTATATCTGCATGTGCAAAGTAGTGTATAGGGATGGGGGTGAGAAGAAATTCTAAAATTAAATTCTGTGATGTAACTGGACTTAATTGAAGGATTCCTGACCATATAGAAACTTTTTTGGGAGGGAAGAGAATTGTCACCTAATTGCCATCTCGCCCTCAACTTGTATGTGTAGATATTTGCGTCTAGCGTACAATGCCATAACCATACACTGTGGAGTAAGCGTGAACTGTCATGACAATTTGAGACAGCCATTGGGCAATCGCTAACCTACATAGAGGCCGTCAGCGTGACGTCATATGCCGCCATCTTGTGGGTACATGCTGCGATGGTCGTTCGATCTCCATGCATGACGAGCAAAATCACTGTGTCGATGCGTGATGACAGCTGCGTGGTAAGCTGCGCCCTGCGCGTAGCGTCCGACGCATAAACACGCGTATCATTTGTACCCACAAGATGGCGAAAGGCTGACGGCCTCTATAGGTTGCGATCGTGCGCAAAAAGTGTGCAGTGTACATATTCTCATGATCGAGGATTAAATATTTTAATTATATCAAGGTTTTCTCCAAACTTTTCATAATGCTTTGGCTTATTGTTTGTACTGATTCTGCTAGTTGGACAAAAACTAAATGTTAGAGATACCAGTTCAAGTGCACCATCCATCCCACGCAAACAGGCAGTATCTGTCAATAAATATCCAATGGATACAGCCTTTTTACGTGTGGGCACAGTGTAAGACTATGAGTTCAGTACAATGTAATACTGTAAAAGTAGAATTTTTCGCGAGGTTTTTATTTTCACGAATTTCGCGAGTTGACATAAAATCGTGAAAATAAAAACTCGCGAAGATAACCTTTTGCATTAGGTTTCTATTGTATCAATATCAAAACCGCGAAATTTAATTCTCCCGCAATTGACAAAATCTTCAAAATCGCGAAAATATCTTCTCGCGAAAATATTGACTTTTACAGTACATGTAGCTACTTTAAGCCATGTTGTAACATTTCCAGAAAAAAAAATTTCCGTAAAATGTTAGTTTTTACTGTCAGATTGTCTGTGTGTTCAACTAATATTTTGATCTTAATAATTAAACAACATATTTCATTGTTTTATTCAACATCTTAAATTTTGTCACAACTACAGCACCCAAAGACTTGATCTTTTAGGGTATGTTAGTTTACTAAATTACATTATTGTGTAAAAATCAGAATTTTGAAAAACATTGAGGACGTCCTCCGCTACAAATGTTACAATATGGCTTTATGTAAAACACCTGTTTGTAGCACAACCCCTCAGTGTAAGACTTTCCTGATGGCCACTAAGCTAACCCTAGATATTACTCAAAAGTGAGTACATTGAATAGTCTCAGCGATTACATTGTACTGCAACACAATGGTCTCAGCCAACCCATGTATGGAATCTATTGCCTCCCAAACACGCAGTATCTAAACAACATTATAAACAACACATCAGAGAAAAATGCTATGATTTGGGATTGATTTTCAAAAATAATTGGCCTTTTAATTAAATATAAAATATCTTTTGAATTAACCGGTTTTTTTGGGGGGTAAAAACAAAACTGTTAGTGAATGGAGGCGTTCAATGTGCATTGAATTTCATTTACTATAGGATATTAATGTGTCCATTCACAAAAATGTTTGAACTATAAAAAATACAGATGGTTTGGTGAAAATTGTGTTTCCACGTTTCTTTAATGATTAAAAAATTGCTTTAAAATGGTCCAGCCTTTGTTATCAACCATTATTATGTTGGGTATGGTAAAATTAAACATTGGCATATTTAGCAAATTTTCAAAATGTTTAAATGGCTCCCAAATGTTGAATATGAATAGCCTTATTTGGGAGGCATATCAACATGGTGTATATCCGCTGTAACAATGAAGATACTGGGCGGATGGCAGGGAGGGCATATAATGTTGATACTGTCAATATACATATAATAAACCTAGTGTTACTGAGGGTTTTATTGTAATGTATGCACACCCATTACCAATGCCCTATGGTCAGAGATACCAATCACTGAGTGAGTGATGGCTACAAAATCCTCAAACACCTGTTCATTTCACCTCTTCACATGCTGCAGGGGAAAATTTCCAATAAAATCCTTCATCATGATCTTGTTTAGAAAACCGATATGCTGTATATACCTCTACTACAGTGAGCGCTGACGGTGGGTGGGTTTCCCTATAAATAACAGAGGGAGTATGTACACAATAGGAACAGCCATAAAACAAAGTGATCTCTGTACGCAGGTGGTTGGTCTTCCTTCTTTCGTTGCATTGCGTCTCCTCCCACCCGGCACATGACATACAGACACACAAAATAAGCCAGCCTGGGGTTTTGTCTCCCTCTTTACCCACCAGTGAGGGAGGGAGACAAGACAACAGTGGTGCCATCTGTTCTCACTTATTTCTATCCATCTCTTCATATAGCTTGGGCACATAGTCATCAAATTCTGCCTGGTACAAATTACCCGCCACCGGTTCACCCAGATTGTTGTCTGCAGCAAATTTCCGCGCGTTCCACCCTCCTCTGCCGGCACCGGTTTTCTTTCTGTAGGCATCTGAACAATTTGTCATTTTACCGCTGGGCTGCTTGTAAACGAGAATGACATAACGGTGCAAACCTGCAAAGGCAAACAAAATGACTGACTGGATTATTTTGAAAATCATTATTATGTACTATGAAGGTACAGTCAGATTCCACATCCATGTCTGTATCAAACCTTTGATTAAATGCAGTCAATGAATTTTGAAAAACAGCAGGTGTGCTACAAATCGCACTTCTGGAAATAGTCAGGCGAGCTACAGGTGTGCTGTTAATTGCACTCGGTAAGGATTTAAAGTGTGCTATCATTTGCACTCGGTAAGAGTTTAGGTGGGCTATTTGAATTATTGCACTTGATATTCAGATAAGCATTATTATAGTGTTGAACGTCGGACTACAATGTCCAGGTGGGCTTAATAACTTTGTGAGAATAAACTTTCGACACGAATATCGTCCCGTCTGCCTCGGTTTTTTCAAACCCCATTACATTATTAAGCTTGTAGGTTTTCCACGTCTTGTACTGGACCCATTTGTTCTTTTTGTCCGCCATGATGAGTAGTATAAACTGATATTTCTATCGGCAAACCTCGGTACAATTTTATCATAGCGCTACACTCACCGCTGACAGATCACACATGTGTAGGTCATGTCCAAATATTAAATCAGCCTTGTTCAGCTTCTAAATAATTATACTGTTCAGTTGAATGCATAAACATTACCACATTTACTACGGTGGTCAATGGCATGTCATGGCTTTGTTGTGACATGAACAGCACGTTATCATATTTCGGTAGCGTGACCTCACAAGAAAGGTCATATTAAATTGTCGAAAACGGCCAATCAGCGAGTAGAAAAGATATTGTTTGGGTCGTCACCTTTGTAAAGGCCATGACGTCGATTTATTTTATGCAAATCACTTTCGGGAACCGCTGTAACTTTGGAAACTCCTTGAGGTGACAAGGTGGGCTATAAATCGCACTCAGTAAAGTGATTTAAGGTGGGCTCTATGTGCGCGATCGCACTCGCACGCCTTAAAATGCATTGACTGTAAATGTATAATTTGGATCCAAAAGTACATTATGTTTGAACTTATTTGGAAAGTTCATTATATCAAATCAAGTAGTTAATTATTTATTATTAATTTGTTTGTTTAACCTGTGGTGACCAATCAATGCACTGGTACTGTCCTCCCATAATTCCCAGGTGATGATATTTGACTCACATTTTCAGTGATGTTTCTATGGTTATCTATCATTTTCTTCAGACTGAGACTGGCAACCCTGTCTTTAAATGTAATGTATTTTTATGCTATTTTCAATGTAGTAACACCGTCCAGGAACTACAAACATATTTGTGTGTCCTGCCATAGATGAACTCCTGGAGGGGGCAGCTTTAATTAGCATGAGGCCGCATTGATATGTAAATAGCGTATTGTTATTTAAATTTGTGCCCAGACGTATTGAGGCGACAGTCATGTTATCCAGGCGGAGAATGGCTGCATATGCGGGCATGTCAATTTGCTGAGTGAAGGCTTTATAATCACCTTTCTGTATAGTTAATAAGCTAGTATATTTCGTGTACCAGTTTGTTATAATAAAAAATTAGTATCATATTAAATATATTAAATGTATAAACTTTGAAATTTACATGAATTTGAAGAGCAGAGCTTGAAATCTAGCTAAGTCAGGTGATGTGAAATTCTGCTGCGTGACCCCCTCTGCGTGGTAGAATTATATTCATAAAACATTGAATTTAACATATATCATGGGCAGCCAACCACGATTTATCAGCATTTAAAATATGGTCATTTTCACAGTAAAGGGTGTAACTTTTGATTTTTGGGTCAAAATTTCAAACCACTTAAATATGTTTCTGTTTACTGAAATCATGCATAGAAGCAACTTAAATTCCAGTAAAATAATGTTTCAAGGCTTAAACCTTTTGATTTCTAATAAAAAATTTGACATTTCCATAACATTTTGGTTAAAATCTAAGAAAAATGTATTTTACATAAGCTCAGAAAATTATGACATGAAAGCTGGAATACATGTGAAATCCCATTCCAAAGTAAGTCAACAGATATAAGTTACATTTTATACCATGTTTTGCTATGTTTGTAATTGCAGTTTTGAAAATTTTTAACATAAAGTGTCATTTACAATGGAAATTTCCCAACCTTAAACATATTTTTTAAGTTTTAATTGGGTTCCTAAAATAATTTGAATGTCTAACTTCATGTACAAATACTACTTGATAAAAGGAACCTCCCAGCCAAGTTTCACAGAAATTGGAGTTATATTTTAGAATTGGCAATTAAAGCGATTTGTGTTTGGAGGCTTCAGTTAACAACACAGGTGATCATAAAAGTAAAATATTTGGCTAACTACTGCAAGTTGACATGAAAAAATAGGTAAAAAATATCACAATTACCAATTTTCATGCTTTGCTTCTAAGTATTGAATTTTAGTTGTGACAAAAATTAAATTATCACAGCAAGTCATTTTTTTTAGTTTGAGGCTTCATGTTAACAATGGCTAAACACTGCAGAAGTAGTTTTTTTGAAAACAACACTGTTGGGATCATCTAAGCTGTTATTTTCTTGTGTGTATTGAATCAATGATTCTATCGGCAGATATTGTAGATTTATAGCATGTTAACTTTTTCACCCATTTGTTTAGTATGGTGTTTTTTTTGCATGTGAGGCCTCCGAAACAGGCTTTTTTGTGTATCAGTATATTTTTCAAACATTAACCATAATGTCAAATTTTTTTAATTTATGACATTCTGCACATATCAAGTAACAATTACAATGCAGATATCAGTATGAAACACCAATTTAGATATGCATAGATGATAATTAATCTTATTGTTGTTTCGGAGGCTTCATTTGTTTCGGAGGCTTCAATTGTTAACGGAAAGTTTGTATTGGGTCCCATTTTCAAACGGTGATATATATCTCCACGATTTAAAAACATGTGACTTGAGGATCTACTTTGCTACATTTTGATAAATAGATTTGATGAGCTCTTTTATTTATATTTGCACAAGCTTGCTGAACAGTTTGTTTCGGAGGCTTCAAAAAAGTTAACGGAAAAACGGCTCTTTGAAGTCAAGATTTTATAAAAATTTTAAAAGCTTGCAAATCGACTAATTTTTGTTACCCATTTCAAGTTAAGATAACAACTGTTATGAATCAAGAAGAAGTGAAGAAATAACCAAGAATTATGAACCAAAGCTACACCCACAAAGTTTGTTAACAATTGTTAACGGAAAATGAAGCCTCGAAACGACAAATATCAAGTCCGGTTCTCAAAAATACAGGGCTGTTCACAATTAAATCTAATGTGGCAGTGTTTACTGAACATATGACTGTACTTTCAGGATAAGAAAAATTATCCATGAACTAACTGAAGAAAACACAGGGTTTTACAAAATGTTACTGTTTTTTATAGTTTTTCAAAATGGCAATATTAAGTACATTTAAGCCTGCTAAAACTGAACGCAGTAACTCCCAAAGCTGATTATGCTACCCAAGGTAGCTGCTAACTAGATGACTTATGTGGCCAAAAATGATGGAATTCTGTGGCTTTATTAGAACACTACGGATTAAAATGTTAAAAATCCAAAGTTACACCCTTTACCGTGAAAATGACCATATATGTTAATTAACAAAGATAAATAATAAAGAGTACAAATGGCAATTAACTAGTAAACAAGCCTGAAATCTTAAAATGTTGCCACATGATTTCCCGAACACATGATATGTCAACATGTGACCACTATTCAGATTTACCGTAAATATTTGGAGTATGCTTGCACATCATGCACAATTGCACATACACTGTGCATTTCTTTACCTCCGTATAAAATCAATAATTCATGCTGGGAGCCAAGTAACATTGTCTGCTCAGTGCAGATTGGTATTTTATTTTACTTGAGAGCATAATAGAAATACATAAGACGAATAAGGCGCCATGATGGAAGGTCAGGTCGGGTATCAAAGGTTATTATAACTTAAGATACTACTTGTATTTCCCACCTTGCCTCTGTCACAAATTTCCTTCATATTATTGACAGCAAGTCCTAATTTTGACTTTGCTATTGCAAAATGTCATTTCATATCAAATTAGTTGGTTTGTGCCCAGATGTATAGGGGCGCACTATACTCTCATTGAACAGGCAACGTTCGCAAAACTAACAACGTTGTTTGCCAACTCAATTAACATGATCCAAGGGGTCGAACATGAATTATTCATAACAAGCTATAACGGATCGATAACTGGCCTCACTTTCTAGCTAGTAAACCAGCTGAATTTTTCATAGATTTTGCGTTGCTAATAGAACAACCGTGAATTCAGTGTCACCCCCTTGGTCCTGCCTTCATTGCTGCTGCTTACCAGTATTTGGTGGTGGTCCGGACCCTACATACTCTGAGTTGACTGTTCCTTTGCTTATATCATTGCCAGGCACATTGATGACCATCCAGTGATGCCATTCCCGGAATTTGGGATCCTTACGGCTTGGTGCATCTGGATCTGTCATGACCACGGTATAGAAAGCACCTGCCTCTGCTGGATACGTCACAGTGGGAGGCCTTTGCACCTGTTACATACAAATATATATAATCCTCACCTTAATATCATAATCATAACCCTAAAACTTAACCCCAACTCCGTGTGTTACGATATAGTGTACCTCCTGCGTTTTTCGGTTAAAGCCTGATATGGTGGCTCAAGGCATTTATACATGTATGTATGCAAACTGCAAGCACCCACACAGTTTGAACCAAAGTTTGCCAAGCATAGAGGGACATAATCTAGAGGCACACTATTTTGTACTGATATTGGGGTTATTAACTTGAGCTCAAGCAGGCTCAGAAATCCGACACGAATACGTGAATCGATTCGCGCAAAGATATGGCTTAAAATAGATCAGTCCTGTTGTTGCTATGCACCTCCGATTGGTTCAAATAACGAGTATGCGTATAATGTTGATGCACACATGCTGATCTGTGTGATATCGCGTCATATCACACGGGTAAGAACCAATAGGATTGCAGGAACATTTTCAAGTGTTTAAGAATTAAACATAATATAATGAACCTCGGGTAGCATGTTAAATGAAATCGGGCTCCGGCAGGACTGGTCGGGACCCAGGTACCTGGCCTTTGGTCACTGTCTTAACATGTATACTGCGCCAATAAAGTATCCTTACACTTAGAAAAAAATCACAATTTCCAAACTGAACAATATTGGGGTAAATTTGTATTTTTTGGTACAATTACCGAATAGGGTGCAACTTCCTATACTTGAGTCCAGTCCTCGTTTACGGAGTTTAGGGTTAGGGTTTAGGGTTGGGGTAGGGCAGTCTTGTAATAAGACTAGTAGAGTTGCACGCTATTCGCTCCAGAAATGTATCTAATCCTGCACATTATGACACCACATTGAATCCAATGTGACCTCAAGAAGTAAGGGTACTTTATTGGCGCAGTATATAATACCTGGGTTGGAGTGAGTATGTTTCCCATTTGGGCTTTGACGCCACTGTCCCAGCTGACTTCACACACATCTTTAGGTACACTGTCAATGACATCAGGTACTACGCCATGTTCTTCCATATTGGACACAAGTGTCTTGGACAATAAGCTGTGAGAAAAACAAACAGTATAACATTATTAAGAGTCCAAGGTTGCGATTACCGTATTGTTTGTATCAAACGTCCCCCTCTAATACCGTAACCACCCGGGTATAAGCCCACCTGCAGGTATAAGCCCACCCCCTATTTTTCAAAACATTTTGGGAACAAGGGTGCACTCGGCTATAAGCCCAGTACTAAATTTTGGCCAAGTTCTTAAATCAAATCAATGCTTTTCTCTCACATTCAAGAACAAATATAAAAAAATATCAGTTGATAATTAATATTCCACACTTAGAATTTTAAGAAATTGACATAGATGATAGAAATTATTGGTACATTTGGGCATATACAAATGGGGATGATTTTTCTTATTTCTAAAATTCAAGTACTAGTCCCTCCCCGGTTATAAGCCCACCCCAATTTTTTAAGTGAAATCTGCCATCTAGGGGGGGTGGGCTTATACCCGAGTGGTTACGGTATATGCCAGCAAGTGGCAGCAAGTGTTGTATCTCCATCAGATGCAGGTTACCGTGTCATTGCTCGCTACCGTCTCTTCATCTGTTTGTGGGAGAGAAGAGTGAACAAGGTGATCTTTAACATGACGGTAGGACACGTACAATGGGCAGTTCTGTGATGATGTTAGCGATGGTACCGTGGTAGGATGATCACTAATTATCTTCCAGTTGCGCACAATCATTATATTTGGCATACATGTATGTGTTATTCCGTTTATTGTCTTAAACATTTGATGCATCAGTGATGTGTGCGTTTAACATTTACACATCAATGGCAAGTTGAAATACATGTATGAGTTGTTGAACACTGGAACAGAAACGTATCTTCAGACTCGGCACCCTTCAACCTAATGGACTAGCTTCAACAGGTAAAAATGTTAATTATAATTTTCTTCAGCGCTCCTTTAATATATATTTTATCACACAGTTTCCCGGTTATTTACGCAACTCAAATTTTTTTGTATTTACGTTAGGCCTGGCATTTTCGGGTAATTTTTTACCCGGTACCTTTTTTTTGCTTTTTAAGTTTTTTATTTTTTCGGTTTTGTAGTGTCCCTGGACCTAGACCTAAATGCTAGGATCATTCATGGTTGACCTAAAAAAAATATAAAAAATTCAAGATGTTTTGTATTTTTAATTTGAAAATTGATACTTTGTATTCATGTCATACTCTATTAATGATTTCAAAATGCATTCAAATTCAATGTATTTTGAAATCATTAATAGACTATGACATGAATACAAATTATCTATTTTCATATTAAAAATACAAAACATCTTGAAATTTTTTAAATTTTTTTTATGTCAATTTTTTAATTTCGGGTACCCGGGCAGGGTATTTCCTGCCCGGGTAATGTAATTTCGGGCGGGTACCCGCTACCCCGCCCGAAAATGCCAGCCTTAATTTACGTACATGTACGTGTTTATGTATTTTGTTTTTATAACATACAGGATGTCCAAAAAACAACAACAGAACCCTCATTGCGCCCTCTTTTTCTCTTATTTCTGAAACGTTATTCAAAATGCGCCCTTGTTTTCTCCTATTTCTGAAATGTTATTCAAATATATTTTGGTATGTAAAGAAACCTCTATTCGTTAGCTTTAATACACCAAAAGAAATATATCAATTGGCTCAAAACTTTTGAAGATACGCTCTTTTAAAGAAATGTACCAGTTTTCACTCTGTCCACAGAGGAGGTTTGGCTACTTCAAAGATTGAATAGTAAAGGTGCCATTCATGAATATCAAGCAGTCCACAATGTTAACTTTATAAAAATAACGAACTTTATTTAGGGAATGGGCTTTACCGGTGGGCCTATGGGCTATGGATTGTGTTAAGTGTCATGAATTTGTCGGCAAAATGGATGTGTGATGGGACTTCTCTTGCTATACTTGCAACTTATTTTGTCTTGGTTATTTTATGCTTTTTGTTTTATTATGTTTCTTACTTTGTTGTTTTCTTTTTATTTGCAACATGTCATTTTCTCCTTAGGGGATAAAAGGTAGCCTGAAAAGGACTGTTTGGTATGTCCTTGGTTCTTCTGAAGTGAGTTTACTATGCTGCTTTGCCCTCTACCTGGTTGCCTCCTTGATGAATACAGGTTTCAGCCCTGGTCCTCATTGCATCAATTGCATTGTGTACCCTCCTTGTGCGCGGTATACATGTACTTGCGAATGCAGCAGTTAAAACAGTTGCAAAGATGTTAGAGGCTAGCTGATGATCCTTGCTCATAGCGAATGTGTTGCAAAGCCTAATGCTATTATCTAGCCATGTCATTAACTGTGAAAAATGGGTACATTTCTTAAAGACGGCATACCTTCAAAAATTGTGAGCCGATTGATTTAAGGCTTCTTTATATACCAAAATACATTCAAAAATAGAAGAAAAAGAGGGCGCAACGAGGGTTCTGTTTTTATTGGGACACCCTGTATTTTCCGTTTTGTACGCAGTGTTTTTCTCCTTTAACATGTTTAACGCGCTTGATTTTTATACACTCTGCCCCGATGCTTGCGTGTCGCTTATAACGCTCTCACCCATTCACTCGCACTTGTGTTTTAATCATATTTTAAATAATATTTTGTTATAATGTATAGTTAAAATCAAAACAGCTGAAATAGTGCTTGATACTACATTGTATACGATGTAATGTAATAAAGTACACAAGTAATTATGTTATTACAGCATGATTTTATTAACTCAACATGCCATTACCTGTAACTTCCCTTTGCTTTCATGTTAACAAAATATAGACTCCAGGACTAAACATGGGCCAATTCGTGGTAGCCTACTTTTTGTCCCTATCTACCCATGTTGAACTCAGTATAGAAATTTGAAATGGAAGAAATGCATTGTAAGATATCTTCTCCAGGCAGGCAGGCAGGTCAAAGGGAGATTTAACCACAGTCCTGACTGAGCTAATGCCTCATTAGATCACATTCACAGTATGTGACAGCCATGTGCAATCTGTCAACCATTGCATTGCTTCAAGGTGGTACTACACCCTTTGATAAATTTGTGACTATTTTTGCATTTTTCTCAAAAACTATTAAAACACTGGTACCAAAACTCATGTATATTATAGGGGCAAGGAATCCAGTTACTACACTGGAATTTCAGTGACTCTTGAAAGACAAGTACATGTAGTTATTGATTTATTGATCAAATATAGGTTTTCCCTCATTTTTGAGTGTAACTCCACAACTGTTGTCTGTTTTGAAATAAAATTTCCAGTGCAGTAGTTGTAGTCTTTGCCCCTATAATATACATACATGTACATTGTATCTTACTTGTCACCAATGCGCTATAATTTTTGAGAAAAATGCAAAAATAGGCACAAAATTGGGCAGGGGTGTAGTACCCCCTTAATCATGGAAGTGCCATTAATGAGTGTTAATGGTTAAGCATCATTAGTGTCAGCTTACATTTTTGTACATTATAACAGCATGATAATAGTTATAATGTCAGCTGGGGTCTGACTGTGCACCAACCAATAAAGCCAGATTCCATTTCGGCAGTTCCGTAATAAATTATGTCAACCAAATGGTCAAAATTTAAAACTGGTTAAAATAGCTTTTAAGTTTTATGTCATGTTGAAGGTAAAAGCATCTAGTTCCATGAAATAATATGAAATTTTACCACACACTCATGTTTTGTCATATGTGAGGTTATAATGACATAGGTGTCAAAATACAAATTTCTAAGGCAAAAAATAAATCACTCTTTAAAATAGGAACTTATTTCTAAACATTGACATTCAATCTGGAGTAATTTTTAAAAGCAATTACACATAAAATAATAAAAATATGCAATAAATCCAATATGAATAATGCTTCAACATTCAACAATGCATTTTTTTTTGCTATGGACATGATGGTCATGTTTTTTGAGGTGGGACCCAATTGTATCACATCTTGCAATCTGTCAAAAATCAGCTCCTTTTTTGTATTTCTGATTATATTTCAAAAAGTTTTCCCCAAACTATGCAAAAGTATACATTTTTAGAAAGCTTTAAATCAATTGTCAGGATTGCTAATCTGTAAAGTATGAATGGATATACAGGGTGTGCCAAAAAGATACAGGGTGATTCCAATGAAAAAATACCTAAAAAATAACATTTCTTTACCGCTCCGGATGGAAGCTTATTTTGATTGAATGCTAGTCAGCAACTGCTACATGTAGCACTTGGTGGCTATTGCCAACTAGTGTAGTGACAACCCTGATGAGCTACCAGCAAATCTGGTTATTTTACCTCAACCGTGGCATGTGTGTGAGCTCAATTATTTATCTACCGTATTGTTTGTAATAAACGCCCCGGGGGCGTTGCATTTTTCCAAAAGGGGGGCGTTTATTGGAAATGAATTGTAATTGTCAGTGAAAAAAGCTTAAAAATCATGTTCAATTTCCCTATGGTGCTCCTATTAAAAGGAGGGATCACACTATACAAGATGGCGGCGCCACGGAAAATTATATTTTCGTGGGGAATACAACAAAATTACACCTGTAAGTGCATGGAATTAGTGAAATTCTACCATAATTAGGTAATGAAATGGATGGGAGTTGAGTCATAATAGGTTTTGTCCATTCAATTTAGCGATTGTGACTGACATGACTGATGCAAGTTTTAAGCTTACCTACACGATATGTCATGGAAATGTTCGCATTTTTGTCAATTTTTCACAGAAAAATTGGAGGGGGGCGTTTATTAGAGGGGGAGCGTTTATTACAAACAATACGGTATTTATCTATTTACCAGAACTTAGCACCATACACACCTACATGTAGTTTTGTGCTTACTGATAGCAGCCTAATTGTACAGGAGGAAAAGCCCTGTGCAATACTGCAAGGCGACAGCGACCACTACACCAACCTGTGCAACTAACAATCTCGAGACCACCCTGGTGCTTAGTGCCATGGGTGACTGCCTGCGACCGACTGACTTCCAAATTCTGAACGATAAGAGTCTGGAGATGGGAACAAACAACATAACAATGACAGAAAACACACACACACAAATGCCTTCATTCAATGCTATGTTGTTTAGTATAAAATCCTCAGGTCTTCAAAATGATCTTCAAATCTTTTGATTGTGACATACATAAAAGCAAGGCTGCAGATTTCTGTTTAATGAGCTAGATGTTTCAAAATGTAAAAATATTTGGCTGTTTAAACGTAACAAGGCGGTTGGTTCTCGGACCACAAGTCTCACCTGCTTTTACGACCGCCTGCTTTCGCGATTACTTTTGGTAGAAGTAAATGAACCTGCAACAACCCATGGTGATTTGCCTGTTCAATTTGAGCTTGACTACACCCGAGTTTCATGTCCAGACGAGTTTTTAGTAATTTAACCTCAGATGACGCCTGGGTGACCCTGGATAACCCCAAAATGACCTTCCAAACATTTGGCTCTAAATGTTGACTTGACCCACCAAGTTTCATGCCCATACAACAGTTTTTAGTAATTTGACCTCAGATGACCCCTGGGTGACCTCGGATGACCCCGAAATGACCTGCCAAAAATTTGAATATAAATGTTGACTTGACCCACCAAGTTTCATGCCTACATGTATACGACAGTTTTTAGTAATTTGACCTCAGATGACCCCTGGGTGACCTTGGATGACCCCGAAATGACCTTCCAAAAATTTGGCTCTAAATGTTGACTTTACCACCACGTTTAATGCACATACAACAATTTTTAGTAATTTGACCTCAGATGACCCCTCGGTGACACTGTTGGTAACCCACGCTTTAGAAAGGGTGTGTTTGAAGTGTCCACAAAATGCTAAAAAATTTCTGGTTAAAATGTGTATCCAAATATAAAGGGTGGTCACTGATAAAAAGGGTGGGTTTAGAAGTCAACAATTGCAATCTTAAAGCTTACTATAATTTCCGACAAGAATGACACTAAATGAAACACAATAAAATATTGAAATCCCATTCAGTAGTGTTTGGTCATCTAAAACTTCAATATGTAATTCTCTGTGGATGCAAATCTGCACCTCCTGGACCAACATAACCACTTATCTATGATTAGTAACCACGCTTAGAAAGGGTGGGTTTCGGAGTTTTGGTATTTAAGGGTATAAAATAAAAAGGGTGGGTTTGAAATAAAAAGGGTGGGTTTGTATCACCACTGCCAACTATGCGGTGACCTCTGATGACCCCGAAATGACCTTTGAAAATCTGACGCTAAATGTTGACTGTACCCACCAAAAAATCGGAAATAAAAGAACCACTGGACCTATTCTGAAATGGTAAGATCATTAGGATTATTCACAGTTAATTTTTTTTAAAAAATAAAAAAAATTACGAAAAAATTAGTTTGTTATTCTTAATATGTAAACCACAAACTTATGTTTACCTCTTCATGTATCACTTATAAATGCATTGGTTTTCCATGCATTTATAATATGTAATATATGAAGAGGTAAATATTAGTTAGTGGTTTGCATAGCAAGGTTAACAAACTGTAATTTTTTCGTAATTTTTTTTTCAATTTTTTTTCAAATTACCTGTTTCTATTCTAAGTAATTGTTGGCATGTTTCAGACGTTTTTGAAAAAAAAAAAATGCTTCCTTCATCCTAAAAAAGTGGTTTTAATTATTCAGTTTACTATACTTTTGTACATGAGACACATTTTTTTTTTCTTTGTCTAATAACATGGCTTACATGGCTGAAATTGATACATATATTTAAATGCACAATATAAAAATGATGATTCATAAAATTTTTGACACCCCCCTCTTTGGGTATGTGGGAGGGGCCCCCATGCAGGGGGGGGGGGTAATAAATGTGCATGAAGAATGCATTGTATGATAAGAGTAATGTGTAAAATACGCTACATTTTATGCTCTCCAATACAACAATGAACAAGAGTTGAGTGTTGGACTTCGATCCTCATCTTCATAATTATCTTATCTTGTGGGATTCATTTCCGACATGGTCAAGTAATTATAGCATAAATTTTAATAAGATGTTTTTCCTGGCCTTACACAAACTCTAGCCCATCTCACAAACCTTACTATAAATATACAAACCCAACCAAGCCTATTATAAACAGTAACACCCTTGCCCAACCCCCAAAAGAGAAGTAGGGGTGAAATTGATTTCACCCCAAAATCGGACCTACATGTATAGCATGTTTAGTATATGGTCATTTTCACAGTAAAGGGTGTAACTTTTGATTTTTAGGGTCAAAATTTCAAACCACTTAAATATGTTTCTGTTTACTGTAATCATGCATAGAAGCAACTTAAATTCCAGTAAAATAATGTTTCAAGGCTTAAACCTTTTGATTTCTGATAAAAAATTGTCATTTCCATAACATTTTGGTTAAAATCTAAGAAAAAATGTATTTTGCATAAGCTCAGAAAATTATGACATGACAGCTGGAATACATGTGAAATCCCATTCCAAAGTAAGTCAACAGATATAAGTTAAATTTTATACCATGTTTTGCTATGTTTATAATTGCAATTTTGAAAATTTTTAACATCAAGGGTCATTTGCAATGGAAATTTCCCAACCTTAAACATATTTTTTTAAGTTTTAATTGGGTTCCTAAAATAATTTGAATGTCTAACTTCATGTACAAATACTACTTGATGAAAGGAACCTCCCAGCCAAGTTTCACAGAAATTGGAGTTATTTTTTAGAATTGGCAATTCAAGCGATTTGTGTTTCGGAGGCTTCAGTTAACAACACAGGTGATCATAAAAGTAAAATATTTGGCTAACTACTACAAGTTGACATGAAAAAATAGGTAAAAAATATCACAATTACCAATTTTCATGCTTTGCTTCTAAGTATTGAATTTCAGTTGTGACAAAATTAAATTATCACAGCAAGTCATTTTTTTGTTTCGAGGCTTCATGTTAACAATGGTTAAACATTGCAGAAGTAGTTTTTTGAAAACAACACTGTTGGGATCATCTAAGCTGTTATTTTCTTGTGTGTATTGAATCAATGATTCTATGCGGCAGATATTGTAGATTTATAACATGGTAATTTTTTTTTTTTTTTTTTAAGTATGGTGTTATTTGCATGTGAAGCCTCCGAAACGGGCTTTCTTGGGTATCAGTATATTTTTCAAACATTAACCATAATATAATTTTTTTTTTTTAATTTATGACATTCTGCACATATCATGCAACAATTACAATGCAGATATCAATATGGAACACACCAATTTAGATATGCATAGATGATAATTAACCTTATTGTTGTTTCGGAGGCTTCATTTGTTTCGGAGGCTTCAATTGTTAACGGAAAGTTTGTATTGGGTCCCATTTTCAAACGGTGATATATATCTCCACGATTTAAAAACAAGTGACTTGAAGATCTACTTTGCTACATTTTGATAAAAAGATTGGATGAGCTCTTTTATTTATATTTGCCCAAGCTTGCTGAACAGTTTGTTTCGGAGGCTTCAAAAAAGTTAACGGAAAAACGGCTCTTTGAAGTCAAGATTTTATAAAAATTTTGAAAGCTTGCAAATCGACTAATTTTTGTTACCCATTTCAAGTTAAGATATCAACTGTTATGAATCAAGAAGAAGTGAAGAAATAACCAAGAATTATGAACCAAAGCTATACCCACAAAGTTTGTTAACGGAAAATGAAGCCTCCGAAACGACAAATCTCGAAGTCCAGTTCTCAAAAATACAGGGCTGTTCACAATTAAATCTAATGTGGCAGTGTTTACTGAACATATGACCGTACTTTCAGGATAAGAAAAATTATCCATGAACTAACTGAAGAAAACACAGGGTTTTACAAAAATGTTACTGTTTTTTAATATAGTTTTTCAAAATGGCAATATTAGGTAGGCCTACATTTAAGCCTGCTAAAACTGAACGCAGTAACTCCCAAAGATGATTATGCTACCCAAGGTAGCTGCTAACTAGATGACTTATGTGGCCAAAAATCATGGAATTCTGTGGCTTTATTAGAAAACTACGGATCAAAATGTTAAAAATCCAAAGTTACACCCTTTACCGTGAAAATGACCATATGGCCATGTGTCTTGAACTCGCCCCATTTTGCGTTGCGCAGCCTTTTTGAGCTTATTTACGCCTTCCGAGGTTTAAGTTGACATAAAATGTTAAATATGCACTCCACCCCATATAAACTATACATTTCCTGAAAGGAAATTGCATGAGGAATCCAAATATGCCACTTAAAAAATTGTAGGGGGTATTGTTAAGTTGTCCCGACTGAAATTGTCAGCTAAAATTTTACTTTTTCATTTGTTATCTTTCAAGCCATATTTTTTTAACCTCTGCCCCTATCTTTAATTGCTCATCATATTTGAACTCCCCATGAAATTCCCCTTCAGAAAATGTATACTTATATAGGGGTAGGGCATATATACCTATTTTCTTACGTTTTTTGGAAAATGACCTTTAATGACCTTTGTCCTGTGACCTTTGACCCCGCCTTTGACCTAAAACATAGCTTATCTAATACCTCTTTACTTATGGACACTTGGGTCCAAGTTACATGGAGGTGGGCCTTTTAATTTGTAAATGGGAGCAATTAAAAAAATATAACGGCAATGCTCATGATGCTGTGTCTTCCATAGGATTTGTACAGCCCGCTTCCTCAGCCACCGCTTCCTCAGCCACCGCCACCCTGAATAGTCCAAAAACAAATGGACATATCTCCAACACCCTAAAACACACATTCATGAATTTCGCACAGCATGTAGTATGGAGTTTCAGCTTTAAATTGACACCAAACTTATGTCTGTAGTACATGTGGTTGTCAAGTTATAAACATTTTTGGCGGAAGGATCTGGAAAAATGCAACGCCGCCACCCTTTTTGGGTGGCGAGTTCAAAACACATGGCCATATATTAAATGCATGAATATATAAAGTTTCTTACTTTATTTAGCCTCATCTCATCAAAATAGCTATTTTTATGGCTTATTTAATATAGGAAGGAGAAACCTTTCACATAATTTTGGAAATTAAAAATAAAATCTAAAATTCAGAAAATACAAAAAAAGTACATTTCAGTGCATATAAGCTTTTTTCTTTTTTTTAAGAATTTTTTCTTGCATGCAAGAGTCTTTTGCTTGCAGGTTAGAAATTTGATAAATAGGTCCATGCATGCATTATATGATGACCTATTTATCAAATTTCTACCCTGCAATAAAAAGCTGTTGCATGTAAGAAAAAAGTTCTTACCCAGAAGAAAAAGCTTTTGCACTTAAATGTTTCTTTTTTATATTTCCAGAATTTTAGAAATTTTTTCAAATTTCCAAAATTATGTGAAAGGTTTCTCTTTTATTTTGTTAGCAATAAAAATAACAATTTCCATGAAAATTGAAATGAGGCAAATGTAATTAAAACGTTATAAACACATTCATGCAATGCATTTAAAAACATTAACTACATGTACATAGGTCAGATTTTCTGTCATTTTCAGGTGAAATCAATTTCTACCCTAATTCCCTTTTGGGGGTAAGGGCAAGGGTTTTGGGTTATGTTAAAGGTAAGTTGGGCTTGGGTGGTTTGAATACATGCAGTAAGGTTTGTGGGTGGGTAGGAAAACCTTTCAAAAAAACTTGGGGAAATTTTTTTTTTTTCTGTGACCTCCATTTTTTTTTTTCTGGGAACGGCGCGGCCGCGTTACCGCGGATTTCGAGGGCCTGATGTGTAGCTATTGGTGAGCAAATTCTTGGCTAGACTTCTCGAGCAAATTGGGGTGTTATCCCTAAAGAATGTATTTAGAAAGTCTGGCAAAAATGTAAAAGTCTGTGCACCTGTACTGATGGCCGCTTGCAAGGGCATAAACAACCGTTTAGTCATGAAAATATATGAATGAACCCCGTTCATACATACCAGAACAATTTGTGATTCTTATTTCATCGAAATAATAATAAAATATTATAAGTAACATTATTAAAAACATGATTTTTGACTCACATCCGGGACACCGGGCATAAACGCTGTTTATGCCCGGCTCTCGACCAATCACGCGCGCTGTTACATAGCGTGTATGTATGAACATGAGTTCATGGTCGGGGTCAGGGCACGCGCTGGTGATCGGCGATCACCTAGAACTTAGTGCCGAGGTCTCCTCACAGTCACATCATCACATTCTGCCTGAAAATGCTCAGCACAATTCACATGACTAGGCCTAGTAAAACCGACTTGTTGCCAAGACTGTTGATCAGCTTGATTGTTTTTCACCTGTGTGTTTACACTCGTGTACGCGATAGGCACAGCACCGACCACGGAAGAAATAAAAAAATAACTTTACACAGCAACGTACATGATTGACGTATCACATGATCAAAAAATTTGGGGTGTTGCCCTGCTGAAAACAGAACATCAGATTTCTCAAAACACACATCTTTACCGAGCTAAGGGATCGTAATAAATCGGACTGAGCATTGCTATGAAAGAGAGTATATTGCAAATTATATAAAAATGTAGCAATTAGCTACCAAACTCACCACAATTCAACAGAGTTCTCCGCAAATTTCCACTCTCCTTCTCAAAAAATGGCAGACGCAGGCCCTGGGAAATTCAACTTTGATCTTTGACCCCGATAAGTGATTGCCAGTGCTTCTATTCCTACTTTGATTAGAAATTCCATTTTATCTGAAATATTTTCCCATAATTATATATTTGAAGCAATGAAATAAGTAATGGTGCTTGCATTTCAGTAAAAGCTTCAAAATGTCATATTAATGTGTTTTTGCCATAAGAAATTATCATTTGATGTATGAATTTATTAAAACTTTCTGTTAACTTTAGAATGGTGTTTGGTGTTTTATTTTTGAAAGAAAAAATATGAAATATGAAATACTTTAATGTGTTTATTACTATATTTCATGATAAACATGGTAAAATAGGTAAACTAGCCTCGAATTGAAATAGACCAAACCTAATATACAATACACAAAAGCCTATCAAGAAATTGAAATTCATACCCAAGGTTTTAGGAAAAGAGGATCTGGGTAGGTGTTTCTTGATCTTTTCATTATTTCGTGAACTCAGGAAGTACACTTCCGGCGTGTTGTCAACATTTGATTTGGTCATCAAAACAGAACATCAGCAGTGCAGTGTAGTGTTATATTATAGTGTATACTAGCAGTGGTAGAAAGACAGGCCGATTAATTGAGAGCTGTACAATTGACGTTAAATGTTTGCACTTTAAGATCGTGATTTCTTGGGCGATGCCAGGGGGAAGACGAGGCCCGGGCAGGCCGCAATTGAGTCGATCGGCTCCACCGCCACCCATTCATGCCACCAATGTGATGACTGGCGCTGGCGGCTCTGCTATGCAGAGTGCCTCCATCAGAAACAGGTACACTGATTGTTGTATCAACTATGAACTTCATTATTAACTATTTTGAATGTGTACCGTAGCCTTTTTTTTGCATGCACAACATACTTTCAACAACATGTTCAAACTTCCAGGCAGGCTAGGGAAAAAAAGTGAACCAGACTGATAGGCACCATTCATAACCTCATTAAAGGAGTGTTTCGTGATCCTAGCATCCTCTTTTTTATGACATTTTTCAGTACATATCCACGAAAAAAGCCTATTCCCAAAATTTCAGTTGATTCCGATTTTGCGTTTGCGAGTTATGCATGATTAGGCTAATGGAACTCGATTGTTAGTTTCCTATTGACCGCCCGCATCACTTTTTCAATTTGACCAAAACTTTCATTATTTTCATAAAAAAGTCAATAATCTGAAAATTGAAATGGAAATAATCAAAATTGAAACGCTCAAAATGTCTGACATCCCCTGCTGATCATAATCAGCAGTTTTTCTTAGTTGTAGGGGTAGAGGATGTAGTAAATAATGGAAATTTAAGGATTACCTCATCATGTTTCTAGTGATTACAAAATTGCAAATTTCTTTTCATTTTAATGAAAACAGAGTCAAATCTTTTCTCAATCTGTTGCAAAATGTCTGTAGGCCCCTAAAGATGATCTAAGCATTAATACCGGTTTTGAGATGGTCTTTCATCAACAATATATACTTTGGTACTAAAATTTGGAGAAAGCTCTTCATAAAATCATTGATTTGTTGACATAATGGATAATGAAAAGAGACCGAATAATGAATAATGAAATAGCGACCTCATCCTTTTTTTCAAACATCCAATCGGAAACTAATAATCAAGTTCCATTGGCCTATATGTGTATTACACTGCTCCATAGACAATGCATGACAAGTTTGTAATTTCGTTCTGGTGCACCAGAACGAAATTCAAATTTCACGATATCTTTGCAAAACGAATTAATCTGCAAGAAATATTTTGTACATAAACATTATGTAGCCAGAGGTTTCCAGTGATATAAAAATCTCAACTTTTTTTGAGAAAAGTGGGGGATGAGGCTGTGGATCACGAAATGCCCCTTTAATATACGCTGAAGCCTGTAATCCAATCAAAAGAAATTGATTGCTTGACCGCGCACTAATTGCGAGGTCATTAATAACTCACAGTGACAATGACTCCGGACGCCAAGCAACAATGACTTCTGCGTGCGCTGCGTATAAGCTACTGCGTTATGGCAACGCATTACGCCTACGTGATGCCGTCAGCGCTTCTGTGATTGGTAGTTTGTTGTCGACGCTAATATAACGATGCAAATGTTATATTCGCCTGGTTGATTTTTTGTAGGGTAGGTTACAACAATGATTAAAAGTGGTTATATTTAACAGCGTTTTATGGCATAAAATAACATAAAATGCCATTTTGATTTGTTCAAAATATTAGATACGACGGTAATGAATGACATTAATAACTTTGCACCATCTATTTTGAGGTTATTGTGTGAAATTGTCGGGTTTTGTTTTGGGCCTCTACCGCTCCCTCGGAAAAATACCTCAGCCCAAAACAAAACCCTCCGATTTCACACAATGACCTCAAAATAGATGGTGCGCAGTTATTATTATCTAATTGGCACCAAAGATTTTGCTATGCCCCATGCCTTTGGCCATATCTTCTTTAATGTGCCTGGCTTTGGCTCTGCTCTAAAAAGACCCCGCCCCCAGCTTACTGAAAAAAGTTGACCTGTATGAAGCTTTCATGTGAGATGCTGAAATCCGAGGGGGGGGGGGAAGGCACTCCCACTGTGGAGGTGATGCGTATGTGTAGGGCTGTTAAGGGGGTTCGAAACGATGTTTCTGGAAAACAGAAACTGAATTTAGAACCATTTGAATAGATTGAATAAGTTAAGCTAAATACACTGAGCAAAATAGTTTTTGTTTGAAGGAAATCGGACATACGGTTGTCAAGATATGCATGTTTTTGCCAATATATTGATGAAGTTAATGAGGAAAATTGGCAAAATGTGCTCATGAATATTCATGTTTGCCAATATTATACCAATATCTTATGAATAAACCTTCATACTACTTTTATTTTATATGATTTTGACATGAAACTTTGCCAATGTGTTTCTATGGCCTAAAACATTACCATGTGATTTTCCCGCCCATCTAATTTGCATATTTGCATAATTAATTAGCATTATACTTTCAACAACATGTTCAAACTTCCAGGCAGGCTAGGGAAAAAAAGTGAACCAGACTGATAGGCACCATTCATAACCTCATTAAAGGAGTGTTTCGTGATCCTAGCATCCTCTTTTTATGACATTTTTCAGTACATATCCACGAAAAAAGCCTATTCCCAAAATTTCAGTTGATTCCGATTTTATGCGTTATGCGAGTTATGCATGATTAGGCTAATGGAACTCGATTGTTAGTTTCCTATTGACCGCTCAAGCATCACTTTTTCAATTTGACCAAAACTTTCATTATTTTCATAAAAAGTCAATAATCTGAAAATTGAAATGGAAATAATCAAAATTGAAACGCTCAAAATGTCTGACATCCCCTGCTGATCATAATCAGCAGTTTTTCTTAGTTGTAGGGGTAGAGGATGTAGTAAATAATGGAAATTTAAGGATTACCTCATCATGTTTCTAGTGATTACAAAATTGCAAATTTCTTTTCATTTTAATGAAAACAAATTCAAATCTTTTCTCAATCTGTTGCAAAATGTCTGTAGGCCCCTAAAGATGATCTAAGCATTAATACCGGTTTTGAGATGGTCTTTCATCAACAATATATACTTTGGTACTAAAATTTGGAGAAAGCTCTTCATAAAATCATTGATTTGTTGACATAATGGATAATGAAAAGAGACCGAATAATGAATAATGAAATAGCGACCTCATCCTTTTTTTCAAACATCCAATCGGAAACTAATAATCAAGTTCCATTGGCCTATATGTGTATTACACTGCTCCATAGACAATGCATGCGTTGTAATTTCGTTCTGGTGCACCAGAACGAAATTCAAATTTCACGATATCTTTGCAAAACGAATTAATCTGCAAGAAATATTTTGTACATAAACATTATGTAGCCAGAGGATTCAAGTGATATAAAAATCTCAACTTTTTTTGAAAAGTGGGGGATGAGGCTGTGGATCACGAAATGCCCCTTTAATATACGCTAAGCCTGTAATCCAATCAAAAGAAATTGATTGCTTGACCGCGCACTAATTGCGAGGTCATTAATAACTCACAGTGACAATGACTCCGGACGCGCAACAATGACTTCTGCGCGTGCGCGTGTATAAGCTACGCGTTATGGCAACGCACACGCCTACGTGATGCCGTCGCGCTTCTGTGATTGGTAGCTCTTGTTGTCGACGCGAATATAACGATGCAAATGTTATATTCGCCTGGTTGATTTTTTGTAGGGTAGGTTACAACAATGATTAAAAGTGGTTATATTTAACAGCGTGTTATGGCATAAAATAACATAAAATGCCATTTTGATTTGTTCAAAATATTAGATACGACGGTAATGAATGACATTAATAACTTTGCACCATCTATTTTGAGGTTATTGTGTGAAATTGTCGGGTTTTGTTTTGGGCCTCTACCGCTCCCTCGGAAAAATACCTCAGCCCAAAACAAAACCCTCCGATTTCACACAATGACCTCAAAATAGATGGTGCGTAGTTATTATTATCTAATTGGCACCAAAGATTTTGCTATGCCCCATGCCTTTGGCCATATCTTCTTTAACGTGCCTTTGGCTCTGCTCTAAAAAGACCCCGCCCCCAGCTTACTGAAAAAAGTTGACCTGTATGAAGCTTTCATGTGAGATGCTGAAATCCGAGGGGGGGGGGGAAGGCACTCCCACTGTGGAGGTGATGCGTGTGTGGGGCTGTTAAGGGGTTCAAACGATGTTTCTGGAAAACAGAAACTGAATTTAGAACCATTTGAATAGATTGAATAAGTTAAGCTAAATACACTGAGCAAAATAGTTTTTGTTTGAAGGAAATCGGACATACGGTTGTCAAGATATGCATGTTTTTGCCAATATATTGATGAAGTTAATGAGAAAATTGGCAAAATGTGCTCATGAATATTCATGTTTGCCAATATTATACCAATATCTTATGAATAAACCTTCATACTACTTTTATTTTATATGATTTTGACATGAAACTTTGCCAATGTGTTTCTATGGCCTAAAACATTACCATGTGATTTTCCGCCCATCTAATTTGCATATTTGCATAATTAATTAGCATTATACTTAAGGCTAATTAATTATGCAAATATGCAAATTAGATTTATGGAAAATCACATGTTAAAGGTTTAGGTCATAGAGACACATTGGCAAAGTTTCAGGTCAAAATTCTTAAAGGTAAAAGTAGAATGAAGGTTTATTCATAAAATATTGGCAAAATATTGGCAAAAATTAATATTAAGGAGCACATTTTGCCAATTTTTTTCATTAACTTCATCAATATATTGGCAAAAACAATAGAATACAAAGAATCTTTCAATAGCAATATCTCAAAAACCGTTTGTCCGATTTGGCTCAAATTTTAGAATTAAGATTATTTTGCATATCTCTCTGCAACAAGTCTATTTTAATCTCAATCAGAGCAACTTGATTTTGCCTTTCGTACCACCTTAAGACCCCCTTTTTCACCATCACTGTCACCAAAAGACCCCATTACCAGTACATGCTGTGTAAACCAAAGACCCCATATTTTTCCTTTAGATCTATCACCCAAAGACTTTGAAATAACAAAGCCATTTGAAGTCATTTAGAACTTGAAATTCAATTTTCGAGGCTTCTTTAGGCTCTCACACAACATGCCCCCCGGGGTAGGAGCGGCCATGGTACGCCACTGCACAAAGACCCCATTAAAAAGTCATTCTCACCCAATGCCCCCCCCCATAATTTAGATCCAAACGGATCTACTCTCTCAACCAATGACCCCATATTCTGTACATTTTGGTCTCCCTGAATGCCAAAAACCATGCTCTCACACAACGTTATATATGCTACATGCAATGTTAAATTGGGGGGGGGGGGGGGAGGGGGGTATCATTTTTCAATCAATTTAGTATCCTTTATATTATGGCATTTAGTGTCGTTATCATTATAGAATAAAAATTCCTTTAAGGGGGTACTACACCCCTGTGGTAAATTTGTGACTATTTTTGCTTTTTCTCAAAAACTTATAACACACTGGTAAAAAAAGTTATGTATAATATAGGGGCAATGAATCCAGTTCCTACACTGGAATTTCAGTGACACAAGACAAGCGGTTCGTTATTTAGGATAAGAAATGAGGTACCGCTAGGATGTACCTCTCGATCCGATCATATATACTGAACCGCTTGTCTTGAGTCAATTAAATTTCAGTGTAGTAATTGGATTCCTTGCCCCAATAATATACATAACTTTTGTTACCAGTGTGTTATTATTTTTGAGAAAAATGCAAAATGGTCACAAATTTACCACAGGGGTGTAGTACCCCCTTAAAAAACAACAACAAAACGGTAAAAATCCTGTTGACCCTGGCTGGAGAAAATTATAAACGACTGCAAATTAGTCTATGAGTAAATTGTAGGTCAATGAATTATGCAAACCACACAAAATAACGTTGCACAAGCCAGTGATCTCCTTGCAATACAAACCGCACAAAATAGCGTCCGACACGTTAGGCGGTCTACGTGTTTTGTTCATTTTGAACAATTCCTACTAAAAACAAAGGTGATTTACTCAAATTTTAGTGATGTTTCACTACTACATGTACACTAGTGGCTTCATCACTTCATCAGACTGGCAACTCATCACATCAGCCAGTTTCCTTTTAAGGGTTACCATAAATTCCTCTTACCCATAAAAGGAAACAAAAGTGGTAAAACGTCACTAACATGTTAGTAGGAATTGTTCAAAATGAACAAAATTCACAGTAGAAATCTGGGCTCTTCAGCAAATTAAATCTAAATAAATTAGTTGTACAATGTTTACAAATGTTGTCTTTTTGTAGGAATGGTCCCACGGCAGTTTCTAGTGGAGTTCCTGTAACTACTCTGATTACTATAACACCAGTGCAGCATCCTGAAATTCCACTGCTACCTATAGATGGCAATTTGGCTTTTGAGGCATCTGTTGTGTTTTATCTGATAACAGCGTTATTCTTGCAGTATGTTAACATCTACAAGACTGTATGGTGGTTACCACTATCACCATCCAATACGGCAATGGTAAGATATTGTACAATTGGTAAGCAGTTTACTTCATTGGTATACTTGTTTTCACACAGGAAAGTTATTTACATAGCTTTTTGCATCATTTATGTCTCCCAGTTGTCTTTATGTGCCAGCCAGTTACGGGGTCAGTCTATAGAATACAAGCAGGAATCACTTTTTGACTCTTGGGGTCAAATGCCCAAGAATCAAATCTAATTTTCTAAGAGTCCAATCCAAATTTTCAAGAATCAAACCTGATTGAGAGGGCAATGGCCGTATTTTGGCAGTATGCAAGGGAATTGTGCTAATTCTTTGTGTTGATTGGGGGACATGTCACCCCAGTGGCCCTATGACACTACCTCACTGATAGACAGTATTCTTTTCTTTGATTGGGGGACATGTCACCCCAGTGGCCCTACAACACTACCTCACTGATAGACAGTATTCTTTTCTTTGATTAGGGGACATGTCACCCCAGTGGCCCTATGACACTACCTCACTGATAGACAGTATTCTTTTCTTTGATTGGGGGACATGTCACCCCAGTGGCCCTACAACACTACCTCACTGATAGACAGTATTCTTTGTGTTGATTAGGGGACATGTCACCCCAGTGGCCCTATGACACTACCTCACTGATAGACAGTATTCTTTTCTTTGATTGGGGACATGTCACCCCAGTGGCCCTATGACACTACCTCACTGATAGACAGTATTCTTTTCTTTGATTGGGGGACATGTCACCCCAGTGGCCCTATGACACTACCTCACTGATAGACAGTATTCTTTTCTTTGATTGGGTGACATGTCACCCCAGTGGCCCTATGACACTACCTCACTGATATACAGTATTCTTTTCTTTGATTGGGGGACATGTCACCCCAGTGGCCCTATGACACTACCTCACTGATAGACAGTATTCTTTTCTTTGATTGGGGGACATGTCACCCCAGTGGCCCTATGACACTACCTCACTGATACACAGTATTCTTTTCTTTGATTGGGGGACATGTCACCCCAGTGGCCCTACGACACTACCTCACTGATAGACAGTATTCTTTGTGTTGATTGGGGGACATGTCACCCAGTGGCCCTATGACACTACCTCACTGATAGACAGTATTCTTTTCTTTGATTAGGGGACATGTCACCCCAGTGGCCCTATGACACTACCTCACTGATAGACAGTATTCTTTTCTTTGATTAGGGACATGTCACCCCAGTGGCCCTACGACACTACCTCACTGATAGACAGTATTCTTTTCTTTGATTAGGGAACATGTCACCCCAGTGGCCCTATGACACTACCTCACTGATAGACAGTATTCTTTTCTTTGATTGGGGGACATGTCACCCCAGTGGCCCTATGACATGACACTACCTCACTGATAGACAGTATTCTTTTCTTTGATTAGGGGACATGTCACCCCAGTGGCCCTATGACACTACCTCACTGATAGACAGTATTCTTTTCTTTGATTAGGGACATGTCACCCCAGTGGCCCTCGACACTACCTCACTGATAGACAGTATTCTTTTCTTTGATTAGGGAACATGTCACCCCAGTGGCCCTATGACACTACCTCACTGATAGACAGTATTCTTTTCTTTGATTGGGGGACATGTCACCCCAGTGGCCCTATGACATGACACTACCTCACTGATAGACAGTATTCTTTTCTTTGATTAGGGGACATGTCACCCCAGTGGCCCTATGACATGACACTACCTCACTGATAGACAGTATTCTTTTCTTTGATTAGGGGACATGTCACCCCAGTGGCCCTACGACACTACCTCACTGATAGACAGTATTCTTTTCTTTGATTAGGGAACATGTCACCCCAGTGGCCCTATGACACTACCTCACTGATAGACAGTATTCTTTTCTTTGATTAGGGGCATGTCACCCCAGTGGCCCTACGACACTACCTCACTGATAGACAGTATTCTTTTCTTTGATTAGGGGACATGTCACCCCAGTGGCCCTATGACACTACCTCACTGATAGACAGTATTCTTTTCTTTGATTAGGGGACATGTCACCCCAGTGGCCCTACGACACTACCTCACTGATAGACAGTATTCTTTTCTTTGATTAGGGGACATGTCACCCCAGTGGCCCTATGACACTACCTCACTGATAGACAGTATTCTTTTCTTTGATTGGGGGACATGTCACCCCAGTGGCCCTATGACATGACACTACCTCACTGATAGACAGTATTCTTTTCTTTGATTAGGGACATGTCACCCCAGTGGCCCTCGACACTACCTCACTGATAGACGGTATTCTTTTCTTTGATTAGGGACATGTCACCCCAGTGGCCCTCGACACTACCTCACTGATAGACGGTATTCTTTTCTTTGATTAGGGGACATGTCACCCCAGTGGCCCTATGACACTACCTCACTGATAGACAGTATTCTTTTCTTTGATTGGGGGACATGTCACCCCAGTGGCCCTATGACATGACACTACCTCACTGATAGACAGTATTCTTTTCTTTGATTAGGGGACATGTCACCCCAGTGGCCCTATGACACTTCCTCACTGATAGACGGTATTCTTTTCTTTGATTGGGGGGACATGTCACCCCAGTGGCCTTATGACACTACCTCACTGATAGACAAACTTTCAAATGTGACCTTTCCATTGCAGCTCTATAAATTAATTATATTATAAAATGTCATTTGTATTCAATCTTTTATTGTTTTCTTTCCCATGTGTTGTTTCAGAACTTCTACTTGATTGATCCATACTTGGTAGTGTTTATAACATTGGTACTAACACGCCGATTGGTTTGGAGTTTTGTCAAAGAGGTAAGGCAAAAAAAAAAAGGTTTGTCTCAAAGCTTGCGCGCGCGTTTGTAAAATCCCACGATTTGACAAAAAACAAATGCGAAATTTTTTTATTTAAAAAAACCTTTTTTAGTTTTTCCAGAAAAATCGGCGAAAATCAGACTTTTTTCTCAAAATACCATGAAAAAAAAGTCGGGAATAAAAAATTTTAAAAAATCACATTTCGCATTTGTTTTTAAATTTCTCGTGAGCTTTGAGACAAACCTTTTTTTGGGGGGCCTAATGTAGTTTTAAAACATATTGGACCTAATTAGAGCCCAGGTGATTAAGTCTGTAATTTCTGCTTATTAAAACAAAGAAAAAACTATATATACCGTAGTGTAATCAGGGCTTGATTTAGAGGGGTTTATGTGGGTTTCTAGATGTGCATGTAACTTTGCTGCTGTGCATGTACTTTTCAGCTTGTTTTTAGGAAAAAAGCTCATTTGTGCATGTGCAATGTAGATTTTATTTTCTAAATCGACCCCTGGGCGTAATTATGGAGGTACCTCCCTTATAGGGAGGTGCTTAACCAATCACAGATAGCACTGAGTTTGATTGACAGGAACATCAGACGCGAACTTTATTATTTCTTATTTTTTATTTCTGTCTTTTAATTATAGACCGTACTTGTCATGGGCGCTTATTAAAGGAGGGTCGCTAATTAGGGGGAATGCTGCAGTTGCATAGCCAGGGGGCCTATAGTAAAGCCAAGAATTTTCTGCTTTACAAATGCTAAATTCCGCTTTTCTCCGCTTTGTAGTATATAGCACATTTCTGACATAATAAAATTTCACAAGAATCTTACTTTTTAGTCAGGCGCGCAAAGGATTGTGGGATACTCGAGCGTTGTACGGTAAATCTATGACGGATTTTACTATATTTTGATGAATTTTGAAGACCCATTTCATTTAGTATTTTATTTATTTCTTTTCAATTGTTTTTTTTTCTTTTTCTAGGTAATTTTTGCTTATTTTTTAAATTTTTTTCTCAGAAATGCGTTTTCCGCGTTACCTCCGAATTTCGCGGAATTTCCGTAACGCGGAGAATTCTTGGCTTTAGCCTATAGTTCCCTAGTCATGATGGTATATCGGTACATCATGTCATCATCACAAGTCGTCGGTACACAACGATCCCAGGACCATGTGTACCGACAGCCGATGAACAGAATTGGTCAAAGTCTGCGATGTGCTTCTTCCTTTTGGCATGTTTCAGAAAATTGTGATCTTTCGTATTGAAGATGTACATTTTTCCCAAAACACCTTAAGTTTTTTGGTCATGGTGGATCCATCTTTAAACAAAAACATGATTTTTGGTTGACTAGGTTAATTAATAAAAATTTGTTAATATCTGCTCCAGTTATGAGAGCCATGTTTTCAAAATGCAGATGTCAATCATTATTTGCTTCTCCATGCAGGTGTATCGTGATGCTACATCAGTGACCGTCATCTATTGTCTTATCCAGCTCTTCAAATTTGCTCTCATCGTCATGGTGATTGTGTTATCTGTATGGTCCATCTGGATGTTATTTCAACACAATTCACCTCTCAATCTTCTCTTCCTCACTTATCCGTAAGTTGACAAAGAATTAAAGGGTAATGCTGTATCCTTTACACCCAAATAATCTGTCCTGGGCAGTCAAAATGAATATTTAAATGTTTTTACTGCCGAGGACAAATTCGTTTGGTATAAAGGCACCAGCCTTTATTCTTTCACCATGAACATAGTGTGATTTAACCCTAACCCAACCCGTGGTTTATTTGCTATAGGAAGGGAAAGAAGAAACTAAAAAGGAGAGAAGATGAACAAAGAAGTTACTTGGTACCCCCGGGATTCGAACCTCGGACCCTTCGCATGCCACGCTGAAGATCACCGACCTATAGCCACGGAGGTTACGCTGCCCCGGGCAGCGATTCCCTGGGTATATATATGACTTAGGCTGATTGCATTATCACATCTTGTGGAATGCATGCACACACAGTGTTTTTAATAGTGAGCTTTAGTGAGACTTGGTTGGGTTAGGGTTAAGGAGGCCTAATTCTAGGAAAAACATGTTAAAGCCTTAATGTACAATATTTTTTCAGAATATACCTTTATATTGGTGGGTACAGTCAACATTTAGAGCCAAAATTTTGGAAGGTCATCCATGGTCACCCGGGGGTTATCTGAGGTCAAATCACTAAAAACTGTTGTATGGACATGAAACTTGGTGGGTACAGTCAACATTTAGAGCCAAATGTTTGGAATGTCATTTCGGGGTCATCTGAGGTCATCCAGGGGTCTGATGAGGTCAAATTACTAAAAGCTATCGTATGGACATGAAAGTTTGTGGGTACAGTCACATTTAGAGCCAAATTTTTGGAAGGTCATTTCGGGGTCACCATGGGTTGTTGCAGGTTCATTAACTTCTACCTAAAGTAATCGCGAAAGCAGGCGGTTGCGAAAGCAGGCGAGACTCGTGGTCCAAGTCTCAGTACGCATGTTTGATATATTTTACCTTTCTGCAACAGAATATGATTTAATAATTTCAATAATCCAAAAATATAATTCTGAAATGTTGAGAAGTTTTCTTCATTTTAGCTGTCAATTTATTGTATGATCACTAACAGGAATCCATGTCCCATGCATGCATGTACTTCCAATGTTTATATTACTCACCCATCCCATAATAATAGATGTGACCTCACTAACGTAGTAATGAAAGCTTCTCCTTTGGTTGTATTTGCCATAAGCATAGAAGTGATGATGTAACATGATTAACTATCATGGCAATAGATGAATACAATTTTTGAATATATTGCTCTGCACTACAATGGTCACACGAACCAAAGGTTCTCGCAAAATCCCTTTGCGAGAACCTAAACAGGTTCCTGCAATTGATTGTGAATTTGAACCCCAGCAAGTGCAATATTTTGAGTAGTGGATACCTGTATCCACTAAGATTAGTGGATGCCTGTATCCACTAAGATCAAATATTGCACAATCATGCTTATCCTCCATCACATGATAGAGGATAGTAAAAAATAAAGATTCTCATTGTTTATTTTCATTAGTAGTCAATTAAATTAATATTATTTAAATAATGAAACACTATTTTATTTATTTAGCAAATATTGAGTTACCGTTCTGAAAACTCCCCTTATTATAAAAACAAAACTTGTTTACAAGTTTATTTGCATGTACTGTTATGACATATTATGCTCTACAGCATGCTATATACACACATGCCTTGAATATCGTGTTCTGCAATGACAGGATCCAATGAAATTTAGGGCTTATAAACTAAGGATTTGTAAGTTACATTAAGGGATCTGGAATGAGCGTTTTGAGCGTTTCTACAGTATTTTTTGTGGGACATGAGAGCACATCAGACATATCGAATTGCATTCTGAATACGAAGAATGTCTTTCTAATATCAAATAATTTTCATTTTTTGAAATTCACGATATAATACAATTTTTATGACAAATTATAAAAATTTGATATTTTTCACATTTTTGATATATAACAGTCCGCGAAGTAAACTTGATAAATCTAATGATATATTCTTAAAGTGTATGTAGCTGGGAGGAAAAGCCGACGATCAATTGAAAATTTTGACTTTTCATATTGAAGATATGGATTTTTTTCCCAAAAGACCTAATTTCTTTTGGTGTTTTGGGGAAAAAATCCCATATCTTCAATACGAAAGGTCAAAATTTTAAAGTGATCGTCGGCTTTTCATCCCACCTACATACACTTTAAGTATAAATCATCAGATTTATAAAGTTTACTTCGAGTACTGTTAAATATCAAAATATCAATTTTAATCATTTGCCATAAAATGTGTATTACATTGCAATTTCAAAAATGACAATTATTTGATATCAGAAGGACATTCTTCGTATTCAGAATGCAATTCGATATGTCTGATGTGCTCTAATGTTCCACAATAAACACTATCCAAAGGTTCATACCCCAACCCTTAAGAACTTTATACATAATTTGGAGTTTTCTTATTACAAAAACAAATTTTTGACACTGACCTGACAGTTTCGTATGTTTTGGACGACATACTTCCTCAGAGTGATTGGTATCCCATCATGGTTAAGAATAAACATACATCAACCTAAGTTGTTTTTCTGTAGGTCTGTTGTACAAATGCCAATGACATTAAGAGCTAGGGTGTCAAATTACAATGACATTTAAGAGCTAGGGGTCAGATGAAATGTTATTACTATAATTGAAGACCGATTAAAAAGACTAGTCTAACGTCAGGGTAAAGGCGCGATGTGATTGGTTGCTGATCTGCGCAGTACAGCATTTTTGGTCTGGTTGACAGGACGTCATAAGCAAACTAGTCTTTTTAATTCGGTCTTCAATCCCTTTATCCAAATGCCTAGCCCTCTTGGTCAATTTTGGTAAATGAGTGCCACTGATGAGCCTCTTTCTTATGTTGACAAGCCAAAGTGCTTGGTGTCTGGTTACAATAAGATCTTATTTTATGGGACATGCTAACCAGAGCTCCCGGTCCCCGCACTCCGTGCATCCGCGGGTATTCATGCTTGTCGGTGAACTTTAAAAACACCCCTTTTGCATCTCATTTCGAGAAGTTTTTAGAGGAAAACACCCCTTTTTTTTTTTTTTTCGCGAATTATTGCCCTTCGACAATACCCCTATTTTCGCTAAAACGCGAACAATATTTCTAATATACCCTTTTCTGGCAGAAATGCGTAGGCTGCTCGATGAAAATACCCTTTTTTTACAATTTCGCGAACATGTGGTTTGAAAAACACCCCTTTTTTGTGTGTTTCGCGAATCGCGTTTCTTCATCTGAAAACACCCCTTATTTCGCAAAATTTTCGACGAGCATGAATACCCGCGGATGCACAGAGTGCGGGGACCGGGCCAGAGCTAGGCATCTTTTTATGATTCACACTTTAAAGAAATTTGACTTTACTCATGTTGTGCTCACTATTGTTTTCAAAAGTTACCTCAGACCAATTCTTGAATACACTGCTGTGATTAGGCACTCCAGCAGGGATGGGATGGGTGTGTAAGTGATACATGTGTGTGGGGGGCGCAGGTGGGTGCATGTATGTAAAATGTTTTGTCTTGTTTATAAAATCCGATGTTAATTTTGACTTTTGTATTTAAATGTTTTTATAAAGTTGTAAGATAATGCATCATTTGACCCAAGGGCCATGAAGCTTTGTTAATAAAATGAAATCAAGTAAATGAATGAATGGAGGCTTCAGGTCATATTTTACCAGTTTGGGTTATTTTGCTAGTTTTGGTTATACTTACGTAAATAATATAGTTTATTTCTGCATAGTAATAACATTGATCTTATTGGAAATGAGTCAAGGGAGCCACTGGTCAGAAATTTCGTCAAAACAAAAAGTTTTTGTTATTTCCCCACTCACATGAAAAATATTGCACATGAGTGAAAAGCCATCACAATGAGCCTTGGGATCTCGCATACCAAACCTATAACTTTCCCTGTGAGTGTACTGTGGGCTCCACTAGCTTGGGCACCTATCATATTGGTGGATAAAATGAATACAGCAGTGGACAAAAATAAAGCAACTATTGGAATTTTCTTAGACTTATCAAAAGCGTTTGATACAATTGACCACAAAATACTTCTTCATAAATTAGAGCATTATGGATTTCGTGGTGTGGTATTGGAATGGTTTACAAATTATCTAAGTAATAGAAAGCAATATGTATCCTACAACACGTGTGACTCACAACTTAAAGATATTGTATGTGGTGTTCCGCAAGGATCAATATTAGGTCCACTATTTATTTATATTATATGTTAATGATATCACTAGTACCTCTAATATTCTGGATTTTATACTATTTGCTGATGATACCACTATTGAAAATATTGAGAATCAAACAAATGTCGTGAATGCTGAATTGAAAGAAGTAAGCAATTGGTTTAGAGCAAACAAGTTATCAGTAAATGCAAGCAAAACAAATTATATGTTATTAGGAACGCCTCATATGACATCAGTCAAAGTGCAGCAAGATTTAAACATCGTCCTAAACAACACACTATTGGACCGAGTGAAACATACCAAATTTTTAGGTGTCTTAATAGATGAAAACCTCACCAGAAAATGTCATATTGACTGAGTTTACAAAACTTTGTCAAGAAATATTGGTATCATGAACAAATTAAAACACTTTATTCCTGATCGAATATTATATACCTTATATTGTACTTTTATTTTGCCGTACCTCAATTATGGAATTCTAATCTGGGGGAATACATGTAAACTTTATTTAGACAATAAGAACAATTTCTAATAGTCATTATAGAAGTCATACCAGACCTTTATTTGCCAAATACAACATTTTAAATATAGAAGATATGTATTCTCTTGAACTTGGTGTATTTATGTACAAGAATTCCATACATGAGTTATCCAATTCATTTAATGAGTATTTTACAAAACGTTCTGACATCCATGACTACCAGACAAGACGAAATAATGATCTCCAGTTAACAAAAAATAAAAGAGTTTTTTCCGACCATTCCATTCGAACGAAGCGGGCCCATACTTTGGAACTCTCTAGATAAAAAAATTAAAGACTCAAAGTCCATAAAACATTTCCATAAACACCTTAAACAAAAACTTATCTCTAAGTACAATTAGGCCATTCTCGAGCACTGTAATTTGTCATGTCTGTTAGTCATTTTTATTTATTTTTGTTGATTTCATAATCTTTGTGTTGTTTTTTCGTCAGGGAAAGGCAATTCTCAGGCCTTATTGGCCTTCCTGCCTTTTCCGCCATATTGTGTTTCTTTATTTTTAGCTCATTGCGTAAACGCAATGCACTATAGGCATAGTCCATATTTCTGTATGTTTTTTTCTTTCTCTTGCTACATCGTTTGAGCAATGGATCTGGTATTTTTAGGCGGCGATCTTTGCCTGATGGTTCATGATTGTTACTTATTTAGCTAAAAAATTCGGACGGAAAGTATCATTTTTGGAGCATTTTCTTACAAAAAGTTTACCTAATTTCATGGAATAGTCTCCTATGTAGACTGTTTGTGGTGCTTTTCATATTACAAACACTGTACAAACTCCTTGATCGTATGCTAATTTGTAAAAGAGATTGTTGAACTTTACTGTTTCAGTGCGGCTACAATGTCTGCTTTTCATTGTTGCTTTTAGCACCAATTGGGCTTGTGCTGTCTATAGGCCCTTACTTCTGTGCACGAGCCATGAGCAAATAGTGTCTCAAATTCTCCCAAATCTGAACTAATTGGGCTACCAAATTGTTGGTTGGCAACCCTGTCTATGAACAAACATCTCACTCATTTACACTTTATATCACACATCTTGACCCAATTAGTTATGTAAACATTTAATCAAGGTGAAATGTCCTTTTGACTGGCACTGGCCTAGTATATCAGTATATGGGACCATGACAACCCCTCTCTGACATTACAAAACAGACAAACAGAAAGTCTGAACAGGGAAGTGCTGGGGGTAAACACTAGGCTAGTGGCCTTTCCCTGTTCTGAAGATTGAAGGGAGCACTTGTTTGAAATATGAAGTCAGGAAAATTAGATGTGTGTGCAAAATTTTATTTATTTATTTATTTCATTTACCATGAAAGTGTTGTAGTTTTTAAGTTTCAAGTTTTTATTTGGAAATTAATTTTACATCAGTGGCACTCATCTATCCGATGGTGCATCCAAGACATTAAATATATTAATATACAAACAAAACTGTATTAAACAAAATAAAATCAAAGGATACTCGACAAGCAAAAGGTACAAATAAATAAATGCCTTGAATAAATAAATATCTTGAGAACCGCAAGTATATTTTCAAAATGCTGATTTGTGCTTGATCACAGCACTATGGTGATTTTGAGGTTTGAGAATACTGAAATGTGTTTTTTCAAAGTTGGTAGCCCTGTATACATAGTTATGCATGGCTATACATGGCTATACATAGCTATATATGGCTATACATGGCTATGACATGGTATGGCTATATATAGCTATGCATGGCTATACATGGCCATACATAGCTACCCATGGCTATACATAGCTATGCATGGCTATACATAGCTATGCATGGCTATACATAGCTATGCATGACTATACATAGCTATGCATGGCTATACTCGACAAGCAAAAGGTACAAATAAATAAATGCCTTGAATAAATAAATATCTTGAGAACCGCAAGTATATTTTCAAAATGCTGATTTGTGCTTGATCACAGCACTATGGTGATTTTGAGGTTTGAGAATACTGAAATGTGTTTTTTCAAAGTTGGTAGCCCTGTATACATAGTTATACATGGCTATACATGGCTATGACATGGTTAAATATGGCTATACATAGCTATGCATGGCTATACATGGCCATACATAGCTATCCATGGCTATACATAGCTATGCATGGCTATACATAGCTATGCATGGCTATACATAGCTATGCATGGCTATATATAGCTATGCATGGCTATACATAGCTATGCATGGCTATACATAGCTATGCATGATACATAGCTATGCATGACTATACATAACTATGCATGGCTATACATAGCTATGCATGCCATTTACCATGAAAGTGTTGTAATTTTTAAGTTTCAAGTTTTTATTTGGAAATTGCTTTTACATCAGTGGCACTCATCTATCCGATGGTGCATCCAAGACATTAAATATACAAACAAAACTGTATTAAACAAAATAAAATCAAAGGATACTCGACAAGCAAAAGGTACAAATAAAGAAATGCCTTGAATAAATAAATATCTTGAGAACCGTAAGTATATTTTCAAAATGCTGATTTGTGCTTGATCACAGCACTATGGTGATTTTGAGAATACTGAAATGTGTTTTTCAAAGTTGGCAGCCCTGTATACATAGCTATACATGGCTATACATGGCCATGACATGGTTACATATGGCTATACATGGCCATACATAGCTATCCATGGCTATACATAGCTATCCATGGCTATACATAGCTATGCATGGCTATACATAGCTATGCATGGCTATACATAGCTATGTATGGCTATACATAACTATGCATGGCTATACTATGCATGACTATACATAGCTATGCATGGCTATACATAACTATGCATGGCTATACATAGCTATGCATGGCTATACATATCTATGCATGGCTATACATAGCTACGCATGGTATTCCTGACCATAACCCATAACAAATGAGCTACAGCACCAGTGGTGCTCTTGTTGATGTAGTTGTATATTTTTATGGAAATAAATGAATGAATAAATGAATATTATGTATTTGTCTTCTCATTGCAGGGCAGTTTCTTACTTCCTTCTCTATGGACTAACCATTGATTTAAACAACACCGTCATAACAACTATTACCAATACCTTATGGCCAAAAGAAGAAATACTCGCAAACGAAAAACTGACCCCAAAGATCACCACAGATGTTCAACGGATAACACGACACAAATGTACACACATCCCACACGAAGTTCGCTGCGAAGCTGACGTCTTGAAGTACGATTTCAATTCTCGGATGAAAAATGTGCTGTTTAATTCCATGGTGTGTGCTTACTATGTTGGCTTTGTTCCCATATGTTTTCTTCATGTGAGTATATTTCACCCCCTAATCCCAAATAGTGTACAATCAAAAATTGGCCCAGTAAACACAGAATTGTATCTTAATTTTTGGCTAAAGAGTATTTATTGAAAATTCTTTGCACTTGCACAATTATCGCAGTAGCACAGGACCAAAATTATGCCTCCTGGATTTTTTGTCTTTGGCCTCTCTGACTCTGACTCTGATACAAGTAAAATACTTGGACACCCATCCCCAATAAAATGATTTTTACAAATACCACACTGGAGTACGGTACTACATGTACAATGATTACATTGAATTTCGGAATTCTCACATTTTCATTTTCAGCATATTAAAAGTGCCACATTAGTAAAAACCCAATGTCAATACGATCTTTGGTTACATATTTACAATTTGAACATCGGTACATTAAAACGAAAGAAACAGAGAATATCAAGTACTTTAATTTAGTCATTTTAGCACACCTAATGTAAAATTCATTGTCAACTTAACAACGGTATCTTAAGATATGGCTACGAAATTTGCCATTAAAAAACGCTAAATCCAAGCCTCTTTTTGAAAAATGTCACGATTTTTGACAATTATGAAAGTTGGATAAGTCAAATTTGGGTCAAAAAAGTCACTTTTTTAACATTTTCCCTTCAGAATTTCATCAAAATATGTTTTCATGTGAAAGAAGTATGTTTTTTCAATTTTGCCGAATTGCGAGTGATAATTTTGATTGATTGCATGACATATGACATGATCAAGGGGAATGAGTCACATGTCGACCTGGTCGAAAATGAGTTTTACATATGTTTCTAAAGAAGACATTTAGAGCTTTCAGAAACTGAAAACCCCAAGTCGATACGACTTTTCTTTGCAAAGTTACATCACTTTATCAATCGCTGAAAACAATAGAAAACAAAAGAATTTTAACACTTTCTTTGCCAATATCTCAAAATCAATGTTAGCGACATTCGATTCATTCCCCTTGATCGTGTCGCATATTTCTTTTCAGTCTTCAATGTATCTAGACCTATGGTGGGCATGTCTCATGATTGGCTTTGTATGGATTAGTTCCTTTGTAATGTTTGGTTCACATTTCCTGCCTCCACGATACTGTGACACTCTACACCGGTGTTCACTGCATTTGGGACGATGGCAGAAAGTAGAACATGGCTATAGCAACACGCCTCAACATGTGTAAGTATGAAGTGTACATAATATATTCATATGGGTACAGCAACACGCCTCAACATGTGTAAGTATGAAGTGTACATAATATATTCATATGGTACAGCAACACGCCTCAACATGTGTAAGTATGAAGTGTACATAATAAACTCAACCCAGAAAGTATCAAAACGATTATGGTAAGATATATCGGGAACTGAAATATATAGCAAAAACTTATTTAATGTATATAAAGCGCAGCTTTCTCCTGCGCATTTTGATACCTCTTTTGTTGCTCTATGATATCATTTGGTCGAGTTATGGGCGCTTGAGTGGCTTCAAGTCGGATTCTGAAAGTTGTACTTAGCTCCTATTCAAGCCAAATGCGTTCGTTGTGTACACACACACACCCCCACACCCCTCCACACACACAAAATCAAGACAAAGGACACCGATGTGCTCTGTTTACTTTTAACCATGAATTTTACTTTATTTTACTCCTTCGACTTCCAACTTCAAATACTTGCTACCCTTTACTTATCTCTGACTTATCTCATGAACTCTTTCTGCTGAGACATCTCAATACTTGGTGTGCCTACCATCACTGTCTATCACTGCCTGGATTCGTCGTCGCATGCTCTGAACAAGACGTCTTATCTTTCCTTGGTCAATGTCTCGCCATATCCTGAGCAGGATGCGCCAAAGGACTTCTAAGGCGGTGTCAGGCTTGATTGCCTTGTTAGCTTAAGAGAGTCCCACAAGTGTTCTAATGGATTAAGGTCAGGGCTCTTTGCAACACGCGACACACATACTCATTTGAATTTAGCGGACAAAAGCAATGGTCATTTATTGGTCACAGTACAACGCATTTGGCTTGAATAGGAGCCAAGTGCAACTTTCAAAATCCGACTTGAATGATATCGTAGAGCAACAAAAGAGGTATCAAAATGCGCAGGAGAAAGCTGCGCTTTATATACATCAAATAAGTTTTTGCTATATATTTCAGTTCCCGATATATCTGACCATCTATAACTGTTTCGATACTTTCTGGGTTCAGTTTATATTCATGTGGGTACAGCAACACGCCTCAACATGTGTAAGTATGAAGTGTACATAATATATTCATTTTACTCATACCCTTTAAAACTACACTATTCAGGAAATTCCTTCAGCGGTGTCCATCTGCTCGGTCTCATTTAATTACCGCGGGAATAGGTCACACAATGCTACGCAGTTTGACCAGCGAATGAGGTGCCGATGTGATGATAACGTGATTCAATTAGCCAATCAGAACCCCACTTGCATATGCCATAAACTGCGCCAAATTGGCAGACCGCTGAAGATTTGTGCTGAAAACTATAGTACTTTAAAATAAACACATATCGGAGGATAGAGAGTCCAAATTGATATTTTCTGTAAAGCAATTAAGATTCCATTATGCTGTTAGAAAGTGCCATAATTATCCGATTTTAGGCCCACCCCTTTTTAATCTGATATATGGACGGAATTTGGGTTTGGGATTATGATCGGATAGAAGATTGAAACTTGAACCTTACTTCCAAATCCAAACTTGACCTTGTGACTACTGACACATTGTTGTAATAACAATGCTTGCCAAATATGTTTTAGCTTTGACACTGTCATAGGGGTGCAAAATTCTACATCCATGTCCAACAATATATCTGAAAATTACTACTGAGCGCATTATCGGATATAGGACTGTAAGCTGATGATTTAAGCAAGGTAATTTTAATGTAGGTTGTGTGATTTTAATTGGTAAGATCTGTGTGTCAATCTGTGAATCTGTCAAACTTTAGTTCAGACTTTTGGTGCTGACTTGTGTAATGATGTGTTGCTATATATATAGCAAAGGCAGATTAGGTTCATACTTGATATGCTTAGTTATCAATTAATGTCTGTCGCTACTAGTCATGCGTGTATGGTTTCTTTACAGTTGGTCCGAGTCAACGGTATGGCCACAGGGTGTTTTAGTTCGTTATCAGAAAGGACTGTACAAAGCCATGGGTCAACAGAATGTAGCACTCCCATCTGATGGATCATATGCAAGATTTCATGTAAGTAAACCAGGGGCAAATTGAATTATTCAAATGTACTAATTAATATACTGTGCCAATAAAGTATCCTTACACTTTGAAAAATAATCACAATTTCCAAACTGAACAATATTGGGGTAAATTTGTTTTTTAATAGATGCACTATCTAATCCTGCACATTATGACACCACATTGAATCCAATGTGACTTCAAGAAGCAAAGTTACAAGCATTTGATTAGACGAAGGTCCAGTTTTAAAAGTGACAAACTGGCCTATTCAAAACTCCACAGACTAAAAACAAAAGGAACAAAAGAAAACTGAAACTAAAGAACTGACAAATAAAATGAAAGTTGTGAAAAGTACAGAGAAGCAAAAACTGAAATAAAAACTGCTTTAAATAATGCTTCATTTAAGAAACTGTGTTGTCTCTTTGTTTCGCTTGTTGGAATCTTTTGCGCCTTGTATAGGCCAGCTTGTCCCTTTTAAAACTGGACCTTTATCTATTCAATTACTTGTAACTTTACTTCTTGAAGTCACATCGGATTCAATGTGGTGTCATAATGTGCAGGATGAAATAGTGCATCTATTAAAAATACAAATTTACCCCAATATTGTTCAGTTTTGAAATTGTGATTATTTTTCCAAGTGTAAGGATACTTTATTGGCGCAGTATATTTTAGGCCCATTTAAGCAAACTTATTGAACCCTATTCAATGATGGGAAGTCTCTCCCATGGTAGAGACATCCCATCATCACCTGTACATGTATGGACAATCTCAATATTAACATATGTGATGCGATCAAGCAAAATCAGTCCGAACTTGGAAATATTAAATTTTCAGTTTCTTCTAGGATAGTAAAAAGCATTTTACAAAGCTGGATTTTGCGGAAAACCCCATTGAAATTGAATAACTAGTTCTAAAGATATGAGCAATTAAAGAGTTTCCAAAACAACAGGAAGCAAAAGAAAATATTTCTGTTGTATGGCTATATCTCAAAGTCAATATTTCCGAGTTCCGACTGATTTTGCTTGATCGCATCACATATGATGGAAAGCATTATTCCCCTTACATATGAATGTCAACAAATTATCATATGAAAACCACAAGTTTAACCTAACATAGATTTTAAGGGAATAATAATGATAATAGTACATTTTTTTGTTTGAACGCATACCATGTCGGACAACACGGTTATTGTACAGTGTGCTTCTTTACAATGTCACAAGACGTGGTCATTTTACTTTTCCAGTACCCTACATTTGTGTCCACATATTTAAACGCCCTGAGCACTACCTGCCGATTTAACATTGTCTCTGATTTGTCAATTACATGATATTTTCACTTTAATCACCAATCAGAATGGAGCTTTGCAAATAATTCACCCCAATTTTCTTTGTGTGGTGAAATTATTCTAACAATGTTGCTGATTGGGCCAATTGATAACTAACATTTCTTTTTGGCCAATCGGCAGGTAGTTCTCATGGGGTTGTAGTAGCATATGAGGTTATGAATGGATATCATTACACCTCCATGTGTATGTGCCATCTAACAAGCAATTTGATTGGGACACAGATATGGTGTGATATGCACTAAGGCCGGGCTATTACAGTTGAAATCCATACACCCCCTACGGAAAACATGACCTAATCTTCCATGTAGGATGTGTATATTTTAAATGGAGTCACCCATTCAAGTAACTAACCCCATTTGAAATTTACAGGCCTGTGAAATCTCCGCTAGCAGAGCGGAAATCCACTTTTTTCATTTTTCTGACCGATTTCAATTTCCGCTTTTCAAAAATCAAAAGTGTGTCTGTGTACTTCTGATAGCATTACATGTGTGTCGCAATAAAAACGACTGGGAAATGAGATTAACGATGCTTGAAAGGTCATGAACCCGGCCCATACCCGGGTCATGAAACGCAGGTCATATATAACATCATCGCGATATTCTTTGATTCCTCGTTCTTACTCATTGTGTAATATGTTTGTTTGGGAACTGCGCCCATCGGAATGAGTTAAAAATGTCGTCGTGGTACCTGTGGGGAAATACGTGATTGTTCGTAAACGATTTTCAATCCAAACCATCCATCGGAAGTTTCACATTTGATTTCATAAAAATCATATGGAATTAAGAGAAGATACATCATGGCTACCATAAAATGCAATTTTGTCGAGCGACACTCACATTTAGGCCATGAAATGGAAGCTTATAATCTTCAATTTATTGCTGGTGAAATACGCGCAGAATAGCATTGAATTTGTACTGTAGTTTGGTAGGTAAATTTTCCGATTTTTTTCGAAACCCACTGGTTGGTAAATTTTCCGCTTTTTTTTAAAGCCATTTCACACCCCTGAATTTAGACTCCCTGCATGGAAGATTAAGGTCATGTATTCCATAGGGGGTGTGTGTATTTCAACTGAATATAGCCTAGTGGGATGAATACTTAAGTGCACTCCATCATGACCGCGACCTTGTCACCAGGCCCATACGCAGGGGGGTGCGGGGGGTGCAACAATTTCAACAAATGAGGTCTTAAATTCGAGCTAAAAATGCGGCTATTGGCTGCTGGTTCCAATTATGACATATCTGTCTTTGTTTAGGATATACAGGAGGTGAACATAACTGCATGGTACCTTAATTTTTTGGCTTACTGTAATGCACGATAGAGTACATCATTTTCTAATGCATGAATATCATGCACACATGGATGAGTCAATCTGCCTTCTCCAATCAAAGTCATTGGTGGTAATTCATCTCATTTTCATTTAAAATTTCTCTATTTGTCTGTATTTCAGTTTGTGTTTCATCAACCGATGCGAGTTCTGAATCTTCTGGTAGGTCTAGAAATCAGTGTGATCGTGGTGCAGTTGTACCTGCTCATAGCACACTCACAATGGAACTACGTCATCTCTCTGTCTCTGCTACTCTTCTGCAACTATTACGCTTTTATTTAAGCTGCTACGAGATCGCTTTTATTTTAGGCAAAGCTTATTTCCACAAAGAAGAGGAAGAAGAATCAGGATAGATTTAGAGCGTAATAAAATTGACCAAAAACATTGCACCTTCCTGGTTTCTTCTCTTGTTAACTAGTAAATAAACATCAGGTCAAAAACCCTGTTTGTTTCCTAAAAAGCCAAGATGTGTTGTCTTCTTTTCTTTTTTTGGTGCAAAGTAGTGAAAATTCAGGCCAATTGTCGCTGTAAAGAAACTCTATGAGAAACTAATTTGGTAGGAGTTCTATGTTATTTTTGTAACCTAATTTATTGGCAAGAATATCTAGCACAGACGAGATAGAAACAGAAAGGTCTATCACGTAATCGCGAAAGCACGCAACGCTCTATTGTGTATACACGCAGGGCTGGCATGATTGTTAGACACGGCACAATCAAACAATCGGCTCTCATGAATATGCGAGAACTCGCATCATACAATACACAGGGACTGGTTGTACGCGGTCTGTTTCTTTCTCGTCTGTGATATCTAGATTCTGGCAAACACACTCAGAAAAATAATCTCTCACGAATTTCTGATCCAAAATGTCAAATATCGGTATGGACACTATATTCTTGCAATTCAGGAAAGACATGTAGGCAACATACATTGACATTCTTACTTGCCAGACAGTGTCATGCATTTCTCTTGTACCTGCTGCCTCACGTAACAACCAAATAGTCATGTTAGCCTCCTTCACAGACCAGTCAGTTTCATCTGATTGATGTCACTCCAGGTTGCGAGTCCTACATGTAGTCGTCCACACCTTTATATTACATAAGTTGGGATTGTATTCATCTTTGCCAGGTGATAATACCTCCTCATCATGTTTACTTCAGCAGTACTTAGGGGTACTACACCTGTGGTAAATTGTGACTATTTTTGCATTTTTCTCAAAAGTAATAACACACTGGTAACAAAGGTTATGTATATTATTGGGGCAAGGAATCCAATTACTACACTGAAATTTCAGTGACTCAAGACAAGCGGTTCAGTATATATGACAGGAAATGAGGTACATCCTAGCGGTACCTTATTTCTTATCATAAATAGCGAACCGCTTGTCTTGGGTCACTGAAATTCCAGTGTAGTAATTGGATTCCTTGCCCCTATAATATACGTAACTTTTGTTACCAGTGTGTTATTAGTTTTTGAGAAAAATGCAAAAATAGGCACAAATTTATCGAGGGGTGTAGTACCCCCTTAAAACCATAAAGTCAAGTCATAATATATCTTAAAGCCATAATGTACGATCTTAAAATATGAAATTGGCTAATTGTTTTCAAACTTGATTTTTGTGTGCATATATTTGTAATATTTACACATATCCCAACTTGCACCCAAATGGAATCGGTCAAATTTGTTGTCTTTGTAGGTCAACAGAGTAAAGTTCAACATAAAGTCATTATGACTTAATGTCCTCCCATAGAACAGCATGGCCAAAATAACCAGTGGGATGTATTTCACTTTACCTTGTTATAAAATGGACAGCAAACCTTCCCAGCAGTTACAACTAGTATTATTTCAATATTTTAAAGAATAACAAAATTAAAATTTGACGGAAATCGTACATTAAGGCATTAGTAGTGGTAGAATAGAAAGTAGCTTTTTTAGTTTAAGGTTTATATCCCAGATGACATTTAAGGTGCATCACACTTGCAATCTCATTAGTGTTTTGGCTTGTTCAGCAAAGAACTAGACCATAGAAGCAGTAGCTTATGGGATGGAGTGCCTCAGACAACTCATAGGCCTCAGATCCATAGGCTGTTCCTTGTGGTGTTTTGTTCCGTGTTTACTTTTCCCATGTGACCTACCACACAGACAACGAACCGTAGCGCCACTAAGCAAAACAAAGGTTCGTTGTCTGTGTGGCAGGTCACATGGGAAAAAGTAAACACGGAACAAGGGCACACGCCACAAGGGAACAGCCTATGGATACGAGGCCTTACTGGGTACACCAGCTAAATGTACTGAACATCTACCAACATTTCCTGTGCATGTTATTTTTGGCTTATTTAACACCTAAATGCACCCTGATTATAATTGGCCAGAGGGTATACAATTGTGTGCGCAAACTGTGCCGATAAAGTCCTTTTTTAACTAGGTCAGCGGGAAATCTTTATTGTCCGCCTACAAATTTGCCTGGTTTATGTATTCATCAATGAGCATACCTGGGGAGGGATGTTTGCATGTTTCCCAAAGGGATGCCATGCACCTAATCTATTCGGACTGAGATTCATTTGTGTTGCAATTGTGTCATCAGACAGCTTGTATATACTTCTTGAAATACCAACATTTATGATAAATACCTCATTTTGAATCCATTCCATGGATGCACGAAAACATGGGGGTACTGTGGGTATAAGAAAGGGGAATGCTTTACAAAAAGAAACTCTGCACGAGCTACATACATATCTTTTTTATTCTGTTTATTTTGTATACTACGGTAATCAGATACTTTTTTGGTCAAAATAGAAAACCCATTCTGTGCTTTTATCTTACCATATTGCACCTAAAGGGCTGTGTAATGTATACCCCAGGGTTGTGAATTCTCAAAATGGTTATATAGCTAGGAAGCAATTTTAGACTTCTACGCTACTCAATTTTAGTACACTCACCGGAGCGCTTTCACCGGGTCAACCGGCGTCTTCAGCGGATGTTATTGCTCTGAAGATTTGTTGTTGCTAGTGATGTTGTTGGAACACCTCCGATGACGTCATAGATGTAGATGACGTCAAGCTTGAAGATGTGGTGGCGCATAAATCCAAAGCGGCCAGTTCTAAGTCAGCAATCAAGGAACATATTGACAGGAGCAAAGGGCACCAGATTGACTGGGAAAATGTTAAAGTGTTAGAGAGGGAGTCTAAGGACTTCCCTCATAGGGTCTTGGAAGCCATCCATATCAGAACCAAAAGACCCAGACTGAACCGTGACAAAGGGTTAGACATCGACCCTGTTTGGGACAACCTCCTGACCCCCGGAACCAAGGGGGCGCCACCACATCTTCAAGCTTGACGTCATCTACATCTATGATGTCATCGGAGGTGTTCCAACAACATCACTAGCAACAACAAATCTTCAGAGCAATAACATCCGCTGAAGACGCCGGTTGACCCGGTGAAAGTGCTCCTGTGAGTGTACTAAAATTGAGTAGCGTAGAAGTCTAAAATTGCTTCCTATTTACGTTTACCGCTACGTATGAATATACATCATTTATAGCTGTTTTATAACTCAATTGCTATTGGACATTAAAATACTCAAAAAGTCAATTCATTTGTCCAACAGTAATTTACTCAAGTGTAATGCCGGCATTGTAGGAAATAGCTACTTAATAACGTTATCAAGTATTATGATGGAGTCCCTGGATAAAGCCTCTATAGTTAGCCTTGCTTTTTGTGATGGTGCTGCTATGCTTGTTATAGACATGACTGTCATCATGTCTTATATTGCTGCAAATTAAAGATTATCATACAACCTTGTATTGGTTGGAACTGTAAGTGAGTCTATGTTTCCCTTTGTCTTGTGTCTTAGATGTCAAAGAGTGTTTAAGAAAGCGCAGTGATTTATAGTGCGCTACGCACAGGCACAACGCCTAGACGTTGATCCACAAGTCTCAGCACACTTTACAGGTTGTCGCTGACCACTACGGCCCACATCATTCCACAAACCATTTAACAGCATTTCAGGGACTTTGCTGCTTCAAGAGCACACACCCTAGAAATTCCACAAATAACCTTCGCAACCAGGATCAGCTCCCCGAGTTTCGTACGGGTTACAACGAGACAAATTAGCAGTGAGTTCCTTGTCCAGGGAATTTCAAGCTAACTCAATTTTTCCACGAGAGCGCATTAGGCACCGCCAGGTTCGAACCCGCAACTTCTCGCACCATAGTCGAACGCCTTATCGATTGAGCTAACTTGACTGCTTTAACAATGTATACTGCACACAAAAGGTATCTGTACACTTAAAGCAATTTCTTAAAGACATTTATACTAAATTGCAAAATAAAGTGGTCTCAATGTGGAATTGTGTTCTGCATATATTGATACTTCATTCGGCACAATTTAACTTAATTTGAATAAAAAAGAGAGCTTTTCAAAAGTGGCACAAATTTACATTGACTTTTCCCTTAAAGGAGGATTTCGTGATCCTAGCATCCTCTTTTTATGACATTTTTCAGTACATATCCATGAAAAAAGCCTATTCCCAAAATTTCAGTTGATTCCGATTTTGCGTTTGCGAGTTATGCATGATTATGTGTATTACACTGCTCCATATACAATGCGTTGTAATTTCGTTCTGGTGGACCAGAACAAAATTCAAATTTCACGATATCTTTGCAAAACAAATTAATCTGCAAGAAATATTTTGTACATAAACATTATGTAGGTTTCCAGTGATATAAAAATCTCAACTTTTTTTGAGAAAAGTGGGGGATGAGGCTGTGGATCACGAAATGCCCCTTTAAAGCACACAGATATTGAACACAATGTAGGTGTCCATCAGTCAGGCTGTTATGAGGCTGTAACAAAAGGAAGCAGACATTGCCTTGAGTAAATATTGAAACTCAAATGTGTATAGCTTGGTAGAATAAAGTCACATCATGCTGAATGAGGTCGCAAAGTACGCTTTGTTTGAAGTATATGGATACTTTTTGTACACTGTATATTACAAATATACCAACTTTGTACAGTAGGGGAGCGGCGGGTAATCCTGAATGCGGGGTAAACCGAACGGTGCTGTTGTAGCCGAGAAAGGTGACGCTATCACACTATGCAGTAAGGGAGGACAGTTTTTATGGTCTACTTAGCTCAGCAATGCTTTGCTGTCTTCGATAATGGTTCATATACGCTAGAGCGTTCGATAGGAACAAGCGAACAGTATACGAGTTTGCTGATATCTATCGGAGCAGAGCAGCAGGATTATAAACACAGTCGATGGTAAAACCAAAATCAATTTCCTTTGTGTTCAGTAAGTACATAACGACCCACTCATCAACTACTCAAGTGGTCATTAAATAAGCATGTCGTGTCTGCGGTCAATAGAAAGTAAATAATGTGTGTAAGTTTATGTTTACATAAAGTGGTGTAATTAGGTTTCAAGGGGTTGTTAATTCAAGCATGGTCGTAAAATTGATTCAATCGATATTTTGGTCAATGCGTTGTATCGGAGCCGAGTTGTCAATTGAGCGGAGCCTAAAAGAGTTTGCTACATGTACAGGCTTTAATGGGTTTGGGCTTTGATAAAACCCAGGTACCTCTCCGATACAATGCGCTATCAAAGACAGCAAAGCATTGCTGAGCTCAGTAGACCATAAAAACTGTCCTCCCTAAAAGGCTACAGAAAAGAGTAATGATTACGTGTGCGGGGTAACAGTGTTATCAACAGCTGGATATCAACTTATCTTTCACTGAGGTTCTAGAAATATATTAAAAGTTATAATCAAAACAATTCTTTTTAACACTCCAAATTGATTCTTCAATACGACTCATTTTATTTGTTTCATCATATATTCTAACTAATTAAGGTTGAGCTAATGAGAATGTGCTTATAATTATTACCCACTCTTAATATTGGTATGGTTTATTTGATCTCACATTTTTTTAATGTGTAGTAACAGGCTTCAATGAAAAGGTGTTCGGAATTAACCCACTCTCCCTACTGATCAAAGGTCTTCAACTTTTTTGTGGCATGGCAAGCGAGGCAAATAAATGCCTTACCGTCACACATGTTCATTTACTATGGTCTCCACAGTTCACCATTGGATGCAAATGTGTGGTACTTGACATGAAGTTAACTTTGCGTGTAATGGTGTGTACAATTGACACACCATGCAAATCTTAAATCAAACCAGTAGATAGCATACCATGTATGTCATCCACCCCCTTATCAGCAGTAAATAGCATACCATGTATATCATCCACCCCTAATCAGCAGTAGATAGCATACCATGTATGTCATCCACACCCTTATCAGCGGTAGATAGCATACCATGTATGTCATCCACCCCCTTATCAGCAGTAGATAGCATACCATGTATGTCATCCACCCCCTTATCAGCAGTAAATAGCATACCATGTATATCATCCACCCCCTTATCAGCAGTAGATAGCATCCCATGTATGTCTTCCACACCCTTATCAGCAGTAGATAGCATACCACTTATGTCATCTACCCCCTTATCAGCAGTAAATAGCATACCATGTATATCATCCACCCCTAATCAGCAGTAGATAGCATACCATGTATGTCATCCACACCCTTATCAGCGGTAGATAGCATACCATGTATGTCGTCCACCCCCTTATCAGCAGTAGATAGCATACCATGTATGTCATCCACCCCCTTATCAGCAGTAAATAGCATACCATGTATATCATCCACCCCCTTATCAGCAGTAGATAGCATCCCATGTATGTCTTCCACACCCTTATCAGCAGTAGATAGCATACCACTTATGTCATCTACCCCTTATCAGCAGTAAATAGCATACCATGTATATCATCCACCCCCTTATCAGCAGTAGATAGTATACAAATATATACTGCCATGAGAGGGTCTGGTTAAAACTATGGGCCCGAGGTGAGATCAATAGTACTATTTTCCTGAGGGGCGAGCCCGAAGGAAAATAGTATTAATTGATCTCAACGAGGGACCATAGTTTTAACCAGAACTTCAATAAAGGCAGTATATATTTGTTTTATATACTTCATTAATATGTTCTTTGTTCATTGATTTGGTTAAAAGAAAATTATTTGACGTTTTGACTCTCCAGCTTCTATCCTGAGTGAACAGCACGGCCAATTTAAGCACAACCTATATTTTGCCCTTCAAAAAAATCGAATAGGCTAAATCGGGCTAACCAATTACAGCAGCGCCGAATCACGCTATGGCAGTTTCAAGCGTGGCGTGAACTGTTCCGTCAAGATCGAATGCGCCGCACGCCGAAGGCATGGTCAAAAGTACTATTTACGGCTTGGAGGTACTATTTTACGGCTCATCCGGGATATTGAAAATACTATTTACGGCTTAGAGGTACTATTTACGGATAGGAGTACTGATGGTAGAACTATTTTTGGTCATGTGATCCACTCTTAACCAATCAATGAACAAGAATATATTAATGAAGTATATAATATACCATGTGTCTTCCACACCCTAATCAGCAGTAGATAGCATACCATGTATGTCATCCATATCCTTATCAGTAGTAGATAGCATACCAAGTATGTCTTCCACACCCTCATCAGCAGTAGATAGCATACCAAGTATGTCTTCCACACCCTTATCAGCAGTAGACAGCATACCAAGTATGTCATCCACACCCTTATCAGCAGTAGATAGCATACCAAGTATGTCTTCCACACCCATATCAGCAGTAGATAGCATACCAAGTATATCATCCAACCCCCTTATCAGCAGTAGATAGCATACCATGTATGTCATCCACACCCATATCAGCAGTAGATCGCATACCATGTATGTCATGCACACCCTTATCAGCAGTAGATAGCATACCAAGTATGTCTTCCACACCCTCTTTGTATGGGATGATCCCATCCCAATCCCATGCAAAAGATGGGAGTATGTTTCAGTAGCCGATGTTTCACGCCATCTTTTTAGTATTAGAATTATATGCTTTATGTATCCCATTTCTGTAAAGATGGAGTAAGGATCGGGGCTGGCCCATCAAGGTTGTGGTTTTACTCTCTATTGTACTATGCTTTTGTGCCAAAATCTTATAAATACCAAGGGACAGATATACACATCAAGGATAGTACTGCAGCACAATCGACAGAGTGATACACATTGGTGCTGGTAGTAAATTCCCATTTCTTTGCTTTACCTCAGTTGTTCGGCTCAAAATTAAAAGGGGACATATCTGATAATAAAAGCTAACATTTTATGGCAAAGAAATACTTATCTATTTTGTAAGGAAATGTTATAATATGGCTTTAACCAATTTCATATTATGGCTTTGAAACAATCCTGATATCTGTTCAAAATGGGTTATTCCAGTTGAAATCCATACAACCCCTGTGGAAAACATGGCCTTAATTTCCCACATAGGGAGTGTGTAGTTTCAATGGGGTTACCTGAATGGGTGACTCCATTTGAAATGTACATCCCCTGTGAGGAAGATTAAGGTAATATGTCTTCCATAGGGTGTATGGATCAGTGTTCAAAATATGCCTTAAAAAGTTACCGGCCAGCCGGGCCGGCAACTAGATGCCAGTCAGAAAAGTTACCAGCCAGGACAAAAAGTTACAGGCCAATGGCCGGCTGACCGGCCCTATTTCGAACGCTGGTATGGATTTCAACAGGAATAACCCAATACAATAGAAACAATGACACCATATATTTACATATTGGCATATCAAACAATGACACCATATATTTACATATTGGCATATCACATTTATTCAAAGAATTCACAGCTCATCAAATAATAGAAATGATTCTCCTTTAATTTACACAATAATGTAATTATCACATGATTTGTGACTTGCAAATACAACAAAGAGTACAGTCATGACATAAATTCATTATACATATTTGATTTACATGTAATTTGCCACATGGAATTAAAACAAGAAACCATATCAGATAATGATATTGTTGACATTTCTAGCAACCTTTTCATTGTTTCATGATTGAACAATTTTATATTATATGTGTACATCCATATCAAAAGCGATGACTTATGAAGCTTGCTACATGTGTCTCATTTCACATAATAGCTAAAATATAAACAGACTCATCTCAAGTGGAGATCACTTCAAATAATCCCCAAGTCACATTGTTAAGGAATGTGCTCCGTATTCCTAAACCATTTGACTTTAATGGGATGATTTGAAGTGACCTCCAATTGAGATGAGTCTGGTATTTATTCCTAGCTCATGTAAAATGAGACACATGTAGCAGCCGACAAGTGCATCGTTTTGATATGGATGTACACATATGTAGGATTCACAAAGAGCCACAATGGCCAGTTGCAATATACATGTATACATGAAGACATAGCCTTAATCTCCCACACAGGCCTGCCTGGGGTATATATTTCAAATGGAGCTCAGGGTTTGCACTGCATGGGGTTTGAAAGTGAGGGGCATTGAAAACCCCTAAAAGGCTCATTCAGTGATTTACTCATCCTGACGATAGTAAAAATCATTTATAACTGTGCTAACATAGCCTCCTAGTGGTTCAGCTGAAAGCTGTGCATTTAAGACTAATTTATATACCGAGGTGTGGTTTAGTGAGAACAATCTCGCTAGAACATACACTGTGTTATTTAATTAAACAAAAAGAATGTGTACCTGGTAGTTGTCATGGATATAAATCAAGCTCGAACAGAAAGTCTCAAAATTTTGCTCGCCAGACAATCCCTTTGCTTCATCAAAATCCCGGGGTCACTCCCATTGTGGCCTGTACACCATCCGCGATAATCATCTTTTGAAAAGCACCCTAAACAAGGATTTAACCCTTGGCTAAAACGACACCCTAAACAGGGATTTCATTCCTAACATCAAATTTCATACCCTAAATTTCATTTCCGCGTATTTAGAAATTGCAATTTTGCTACCCTTTTTTCCAATTTTTCATGTTTTTGACACCCTAAACGCGATACGCGCGTATCGTGCCTAACCACGAAAAACGACCCTTTTTACGCATTTTCATTATCGCGGATGGTGTACAGGCAACAATGGGAGTGACCCAAAACACAACTTATCGGAACCCCTGATGGAGTCTACCATTCAGGTAACCCTATTTAAAATTCACACTACCTGTGTGGGAGATTAAGGTCATCTCTTCCATAGGGTGTATGGATTTCAACTGGAATAGCCCAATGCATCATAATGGGTTTACATGCATGATGGATTCAAGGGCTTGGTTAGTGAAATGACCCATGGTTACAGGACCACACCCACAGAATTCAAACCAGAATCCCTATACCGCATTGGCGCCATCAGCTATAGGGTGAAAATTGGGGGTATTTGGGTCCTTGCTGATGGTGCATGGAAACGAGTGAAAACAATAAATGCGTCTCATCTGAAGTGTTTAGGTATCGCGTGCATGTCTCCTAATTGCATCTTCATGCAATATCGCGTTTACATGACAACGATTATCTTGAGCACATTCCGAGCTAAACCGAGTGAAATTTTTGCTCCATGCGTGCATCAAGATGGTGGTCCAGTCCGGGTTCTCTGGTTTCAATTCTGTGACCACACCAGACAGCTTTGCAGTCACACACATCAAATTTCAAAATCATATACCGTATTGGTCCGAGTATAGTCCCACTCGCTTTTTTAAAATAATTTTTTTTCGGTTTTGGAGTGTCCCTGGACCTAGACCTGAATGCTAGGATCATTCATGGTTGACCTAAAAAAAATTTTTAATTTCAAGATATTTTGTATTTTGAATTTGAATGCATTTTGATATCATTAATAGAGTATGACATGAAAACAAAGTATCAATTTTCATATTAAAAAATACAAAATATCTTGAAATTTTTTTTTTTTTTTTTAGGTCAACCATGAATGATCCTAGCATTTTTTTTTTTTTTTTTACAATTTCTGGAATTTTTCGAAAAATGGTTGGTGTGACTATACTCGAACGTGGGACTATACTCGGACGAATACGGTACATGACTGACTGGTAGCAATTCCAAATCATCAATTTGCACGCAACTTTTTGTACCGCCTGGGTCTGCCCACCAACACAGACCTAACCACCTATTCCCAATCACAAAACAATTACAAAATGATTAATAATCAATGGCGAAAACCCTTTTGTGACCTGGATCAAGTTATAATATTATGATCACCACACTATACTTGACACTCTCAATGCTCAACCATCCCACTAACCCTGTGGAAGATTTAGTCTTACACAGAGGGAATATCGGTTTCATATAGAATAGACAATTGGGTAACTCCCATTTCAAATTCTTACTCCATTTGTGGAGGATATATATATATATAGGTAATGCCATGTACAGGGGGAGTATTGGTTTCAAAATAAATAACCCCAGCCAATTTCATTTGACAACTCTCCCTCTGTGAAAGACTTGTGGCATCAAATGGAATAGCATGGTTCATGTAGCATTCATTGTAAGGTGTCACATGTGCACTATAGCAATGATTGACTGAATCACAATATCAAAAATCACATCTGTGTATACCGTATTTCGTCAAATAAACGCCCCCGGGGGCGTTACATTTTCCCAAGGGGGGGGGGCGTTTATTCAAGGTCAATTTTAGAACGATAATTCCAGTTAAAATCATTAGGTAAACTTAAAACTCACGCTAAAATGACGAACTATGAACTAGAAACACTGACTTCTGGTTCACTTCCGGGTTTCCAATCCAGATTTTCGCCCAAAAGTGACGCTATTATCGACCATGTGGGCAACTTGGTAAGCTTACCACACAAGATAGCATGGAAATATCGGCATTTTTGAAATATCTTGGTTGAAAAAAGTGGTGGGGGCGTTTATTTGAGGGGGGGAGGGGCGACTATTTGAAGAAATACGGTAGTTGTGCCACTTATATACTCTAATGAAACATGGCCAAAAGTGGTTAACTTATAGGATAAGATTTCAGTCTATTACAACAACACACACTTGAATGGGCATCACATTTTTTCAGCACTGCTGTTTGCCTCATGTTTGTCAATTTATCACATGAATAAATACTGTGAAACAAACCATTTTTCCTCATTTACCTATTCCTGTGAATTTAAAATATTTTTATGCTTCCCCCAAGATCACTAACAGTGCCTTGAACCCCGTGTACACTACCAGCCAATTATCAGCTCAAAGAACTATTTTGATTGGCTACAAAGAGGACAATATCATGTATTGAGCCAAACAGATATATGGTACAGGCAGTATGGCTAGAGGGATTAAGCTTAGAATTGCTATAAGAGATCTAAAAGCTGTATTTTGATTGGCTACTCAGATGATCATATGTGACACGATCTGGTCCATGGGGGCCAAAGGCGGCAGATTTGAAACTGAGATAAAGGTAAAAATATGTAGAAAAAAAACAATATAATACATAAGAAAATAGACATCAAAAAACTTCATAACTTTAGAACCAAGTATGCTAGACCTTTGGTGTTTTCAGTAAATGATAGCCTATTGTATGTATAATGTAATAATTACAGTAACTCAATTTTCAAAAATGCCTCCTTTGGCCCCCATGGACCAGATCGTGTCACATATCATGTAATTAACTAATAATAAGAAGCTCTCTAAAAAAAGGCAGTAGTGCTAACCCATACATTATGAGTATGAACCTGAAATGTCAACTGAATACAACTGTTTTACCATTGAAATGGGCAAGAAACTAGATACACTGTGATAATGGAATGAACACACCAAGGGACTGGCAGGTAAATGAGAACCTATATGGGCTATTCCATTTAAGATACATACTACCCCTGTGGAAGATATTAAAAATAACTCCCACGGGGGAGTAGGAATTTCAAATGGAATGAACACATAGGGCAGCTCCATTTGAACTTCATATATATACCGCATGAGATAAATTCAACCTGAATTTTTCAGAGGGAGGGTAAGTTTTATGCAGGTATGGTTAATGTGCTAATTCTATTTGAAGTTTATACTCCCCCTAGGGTAGATATTTCCAAAATCTTGTACAGAGTGTGTGTTTAACCTATTAGTGAATAGGTATACTTGGATTAAGCGCTACATTATTTTGTGCTTTTTGCACTCCAATCATCTGCCACAAAAAATTTAACTTCCAAATATACCGTATTGTTTGTAATAAACGCCCCGGGGGCGTTGCATTTTTCCAAAAGGGGGGCGTTTATTGGAAGTGAATTGTCAGTGATAAAAGCTTAAAAATTGTGTTCAATTTCCCGATGGTGCGCCTATTAAAAGGAGGGATTTACGCTATACATGATGGCGACGCCCACGGAATGATATTTTCGTGGGGAAAACAACAAAATTACACCTGTAAGTGCATGGAATTAGTGAAATTCTACCATAATTAGGCAATGAAATGGATGGGAGTTGAGTCATAATAGGTTTTGTCCATTCAATATAGCGATCGTGACTGACATGACTGATGCAAGTTTTAAGCTTACCTACACGATATGTCATGGAAATGTTCGCATTTTTGTCAATTTTTCACAGAAACATTGGAGGGGGCGTTTATTAGAGGGGGAGCGTTTATTACAAACAATACAGTATTCCTTTTTTGTATAAATGTAAAGACGCATAAAATCATGAAAATGAAAAGAAAAACAGTTCAAAATTGACAAAGCACTAACAACTTTTACAGATTGGTCAAATTAGCAGGCCGACTCAAAGCATACCTTAAGTGTGCAATATTTAAGAACAGCCTTCCACAGAGGGAGTAAGTTTTTCACACAGTTGGGTGAATTATTTTGAAACCCATACTCCCCCTGTACATGACAATAACCATATATTCCACAACTGGAGAGAGTATCTCATATGGACGTTAACCCATTGTTTATTTGATTTGAAACCCATCCTCCCTCTGTAGAAGAGTTTAGCTAAATCTTCCACAAGGGGAGTGTGGTATTCAACTGGAATAACCCAATTAATATCCAATGTGACTAAACCAATCAGGTAAACCAAAAGCTCACAACATTGCAACAAACAATGCTACAGATGTTAGGATAATACCTTTCTGAGGCCAAAAAAAAATTGTTTGTTTGTCCTCCACAGCTTTGAAAGAGGATGTGCGGATGCGGCGGCGATTTTTTTTTTTTAATTTTTTTTTTTCGGATTTGGCGTATTTCTGGACCTTGCTAGAGCTAAATGCTACAATCATTCATAGTGACTTAAAAAAACCAATATTTTGTTTCTTTAATATGCAGTTATAATTTGTGTTCATATGTCATAGTCTTTTAATGATTTGGTGGGCTTTTTTAATTTTCAACCATGAAAGATCTTAGCATTTAGCTCTTAGCTAGGTCCAGAGATACTCCAAATCTGGAAGAAAAAAAATTGAATTTTACTTAAGGGCTGGGGTATGAGCGTTTGGACAGTATTTATTTTGGGACATTAGAGCACATCAGACATATCGAATTGCATTCTGAATACGAAGAATGTCATTCTGATATCAAATAATTTTGATTTTTGAAATTAGCAATTTAATACACATTTTATGGCAAATCATTAAAAATTGATATTTTTGATATTTAACAGTACTTGAAGTAAACTTTATAAATCTGATGATTTATACTTAAAGTGTATGTAGGTGGGATGAAAAGTTGACGATCAATTGAAAATTTTGACCTTTAGTATTGAAGATATGGATTTTTTTACAAAAAAAAAAAAAAAAAATTAAGCCTTTTTGGGAAAAATCCATATCTTCAATATGAAAGGTCAAAATTTTCAATTGACCGTCAGCTTTTCCTCCCTGCTACATACACTTTAAGAATATATCATTAGATTTATATAATTTACTTCGAGGACTGTTATATATCAACATTTTGAAAAATATCAATTTTTTATAATTTGTCATAAAATTTGTATTATATTGTGATTTTCAAAAAATGAAAATTATTTGATATCAGAAAGACATGCTTCGTATTCAGAATGCAATTCGATAGGTCTGAGGTGCTCTCATGTCCCAAAAAATACTGTTGAAACGCAATAAACGCTCATTTTAGATCCCTTAAGTTTTATTTAAAAAAAAAAATTAAAAAAAAAAAAAATATTGGTCAGGCCTTCATCTGAGGAGCGGGCGGTGGAGGACAAACAAACAACTTTTTTTTTTTTTTGGCCTAATAAACACCTAAGAAATGTTGGTGCATATATGGTTGCGCTACAGCCCATGTGTGCAATTGATTTTAAAGTGTAACAACTGCACCAATATCCACCTCTTTACTGTACACGCTTACACCAAGTAGTGCATTATTATGTAATGTTTTAATTGGCTTCTGGCTTTGTCATATTTGACAAGGTTAGTTATTTATATATGTGGTACATGAACATGTCAATTGGTTACAGCCACAACACATCATCAAATTGATATGAACATGTGATGTGTCACATCATAGTATTACACCTTTGCCCATTTCTTTTACACAAATGCTACTGAAATGAGCACCATAGTAAGTCAAACCAATTCACTCCAATTACAATCCAAATTTAATCTTCATTCTTCTTAGTACTAAACGCATCCCAAAAAGAAAGTATCCAGCTTGATTTTGGTCCATAAATCAAAGATGGGGTCTTAAATCAAGACGTTCCAAAAGTATGTTACAGATGAATTTATTCCGCACAGTTTGATACCTCATTTGTCCAAATCAATGCAGAATTGATGACACAGTGATCTTTTAAATGCAATCACCCCAATTTTAAAAGTTGCAATAATCCCTATTGATGTGGTTTTCCTGCTTCTCAAAATTCTTCATAAAGGTACACAATAACAGAGACTGTTTGACTTCACTTCATGTGTTTTATGTAATACAGATACTTTTTTTACTCCTTCCTCAATGTTTTACCCTTCACAATTAACAGTCAATATCTGGTATGTCCTCCTGCTGCATCAATGACTGCCAGACATCTGCGGCGCATGCTCTTGATCTATCGCTACACATGTTGAGTAGCAGGACCAAATCAATAGGAATTTACTGCAACTTTTAAAATTGAGGTGATTGCATTCAAAGAGTCATTGTGTCATCAATTCTGCATTGATTTGGACAAATGAAGTAACAAACTGTGCGGAATAAATTCATCTGTAACATACTTATGGTAGGTCTTGATTTAAGACCCCATCTTTGATTTATGGACCAAAATCAAACTGGATACTTTCTTTTTGGGATGCGTTTATAATCAACACATCAGGTTACTAAGGCCAGTATACATCTCATCATTTTGTGTGGATTTTTGCAACTAACAAACTCTGTGTCACAAATTGTGCTGTTGCAGTTGAAATCCATACACCCCTATGCAAGACATGACCTTGATTTTACACAAAAGGTGTAGATATCAAAATGGGAGTCACCTGTTCAGGTAACCCCATTTGAAATTTGCACTTCCTGTGTGGGAAGATTAAGGTTATGTCTTCCATAGGGGGTGTATGGATTTCAACAGCCCACTGCTACTGCGTTTTTTGCAAAAAATTTTTGCTGTGACCAAAATCTGTCACAGCAATAAACTGTTGAGAAGCTCAACAACCTGAAAGCAAAATATTTGTGACGGAAATAGCAGAACTGAAAATTGCAATGGAGAACAAAAATCTCAGTGAACCAAAATTTGCAGCTTAGAACACAAAAAGCAGCTTTTGTTGCATCATGCACCCTCGGAAATCAGCTTCTAATCAATGTTTCTAGATCAGATAAAATGTGTAGAAAACGATAGGCAATGTTAACTAAATTCAAAAAGTGTCCTAGGGGTCAAAAGGGATCAAATTTCATACTACAGGGGTAAAATTTCAAAACTGTTCAGATTTTTTCCTCGGTATAGTTTGACCTATCTGTAGCATCTCATTCTTGATGTATGAGTAAAAAGGTCACAATTGGGTTTTTCTTGTCTTTTGCCCAGGGGTCAAAAAATAGCAATGCTCAGATTTCAATGAAAATGGCCTCAAATTGTTAGTCGTATAAAAAAAGGAATAGTTTGCACTATCTAGAATGCTTTGTTATTGCCAAAACCCAACAATAAAGGGCAACCCCATTGCAATCCCATAACATGGCGAACAATTTGAGACCATTTTCAATGAAATTGAGCCCTTTTAGTTTTTGACCACTGTGTGGCCAAAAACACTGACCACTCCCAATTTTGACTTTTCTGCTTATAAACTCAAGAATGGTATGTCCCAGATAGGTCAAACTATACTTTTTCTGAATCGTTATGAACAGAGACATGGTTTTTGACAAAATCAGAGCACTTTTGACAAAATCAGAGCAATTTTTAAATTTGAACCCTGTTGTATGAAATTTGACCCCTGCTAACCCCTAGGGACATTTAAAAAAAAAATTCAACATAGCTTATTATTTGCTATGCAATTTTTCTGATCTAGTAACATTGATTAGAAGTTGATTTATGAGGAGGGTGCATGATAGGCCCTTGTACCAACTGAACTAATTGGCCTGAAGCCAACTGCTGACTGACTTTTTTCCTCAACCCATGTCACAATATTGAAAATAGAGTTACCAATCAACATATGAAATAAATTCGAAGGAATTTTGAATTGTCAATTTTGCATAGCTTAAAAAATTCATTATCACATCGCATAATAACCAGTGCTGAGTGAATACTGTAAAAGTCAATATTTTCGCGATTTTGTCAATTGCGCAAGAATTAAATTTCACGGTTTTGATATTGATACAATAGAAACCTAATGCAAAAGGTTATTTTCGCGATTTTATGTCCACTCGCGAAATTCGCGAAAATAAAAACCTCGCAAAAATTTCTACTTTTACAGTAATTTAGCAAGAAAAGTAGTATCACTCAATGGTAAATACACCAATGGAACTTAGAGTTGTTTACAAAACAACAATTTTATACAAACTTCACATGATATGGCAATTTATTAAGCAGCAAACTTATCAGAAGTTAACTTTCACTCGCAGAACAAACAAACAACTAAAAATACATTCCAAGATCGTAAATCTTGTTTACAATTAAAGTTTCATAAAAATGCATCACACAAGGGGAAGGAAACCACTTAACTGTTGTTTAAAAAATTGTGACATCTTGTTGATGTCTTCTAATTGCATTTTACCCATGGCTTGGTTAAAAACTATTTACATAAATACACTGCACAAATCATGCATGTCATACCTCAACCAGTTTAAAATAAGGGGTTCATTGATAGAATTATGGGCATGATCCATTGTTAATGCCCGCAATTCTATTGATGAAATCTGTGCATACATTCCGCAACATTCGCTGATTTGATTATATCAAAATAATAACAAAATATAAGATGCATCAATGATGACACATTTTTCTATGCATCCTGCAATTGACACACTAAACAGGCTCTCATGCCTGCCATCAGATAATGCACATCAACATACTCATTCTTCAATTCTTTCACATTCTTATTCAATGGGTGCGTCTTGTAAAGAATTCACATAATTTGATTGGTTTTCTGGTGTATAATATCTCACAATAGTTGATAGTGATATTAGTCAGTGCGCGCGCCGCCATGCAACGGCGGCACGCTTGTTGCTCCTCAATGATCGCGTGATAATGCGTTAAGCGTAATACACGTGCAAGAACTAAAACGCGATTCGCTGCTTAGATGTTCGTGATGGTTTCGTTCATTTAAAACAACGGGATGTCCTCACAAAAGTAACTTTATTTTTTTCTGAAAAAAGGCAGTTTTTCCCGTAAAAATTACATTGAATAAGAATGAGAATAAAAGATAGGATTTTGTCTTTTGCCTATCCAATATTGTGTCATAATGGATGGGCTGGCCAATATTTTTATCGTAGTGGATACCGGCTGCACCGGCATCCACTACTCAAAATATTGGCCAACATTGAATCTTTTATTCTCTAAATATTGGTTTGAAATAAGTGACCTGTAACAGCAAAAAGTACCTTTATATATTATGCAAATTAAGAGTAATTTAATGTTGGTTTGGCACACAATGAAATAAGCCATCCTAGTTTCCATATCCATTGTGAATATATTTTACACATTAGTCTGGCCGCTATCACATCAACTCCAATACTAAACTGAGCTCAAAAAGAAACTTATAATTTTTCCACAAGGTCATATCTTGAAATCCTGTCCATCAAATTGAACCAAAATTACACACAGGTTTACTTCAATACTCTACTACTAACACATGTCAGTAACCAAGCAGTTATCCAACTGACACAACAGCAAAATGCACTGACATGGAACAGCTTCCTGGACCACATTCACAACCCAGCCCTGTTTCATGAAAAAAGTGTATGAAATGCAGAAAGCAGCACCGTTTTATCATCTGTGCAAGGATCTTGTGAGCATTCTCACAGATTTTTTGTCCTGGGTGCCAAATGTTGGGCTGTGAAAGTGAAGGAAGTCCAGGAAGCTGTCCCATGACAGTGCATTTTGCTGTTGTGTCAGTTGAACAACTGCTTGGTTACTGACATGTGTTTTGAGTAGAGTATTAAGGTAATCCTGTGTGTAATTTTGGTTCATTTTGATTGACAGTATTTTAAGATATGACCTTGCGATCACAAGTTGTAAAAAATTATAAGTTTCTTTTTGAGCTCAGTTTATAATACATTACCCAACTCACTTCAAATGACAGCCTCATTGGGCAGGCTATTCCACTTGAAATCCATACACCCCCTATATGGAAGACATGCCAAAATCTCCCATACATGGGGTGCAGATTTCAAATGGAGTCACCCATTCAGATAACTCAATTTGAAATTGACACTCCCTGTGTGGGAGATTAAGGTTGTGACTTCGAAAGGGGTGTATGGATTTCAACTGAAATATCATGGCAGATAATTTTGTTCTGAACTCTGTATACTGACAAATATGATTTGCACGTCTGTAAAAAAAAATTCCTTACTAGATGCATTCAATGTTATTAATGAGCTACTGAGGGCAGCATATAGGGTTAGTTTACTATGCCATCAGATCCCTGTTTACTAATTCAGTAGTAATTAGTGGGTTTTAGAGTAGAGATTCTGCGGATCAAAGTTAGCCGTCGGACAAGTTTAGAACTGTCAAGCTTTACGTCAAGATCTCTGCTTCTTCAACAGAGTACCTAAGAATGATACATGTGAACCGCCCCTTGTCTACTGATGACTCTGAAAAAGGGGCGTTCACTGAACTGCCCCTTGTCAGCAGAGAAGTCAGCAGTCTTCAGTGACGACTCTTTCAAAGCTTGACAGTTCTAAACTTGTCCAACGAACGAACCCGCTTAAAAACCCACTAATTGTTATGAATTCCCGTCGTAAAAGCCTATCCCACAATTTATTCAGTAGTATTCATGTGTAACATGATTTTTGCATGATGAATCACTATTTGTCATTCTGCAGAATTCACAATGTTATGCATCATCTATTCAATAAGATTGATCAAAAAAACATGAATACAACAGAGCAATACTTTATGGACAAATGAAATGTGAACTGAATCCACCAAGAGGGGTAAGCTCAGACTTCCCATAGACTCTTCCTTCATTCTTGAATATGGGTTGAGGTCCTTCAGCAGTGTCCAACTGCTCTTCCAGATAAATCACGAAAAAGAACTGGGTCAAGCCAGGGTCACGCGATGCTACAAAACTTGCCCGGCGAATGAGGTGATGATGTGATTCAGTTAGCCAATCAGAACCCCACTTCCATGTTTACACTGTAAACAAACACCAAATCGGTAGACTGCTGAAGAACCTTGTTGAAAACTAAAGTGTGTGCTTAAGGGATCTGGAATGAGCGTTTTAAACGTTTCGACAGTATTTTTTGCGGGACATGAGAGCACATCAGACATATCGAATTTAATGATTTGCCATAAAATGTGTATTAAATTGCGAATTTCAAAAAAATCAAAATTATTTGATATCAGAAGGACATTCTTTCGTATTCAGAATGCAATTTGATATGTCTGATGTGCTCTCATGTCCCACAATAAATACTGTCCAAACGTCATAAACGCTCATCCCTTAAATGATCATCTTTGATTGCATTCATGGCATATCATAGAACTTTTATACTTCACTTTTACCTGAGTTTGGTCTTGAAATAGGTACATATTTTATCTATGTTCTGGGGCACCTATACACACACATATTACCAAACTGTAGGTGTAAAGTGATTTGCTGTTCAGTGAATACATTGCACCACTAAGGCACCACAACCAAATTTGTTCCATCTTTACATCCACCGTTGATGCTGCTTCTACATTTTGAGTGCTTGTGTAGTATGTTGCTTGCACTATCTCTTCTTTATTTAGGCCTAAAAAAAATTTGTTTGATTGGCGTAACATAAAAAAAAAAATTTAGGGTAGGTAGGTCGGGATTCTTTTTTTTTTTTTTTTTTTTTTAATACTTTTTAAGCTGTAAATTTTGTTTGATAAAGGCTTTGGAACTTTTTTCCTTCTTTTTGTTTAAATTTATTTATTTATATTTATTTTTTTAAATTTTATTTATTTTTTTTGCAAAAAATAAATAAAAAAAGTTAGGGTCGCGTCTAATTTTAGGGTAGGTCGCGTTACGCCAATCAAACAATTTTTTTTAGGCCTTAGATACTGCTTTCACATGTTTCAGGCACTCAGATACATTGGGCTATTCCATTTAAAATCCACACTACCCCTGTGGAAGATTTCGGAAATATCTGCCACGGGGGGGAGTATGAATTTCAAATAGAATGAACACATTAGGCAGCTCCATTTGTAACTCTCCTCCTCAGTGGAAGATTCAGGTTGAATCTTTCTCAGAGGGTGTATGAAATTCAAATGGAGCTGCCTAATGTACTCATTCCATTCGAATCATACTCCCCGTGGCAGATATTTCCAAAATCTTCCACAGGGGAGTGAATTTTAACTGGAATAACCCATTTGTATCTTGAGCTATTAGTCAGATCATGACCTCCAAATAGTCACCAAAGTCATTGTAGTCGTGACTAATTTGATACCAACTAGTCGACTAAAATAAGGCCAAAAAAAAAAATTGTTGTGTTGCCCTCAACCGTCCTACCCTAAATCCTGAAAAATCAGGGTCGCAATTTTTTTTTTTTTTTTTTTTTGAATGATGATTTTTACCGATTTGTTCAAAAACTCAATGTTTTTCACTTAAAATTAATATTTTATTGTAAGACTAGTCTTTAATTGTTGTCTAACAGGTATCCAGAAGTCAAAATTGACAAATGTCCCTAATTGAACAAGCATTATTTAATATTTGAGGGGATTTTAAAAACTGAAGGTTTAAAAAAAAATTAAAAAAATAAAAATAATAATAATCCGACCGTCCTACCCAAATTTCCCATTTTTCCACTTGAGGGCAACACAACAATATTTTTTTTTGGCCTAATCTTAAGTCCTGCAACCCTAGAATACAACATTGCTTGTTCTGTGATCTCCTGCAATCACAATAATACCTGCAAGTACTTTCTTACCCACTTCATCAAATCAATGCTATTACTGTCAAATTTAAACCACATTATTAAAAAGATAAAATATCATTTTTACGCCTGTACCATACACAAAGTTACTGGGACCCAGGCTCTCTTGCAAGTACACAGTAAATTACAGGAAGTGAATATTTTTGTCACATAAAATCAACGGTATAAAAAATGACCAGTTTTAAAGCTAAATTTCAAATATATTATGTTACACAGCATAGACACATATCACTCTCATTCTTAATGCTTTATAAGTACAAATGTCAATTCTCAAGGATAAAAGCTTTCATAAAATGTACACTGACACTTTCTTTGGACACACATTTTTACAATATTAAGATTAGCCAGTTACAATGATGCCTCCTAACCAAACTAAGTTTGGTACGTTTACATTCAATCAATCCATCCATTGCATGGATAAAATTGCTGTCAAATTGCAGAGTATTACAAATTACACATTGAACTTTGCAATATGGTTAAATATTAACATTGACATTACAAAATTTGTCTTATGTGTACATTCATCATTGATTACAATGGCAGCACTTGTACAGAATCACAAGTGTTAACAATGTTTACACTTGTTACAATACTGAGAAAAATTAACAATGTCTGAATTATAATGACACCAACTTATTGTTTGGTTGAGACCGGTAGACGCAAGATTTGGCACACCTGTGGTGCTAAAGAGGAAGCCCCGCTTGGCCACTTCTGTGAAGAACTGACTTACACCTGTTACTTTGATGATAGACAGAACAGAATTTACATGGATACATGTGAAGAACTGACTTACACCTGTTACTTTGATGATAGACAGAACAGAATTTACATGGATACATGTGAAGAACTGACTTACACCTGTTACTTTGATGATAGACAGAACAGAATTTACATGGATACATGTGAAGAACTGACTTACACCTGTTACTTTGATGACAGACAGAACAGAATTTACATGGATACATTTTAACCTTGACTAATTCCCTAAGGAACTTAGACTAAAAGTGGGGCTTCATCTTTAAGTACAAACTTGCCAACTTTGTGCACACATTAACACTGCATACTGACGAATCTGAGTTTACTGTAAACCGTCCCTCTACATCCTGTGCCTTCTGAGATTCATCTAGTGTACTGTCAAAATTTGGAATAAGTTGAGAATATACTTGATATATGTGACCCCTCGGCACAACTGAGCCCGGAAGTCGCCAATCATCATTTTTGAGATATTCAACCAAAATATCCTGCTTGAAATTAGCTTTAAAATGATGTATATCATGTCTATAGTATTTACTTTACCACATAGATTAATCTTTATTTCTCCATGTCTATAGTACTTGACATTTAAGTAGTGAAACATCAATAAAACAGTCAATAAATCCTTTGTTTCCTATTGTTTATTGTTAAGTTCAATGGAGCATATCTCAATAGTGGCACTGGCGACATCCGGGCTCAGTTGTGGTGGATGTTCACATATACTGTACATTTTATTGGTGTGAAGGGTATTCAAGAGTTATGCAAACAATTGGATAACATTACCTGCACAATCAGAATTTGACTGTTGCATTTGTGTGGCTTATCTAAGCATCATTTCAGCACCGATATGGGTGTTGCTAGTAGACAAATTTCTGTGAATCGAGTCATGTGACTGGGAAGACGCACAACTTTTTCTGAGAATATAGATTAAAGAGCTAAAGATGGTGCACAGTCCCCATGCTTTATTATATGCACTGAGAATTCTTGCATATTCATAAGGGCTGATTATACAATTGACCGTGTCACTCACACACATGTTGCCTGCATTACGTTGACACAATAGAGCATTGTGTGCCTTTACGTCGATGGGGAAAATATGCGGTATGTGGAATAATTGGCCCTGATTAACAGATGATGCTGGTCCCATTGATGAATCGGTTATTATAAGTCAGGATGCAGACATATGGTTTATAGTTGTCTCTGCTATTCGTCAGTATATGACGTTTTCATGACGATAATTACGTTCATGATTCAATACACTGTTTAATATTCTGTCGATTGGAAAACACACATTATACTGCCTCAAAGATGTAATAATCACCTCACATCTCACATAGATACAAAGCAACTATCATAATTACTGCATTAAAAATTGTAATACATCAGAAATAGAAAATTGTATTTTACAATCCAAGGTGTTTTATTTGGTAACTTTGATACAGGAGGAATTTTGGAAATAATACTGGGGCTTACTTTTTGCAACTTTGCAATATTGTATCTGGAACCACCAGACCTCAAATGCCTTGCTGGACTGTCATGTGATAGACGGCTAGGTATCATCTTTCTTATCTAGTGATGGTTACTCTCCCAGATGGTGTTTTTGATGTGTCTCCTATGCCACTGTTCCTCCTGATCTAGGACAACAACTTGTTAATTGAATGTCCTGTACCCCTTGAATGGAGGTTGTGATGTGCCCTGAGTAATTTGATTTAATTTAATTATTTAACTTTGTTTACAAGCTGAAAGTATTTCATGAGATGGGAAACCCCTTGTATTTTGGAATTCCCCCAAATTATTGTAAACAAAGTCAGAGCTATGTTTAGAACTTGGAAAGCCCCAGTTCATTATTGCACCATCAGGAAAACCCCCCAGGAAGTGATGTAATGTGAATGTGTATAATTAATCTTGGGAAATCCCAAGATTGCAGCAATGTTGTGAAAATGTGATTGAAGTAATGGTTTATTAATAGATGATGGTTTTTTTGGTATGAGTACTGATATAAAAAGCTGGAGGTTTTTGTTGGGACTTTACAGAATGTCATGTGAGATTGAAAACTCCACATGTGTGTGATGGTCTTCGTGCTTCAAAAAAGAAGTACATTTTAACCAGTTTATATAGCCAATAATTGAGCTAATTTTAATACAGCAACGAAGAAGACAGCGAGCACACAAAAGTGCTCTTCCTCATCAAAGGATTAAAAGTTCTTCTGTCAAATTGCTGGAGTTTGCTGGGTTTGTGAAGGCAACGCATCTGTCAAAAAACAGTGGAGCTGTGTTAAAGAAACCTGTTCCCTGGAAAAAGAGGGGTTGGTGAAAGAAACACCATTTTTGGAGAAAGCAGCGCAAGGAGATATATTTGTGGAGAAAGCAGCGCAAGGAGATATTGTGGAGATAGCAGCGCAAAGGAGATTGGAGGAAGCATCATCATTTTCGTATGAGGATTTTATGTGCAAGGATTTATAAATGCAAGAGTACGATGGACTTCGCTGATTTTCGCAGAACAAGTGAATAAGGATATATTACATCAGTCGTCCAGAATATTGCAAGAACTCTAGAATCACCAACAAGAAGACCGCTGGTTAAGTACCTATAGAATAAAACTGATTGTGTGATTTTATTGTAATTGTTGTTATATGTACCGAGCATACTTTGTTTTCAATTAAAGACTTAGATTATGTTAGCTTAATCAAACAGTGTATTTGTGTTGTGCATTCGTGTGAGTTCGGGTAAAAGGTGATTTTGGCCTTGAGTCAAGTAATGCTCAGTAACAAAATTGGGGGCTCGTCCGGGATAATACACTGTAAAAAAGTTGACATTCATTTACTGAGTCTTAAAAGTGAAAGTACAGTATGGCAGAGTTCAAAGCTGAAGAGTTTCTTGAAACTATAGATTGGGAGAAATTTGATAAGTTGAAGAAGCCTGATTTATTAGCACTTGCCAAACATTATGACTTGAAAGTAAAGCAAACTACAAGAAGACAAAAAAAAAAAAATGTCTTGATTGAGGTTTTAGTTGATGAAGAGTATTTTGATGAATCCATTTTGGGCAAGAGAAAAGAGGTCTAAACTGAAATCGGTGGGGACTCTGCAGTTAAATTGAAAGAGTTGGAAATTCAATTAGAACTGAGGAAAATAGAAATGGACCAAAAAGAAAAACTGGAAATGATCAAGTTAGAGAATGAAAATAAAGAAAAACAAGAAAGGCTAGATATGGAAAAACAGAAAATGTTTATTGAAGAAAAGGAAAAGGTGGCAAAATTGGAACTTGAGAAACAGAAAATGGCAATGGAAGACAAAGCGCCATGAAAAGATGGCGTTGGAAGCACATTTGAAAGAAAAAAGAAATTGAGTTTGAACAAGAGAAGTTGGCTAAGCTAGGTGACAAATACTCATCAAGTTTCTCCTCAAAGTCAAAGTCAGGCTTTGATGTTACAAAGTATGTAAAGCTTGTGCCTAAATTCAAAGAGAAAGAAGTTGACGAGTACTTTCAACATTTTGAAAAGGTAGCTACAAATTTGAAATGGCCTCCAGAGCATTGGACCCTACTGTTACAAAGTAGTTTTGTGGGGAAGGCCAGGAAACTTACTCAGCTCTACCAATAGAGAAGTGTAATGATTATGAAGAAGTCAAACAGGCAGTTCTCAAGGCCTATGAACTGGTGCCTGAAGCATACAGACAAAAGTTCAGAGATTCAAGAAAGCAAGCAGATCAAACCCATGTAGAATTTGCTAGAGTGAAAGAACAAATGTTTGACAGGTGGCTTGGTTCAAAAGAAGTCAAAGATGATTTCGCCAACTTAAGCAATTAGTTCTTATAGAAGAGTTCAAGAAATGTGTCCACGTTGACATTAAAACCCATTTGGATGAAAGCGCTAGCAAAATTAAGACGCTAAATGAGGCGGCGACAATGGCGGACGACTATGGCTTAACTCACAAATTGAATGGGAGTAGATTTGGTCATAACAGAAGTTATTCAAACAGGTTCAGCCATAATCAACCTAGAACAAATCAGGGTGGTACACAAGAAGTGAAACCTCAGTCTAATTCACAGCATAGTGCTGGTGGTAGAGGGACCCCAGGGAGTTCAGGTAACAGAGCAAAATTTGGGACTGAATTTAAAGCCAAAGTAACTTGTACTCATTGTAAGAGACCAGGGCATACGATGACCCAGTGTTATTTCTTAAAAGGAAGACAAGACGCACAAAAACAGCAGCAAACTGCTAGTAATACTGTAGGATGTGCAGTGTCACTTGTGTCAAAGAAACAAGTCAGTCAAATCAAGAAACAAGAATTCCCACAAAAGGGAAGTGAGACAGACAAGGTGTGTGAAGAATTTGAACCATTTGTGTTAGAGGGAGTGGTGTCACTTGGTGAGAATGGTAGTCCAAAGCCCATCAAGATTGTGCGAGATACGTGTTGTGCACGGTCTATGATTCTGGAAGGAACTTTGCCCTTTAATGAGGCTAGTTCAGCAGGTAATGCTTTGATCCAGGGTATTGGGATGGAGATAATTAGTGTACCTCTCCACAAAATTAACTTGACATCTGACTTGGTTTCTGGTCCTGTAACCATAGGAGTTAGACATGAATTGCCAGTCAAGGGAGTGTCCATGTTGCTAGGAAATGATTTGGCAGGGGGAAGGTTTTCCTGACCCAATAGTCACAGATAAGCCCTGTATACAGGATGATAATAGTGAGGAAGAGGAGATATTTCCTGCATGTGCAGTGACACGGGCAATGAGTAAGAAGGCCTCATTAGAAACAATTGAGGACAACCAAATTGATGACTTAGGCTACAATTTGGAAGGCACATTTGTGTCACAGTTGAATGAGAAAGAAGATAAACTTCCTTCTCCTGGGGATAAAAATACCCCTAAAGATGACACAGCCTCTGAGCATGAACAAATTGGGGAAACCATGAAAGACCCATTAAGTCATGACAAGCTAATTCTGGAGCAACAAAATGACCCAGAACTCAAAGAAATCAATCAAAGGGCATTGACCCTAGAGGAAGCAGAACAAAATTCTGTCTGTTTTTACAAACAAGATGGAGTGCTAAGAGAAATGGCGCCCACCTGATGTGCCTGCCGATGAAGAGTGGAAGGTAGTGCACCAAATTGTTGTACCAAAAGTCTACCACACTGAAGTTATTAACATAGCACATGATAGTCCCATGGCAGGGCATTTGGGTGTTAAGAAAACTCATGAAAGAATTCTGAGACATTTCTGGTGGCCCACTCTCAGAAAAGATGTTTCTGAATATTGCAAAACATGTCACATATGCCAAGTAGTAGGGAAGCCAAATCAGAAAATACCTCCTGCTCCATTAAAGCCAATTCCAGCCTTTGATGAACCATTTAGTAGGGTTATTATTGATTGTGTAGGCCCCCTACCAAAGACTAAGTCAGGTAATCAATACCTTCTGACAATTATGTGCGCAGCGTCAACACGTTTTCCTGAAGCCATACCTTTGAGAAATATTAAAGCAGTGACAATAGTGAAAGCTTTAACCAAGTTCTTCACATTTGTGGGGCTTCCCAAGTCCATACAGTCAGACCAAGGATCAAACTTTACTTCTGGAGTATTTCAGCAGGTCATGTATCAATTAGGTATAGAACAGTATACCTCAAGTGCTTACCATCCAGAATCACAAGGTGCACTAGAAAGGTTCCACCAAACATTGAAAAACATGATCAGGACATACTGTTTGGAATTTCAGAGGGACTGGGATGAGGGAGTACACTTGTTGTTGTTTGCTGCTAGGGAAGCTGTTCAGGAAACTTTAGGATTTAGTCCTTTTGAGTTAGTATTTGGACACACAGTGCGCGGGCCCTTAAAGTTGTTGAAAGAAAAGTGGCTCAATGAGAAATCAGATATCAATTTATTGGATTATGTCTCCAATTTTAAGCATAGGCTTAACAGAGTAACTGATATCGCCAAAGAGAACTTGAAACAGGGTCAGGCCAAAATGAAACAATGGTATGATAAACATGCCAAAGAGAGAGTGTTCAAACCAGGTGACAAAGTTCTAGTACTGTTTCCAATTCCAGGACACCCATTACAAGCCAGATATCATGGTCCATGTGAAGTAGAGTCCAAAGTGGGTGAAGTAGATTATATTATCAAGACTCCTGGTAGACGCAAGAGCAGGCAGTTATGCCACATAAATATGCTCAAAGAGTATGTTGAAAGAAGTGACAGTGGCATTCCAAAACCTGTGTGTACAGTAAAACATGCTGATATTAATGTAGACAAACATGCCGATGTAGACAAAATCGCCAATGTAGACAAGAGTAAAGATGACAATTCTGATGTCACATTTGACCAGGATAGAGAGCTGGAGCACAAAGAGTATAATGTAAAATTGAACAATTCTGATGTGCTCACTAATTTGGACTCAAAGTTAGGTCATCTTTCTCAAGATCAACAAAGTCAAATTGCAAATTTGATTCACAAATTTGACAATATATTTCCTGATACGCCAAGTAGAACAAATGCTGCATTTCATGATGTAGATGTTGGTGATACAAAACCAATCAAGCAGCATCCTTACAGAGTCAATCCATTGAAAATGGAACATCTCAGAAATGAGATCAATTACATGCTAGACAATGATATCATAGAACCAAGTAGTAGTGAGTGGAGTTCACCATGCATTCTTGTTCCCAAGCCTGATGGTTCATACCGATTGGTCGCATGACATGAGAGCTGCAAATGTTCATTCAAAGACAGACTCGTACCCAATTCCAAGAATTGATGATTGCATTGACAAAATTGGGAATGCAAAATTTGTTAGCAAATTTGATCTTTTGAAAGGGTACTGGCAGGTTCCACTCACAGACCGTGCCAAAGAGATTTCTGCTTTTTGTACACCATTTGGTCTTTACCAATACAAAGTTATGCCATTTGGGTTGAAAAACGCACCAAGCAACCTTTCAGCGAATGGTAAACCAAATTGTGGCAGACATAGAGGGATGTGAAGCGTATGTAGATGATTTGATTGTTTACAGTCAAACTTGGGAACAACACATGGAACAACTCCATCAATTGTTTAAGAAGCTGTCTGAAGTACAGTTGACAGTCAATCTGGTAAAAAGTGAGTTTTGCCATGCCACAGTCACATACTTAGGATATGTTGTAGGTCAAGGTCAGGTGAAACCTATCAAAGCCAAAGTTGAAGCAATTGAGCAATACCCCACACCTGTAAACAAGAAGGCACTCATGAGATTTCTAGGAATGGTTGGCTATTATAGAAAGTTCTGTCCAAACTTTTCAGAGATAGCAAGTCCTTTGACTGATTTGTTGAAGAAAGATGCAAAATTCATTTGGTCAGAACAATGTGAAAATGCTTTTCACAAAGTCAAATCAATACTCATGAGTTCACCAGTACTTACTGCACCTGATTTTCAGAAGCAGTTCAAGTTGACTGTTGATGCCAGTGACATAGGCTGTGGAGGTGTTGTGATGCAAGAGGGTAAAGATCAAATAGATCACCCCATTTGTTACTTTTCAAGGAAGTTCAACAAGCACCAGAGAAATTACTCCACAATTGAGAAGGAGTGTCTAGCATTGCTATTAGCATTGCTACATTTTGATGTGTATTTGGGTACCACAGTATACCCTGTGCTTGTTTTCACAGATCACAATCCCCCCACCTTCATCAACAGGATGAAGAACAAAAACCAAAGACTGGTGAGGTGGAGTTTGACCTTGCAAGAGTACAATCTGGACATCAAACATATTAAGGGAAAAGACAATGTAATGGCTGATGCCCTGTCCAGAATTGCATAAAACCTGACAAACAAAAATTTCCTTTAAAAGGGAAGTTGTATGTGACAAGTAGTCACTGTGTATGATGAGTTAAATACTCAAAGTTGATAAATGTTGAAGTTGATGTAAAAGAAGAAAACATTTAAGAAAGTTTTCATTGCATTCGAACTTTCTTCTTTTAAGGGGGAGGGTGTGATGTGCCCTGAGTAATTTGATTTAATTTAATTATTTAACTTTGTTTACAAGCTGAAAGTATTTCATGAGATGGGAAACCCCTTGTATTTTGGAATTCCCCAAATTATTGTAAACAAAGTCAGAGCTATGTTTAGAACTTGGAAAGCCCCAGTTCATTATTGCACCATCAGGAAAACCCCCCAGGAAGTGATGTAATGTGAATGTGTATAATTAATCTTGGGAAATCCCAAGATTGCAGCAATGTTGTGAAAATGTGATTGACGTAATGGTTTATTAATAGATGATGGTTTTTTTTGGCATGAGTACTGATATAAAAAGCTGGAGGTTTTTGTTGGGACTTTACAGAATGTCATGTGAGATTGAAAACTCCACATGTGTGTGATGGTCTTCGTGCTTCAAAAAGAAGTACATTTTAACCAGTTTATATAGCCAATAATTGAGCTAATTTTAATACAGCAACGAAGAAGACAGCGAGCACACAAAAGTGCTCTTCCTCATCAAAGGATTAAAAGTTCTTCTGTCAAATTGCTGGAGTTTGCTGGGTTTGTGAAGGCAACGCATCTGTCAAAAAACAGTGGAGCTGTGTTAAAGAAACCTGTTCCCTGGAAAAAGTGTGGTTGGTGAAAGAAACACCATTTTTGGAGAAAGCAGCGCAAGGAGATATATTTGTGGAGAAAGCAGCGCAAGGAGATATTGTGGAGATAGCAGCGCAAAGGAGATTGGAGGAAGCATCATCATTTTCGTATGAGGATTTTATGTGCAAGGATTTATAAATGCAAGAGTACGATGGACTTCGCTGATTTTCGCAGAACAAGTGAATAAGGATATATTACATCAGTCGTCCAGAATATTGCAAGAACTCTAGAATCACCAACAAGAAGACCGCTGGTTAAGTACCTATAGAATAAAACTGATTGTGTGATTTTATTGTAATTGTTGTTATATGTACCGAGCATACTTTGTTTTCAATTAAAGACTTAGATTATGTTAGCTTAATCAAACAGTGTATTTGTGTTGTGCATTCGTGTGAGTTCGGGTAAAAGGTGATTTTGGCCTTGAGTCAAGTACGGCTCGTAACAAGGTATACAGACCAGTCCAATGGGTCAGTTGCCTCATCAAGTCTGCTGCTTCCAGATGCAATGTAGCAAAGTTATAAAAAAGTAAATTCCAGCATTTGATTTATTTCCCAAATTCTGTTTATAACTACTAGGTGACTAAAGAACATTCACTCATTTGATACATTGACTACGAATTCAAATTCCACTCCTATAGTCATATTTCAGGTATCTATAGTGACATGTGTCATGACAGATTGACCTGTTTTATGGGGATCAATGTACAGCAATGTTTCTAATCAAGTGATAGATTACCAAGGCAATTCTATCTGTATTCTGGACTCCACTGTGTTTGTGTGTCGTATTTCATATCCAGCAAACTTTGATTTCATGTGTGTGCTTTTTTATGTTATATGTTGTGTTGATAATGCACACAAAGCACTATATGTAGAGACCTCTTAAGCTTACACGTGACAATCATCTTTTCATTGTGGGTTTTTGAAACTATTTGGGTCCCATGCATTACAATCCAATATGGTACATTTACCATAGGATTACTGTAGAGGTTATCCGTGTTCTATAAGCTGCATATCCTACCAGCGACTCCTATACCTTGTTTAGGACTTTCAAAAGAAGTACCCGCATGTGCAACCATGACTATTTCAAAATAGCCCGCCAAAGTCATGCAGGTAACTCCTAGGTCGTGCATTGAATTAGTTTGAATGAGAAATACTACGGGAACCAGTGCCTTTTGTTAGAAGTCACGCATGAGTAAAGTGGATAACCTCTATTCTCAGTTTGGTCTACTCTCTTTGACTTCAAAGTGGTAGTTTGAGTGTAAGATTTTGGAACATGTACAGGTATGTCTTGAAGCGATCAGTTGGGTTGTATCACACTTCTTAAAGCATCTACAGATTTTCCAGCAGTGCACACTTCTGGCATCAATGTGAACTACTCTTGCATGCACATCACGCCATGAGCACCCTACACACACTGTAACACACTTACAATACACAATCATTTCCCAGACACCATGCAGACAATTGCTATTATTGCTGCGCATCCAAGAAGTGCACAATGATGCGATGGATATCTCTCCCATGTGGAGTCGCCAGTAATAATGCTAGTTTGTTTTTTCTTGACCTTTTGTCCTTAGCCTGGATGTAATCAAAACTCAACCGGCAGTTGACCGCCGGTTCCCTCCTGATTTCATCCCTTAATAGTTTTTATCAAACATATGTGACATGATCAAGGGGAATGAGTCACATGTCGACCTTGGTCGAAAACAAGTTTTACATAGGCTCCTAAAGAAGACATTTGGAGCTTTCAGAAACTGAAAACCCTATGTTGATACGACTTTCCTTTGCGAAGTTAGGTCAATTTATCAATCGCTGAAAACAATGTAAAAAAAAAGAATTTGAACACTTTCTTTGCCAATATCTCGAAATCAATATTAGCGACATGCGACTCATTTCCCTTGATCGTGTCACATATTAGTTTCCTTGTAAGAGTTCTACTGTGTTTGGATGAATGATCTTTAATAGATCCTTTCATGAATTTCTATGAACCAATGAGAATTCAAGAACCTTAGGCAATAGAAACAAATTAGTTGCATCTTTTCATCGGCCATTGATGCTTGTTTGATCCTTAATATTTATGAAATCAATTAATAGACTATTGTGATCAAATCTTTGCTGCCATTGATATTGACCATTATTAGTTGTTACTTCATTAGGCAAAAAAAAAAAGGTTTGTCTCAAAGGTCACAAGAAATTTAAAAATAAATGCGAAATGCGATTTTTTTAAATTTTTTATTCCCGACTTTTTTCATGGTATTTTGAGAAAAAAGTCTTATTTTCGCCGATTTTTTATGGAAAAAATTAAAAAAATTAAATTTTTGAAATAAAAAAAATTTCCGCATTTCTTTTTTGTCAAATCGATGCGATTTTACAAGCAGCTGCAAGCTTTGAGACAAACCTTTTTTTTTTTTTGGCCTTAGTAACAAGCAGCATCAACGGTTGATCCAAAGAATTAACAAATTTGTTTCTGGTGCCTTATAATTGTATTTCATCACCTTACCACTCTCAAGACAAAATATGTTGCAAGCAGGATGTAACATATCCGGGGCGGCTACTGGATATTCCCTTGAGAAAACCTTTCAAACTATCACTCTGACCTCATTTCTATCATTATATAGTGACAGGACATAAGTAGGGCACCACTTTGACACCTATAAATGTTATGTGTCTTAAAACTAGTCTCTGTGAGGATGGAATCATTCCAATGGTGGCAATCTCGCATTAAGTAGAGTTTGGCTGATTTCTTTTCAAACATTACACAATATTTATTGTAACAACAAATGGGCTATTCCAAAAAATAGGTGCACACCCCTATAGAGGAGTAAATTTTCAATCTAAGAAATGTCCGGATTTCCAAGTTTGCTTTCTGAAACGACCGGATTTCCAGTTGCCAATGTTACTGGAAAAAGCTTGGAAATCCAATCAAATGAAGGAAAAATCACGGAAATGTTAAAAATGAGCTCTCGAATTGAGGATTTCTGATTTTTGAACTATTGTTCTGCCGGATTTTTTTGCCTTTGGGCACTTTAAAAGTCTGGATTTCCAACAGTCACGACTGGACAAAAAGTCCGGATATCCGAACTCCTCTATTGGGGGTGTGCATCTATTTTCTGGAATAGCCCAATGATTAAGTCTTGTGATCCATAAGTTAGGCCAAAAAAAATAAATTGTTTGTTTTCCACAACAACTTTTCCAGAATTCGGTCGGTCAGTCAGTTTTTTTCTATTGAATTTTTTAATTTTCAAAGGCAGAATACACTACCTTGTACTGCAAAATCAACTGGCAATTGCTTGCTTGTTGTCCAGAAGTGCAAGTAATTTAAAACTTATATTAAAATTCAGTGTTATAAAACTGTTAAACCTTATTTGGAAAAGAAAATGTAATATCAAAGTAGTTTAAGAAAAAAAAAAATCTTTTTTCAGAATTTGACAATTTGGGTCGGTATTCTTTTGTACAGTAAAAACTTTTTTTTCAAATTTTGAACATTAGTGTCAGTCGGTTGTGGACAAACAAAGAACTTTTTTTGGGCCTTACAGTAAGCCTGACTCATAACTTAAGAACCACATATACTTATGAATTGGGCTACACCATAAATCCCTACACCAAATATGAAAGATATATGGCCTTAATCATCCACACAAGGAGCCAGGTAACTCCATTTGAAATTCACACTCCCTGTGTGGGAGATTCATAGGAATAGCGTATTTTGAATACAAGTGTACCCAAAGTCTGAGACTTGCCACCAGATTCTGGTGGCAAGCCTCGGACTAATTTTGCTGCCTGAAATGGCTGCTTTATTTAAAATTTGGAGCAGCTATAATCTGATAACTGGAACTGTGGAATCTTAATTCATTTTATTAATATTGTTTTTCTTAGAAAATTTAAAAGTGGCTGGGCGAGTGAGATTAAAAAGACAATGTGAATATGATTTGTAAAGTACATATTTCAACATGAAAAGGTTCAGTAAATAAATTTTGTTTACACAAAACCAGAAATTTACTCACGATTGACGGTTTCGTCTATCATGGGCGATAGACATCTTCAGAATGATGATGGTAGATCCTCACCACTTCCGGTTTGCCGGATCCCGACTGTAGATGGTGTATCAGCCAGGAGAGGATCATAGACGTGACTTAAGAAGTGGGCGCCCTCGTCTCTATTCATGACGCTGGCTCCCCTTTTCCTGATCCAGATGGATTCCTTTATGTGTCTTGAGTTGGGGTCACACTCTTTGCAAAGTATCCTCTCCTGGCTGATACACCATCTACTGTCGGGATCCGGCAAACCGGAAGTGGTGAGGATCTACCATCATCATTCTGAAGATGTCTATCGCCCATGATAGACGAAACCGTCAATCGTGAGTAAATTTTTGGTTTTGTGCAAACAAAATTTATTTAATCTGTATATCTACAAACCTGATGAATCTATTCAGTGATTTAAGGTTCAGTAAGGTTAAAAAGTCAATACGCATTTACATTGTACCTGTATTATAGTGTACACATGAACAATAAATATCCAGCCTATTTATTTTAAAAAGTGCATCACTTGTGTTAACCACAAAATAAATAGATAAAAATTAAAAGCAACTATTACATAAAACATAGCTTTCCGATAATCATCACTTTAAAATAGAATAAAAAGACCCTTGCCTAGCTCCACACACCTTATATAAATATGCCATAAAATAAATAACAGCCTCAAAAGGGGCTTATGTATATTAACAAATTACGTTTACAAAAACACCAGGATGATAAATTACAAGAGTATATAGGGTTGAGTTGATCATTTAAGACGCTGCGTAACATTGGCAAGAGCCACAGAGAATGCTTGTAAGGCCGAAAACGGGTACTGGAAGTCGAGAGTATAGGCGTGGCCATCAATGCGACCAAACTGCATAACCTGTGATAAAACAAAAAAATGTGTAAAAATAAGTTTTTTCAGATTGATCATTTTTGAAAATGATGTCATTTATTGATGCTGAAAATATTTGAGATTATTTGTGCTATCAGTCACATCCAAATATGACAGTTGTCATTTGTGATGAATGCAAGATATATACACACCCCTACATGCATAGTAACCCACACCCAAAACTGCCATTTTGTTTTCTTGTTTTGTGGTTTTTTTTAGCAAACGTGGCATAGCTAGGGGTTTTATGGCACCCAGGGGCAAGGATATACAATGGCACCAATACACCCAAGCCTAGTCAATGCGAAGTATGCCTAGGCCTGTCCTTTTTTTTAATTGAAAACGCATAGGTTTTATTTTGGTTATTAGAATAAATTGTTTTAATTCTTTCTAATTTATTGTTTGTTCAATACGATAATAATATAACACCAGCATACATCCATACTATATGTGTTGCGTTTTTGTAATCGGCCTACATTTTCTAAAAATGGGGGTTTTTTTTGCACTAATGCGCTTATAGTGGCCCGTCGCGCGGGATAGGCCTACAGCAAAGAAATTCAAGTAAATTTTAAAAAGATTCTTAATGTCTCATACTTATAAACATGCATCACATTGGTTTGCCATTTTTGTTATTATTGTAATTGTTTGATTTGTCTATATTTTATTTTTAGCCTAAATTTGTATTTTTAATTATATTACTATCAAACATTAAAAAAAAATACGATCGAATGTAATTTGATATTTTAAATGTGCGTAAATCTGATTTTTACAATGGCATTGTGAGTTTTTACATCTGTGCCTGTCAAGGGATTCCCTTAACTAAACTGAACTAGATTCAAAACTTTGACTGACCTGTTTCTGATGCAACTCCACTTGGAAATTCTTGGCAGATTCTTGGGTTACTCTTCCTCCAAAATCCAACTGATAAACTTGTGTATTCTCATTCCATAAAGGAGCTTTATTGTGCATCACAAACACTTTGGAATTACAGTCAGCATATTGCCGCATTAATTTGGCTTTGCGTGTTTTGGCAGTGCCTGCGGGTGATTCGTCCTCACTTGCGTTTCCTTCCGCTTCGCTATCAGACGTGTCTATTCTGGGTTTCTCTTTACACCCCCGTGATGGGCTACTACTGCAACTGGAGCTACGCCGCTTTGGTTTCTTGGATTTCTCGTGTTCTGAGGAGACAGCCTCCGACTCCGAGTAATGATTAGACGATTTGGGGGCTGGGCTGGCACTGTGAGAGTTACGGCGACTTTTAGATTTGGTCCGCCTTGGTTTTGTTTTGGGTGAAATTTCACCATTACCACAAGGACTTTCATCTCGTGAGCTAGACCTGTCTGTTGAATTTGCCCGACTATTATGATGCGGAGAATACGATCCCGATTTTCTACATTTGTTCTTAATTACGCTAGTTTTCTGCGACACTCCTGCCTCTCCCCCTGAACTAGAAGAAGTGTCGGTCCCCCTTCCACTTGGAATCACTTCTTTTTTCAAATCAACTAATTCTATTCCTAATTCTGGTGTTTCTACTGGTGATAATGAATCATGTCCATTCACTGCCACTTCTGGCGTATGAGCAGATGGTATACTTTGCAGCAACTTGGTGGCGCTATCCGCCCACCTCGGTAAATCCGCTTGTAATTCGCAAGGCTCGCCATCTATGATGGTCCCATCTACTATTTCAGTAGATCCATTCATGATTTGCGCATTGTCAACAACATCCAGGGCCCCAGTCGCCCAACAACTGCACTGCCAGCTTCCAAAGCGGCCTTACACCTATTTGATGCTCTTCGCTTTGGGATGGCTCCTGTTTAATATACTGGTCTTTATCACAGTCAGATCTAGTAGGGATGGACATGCCCGACTGACTTGCTAGTTCTGCTTTAGTTCTTGTAACACTAGGATTAGTGGCTGGGATGGTGGTAATTATCTGTGGCTCCTGGTCTATAAAATTGAGATCCTGGCTGGAGAAGCTCCTATTTGTGGTTGGTATAGGCGCTATTGGAATCGGATTGGCTCTCTTTGGAACTGGTGTTGTTGAGATGTCTGGGAATGGAAAGCAACACATATGAGTTAGAATAGATGCACCAAGTCTACACACTGGTTTAGCAATCATGAGTTAGAATAGATGCACCAAGTCTACACACTGCTCTAGCAATCATGAGTTAGAATAGATGCATCAAGTCTACACACTGCTCTAGCAATCATGAGTTAGAATAGATGCACCAAGTCTACACACTGGTCTAGCAATCATGAGTTAGAATAGATGCACCAAGTCTACACACTGCTCTAGCAATCATGAGTTAGAATAGATGCATCAAGTCTACACACTGCTCTAGCAATCATGAGTTAGAATAGATGCATCAAGTCTACACACTGCTCTAGCAATCATGAGTTAGAATAGATGCACCAAGTCTACACACTGCTCTAGCAATCATGAGTTAGAATAGATGCACCAAGTCTACACACTGCTCTAGCAATCATGAGTTAGAATAGATGCATCAAGTCTACACACTGCTCTAGCAATCATGAGTTAGAATAGATGCATCAAGTCTACACACTGCTCTAGCAATCATGAGTTAGAATAGATGCACCAAGTCTACACACTGCTCTAGCAATCATGAGTTAGAATAGATGCACCAAGTCTACACACTGCTCTAGCAATCATGAGTTAGAATAGATGCATCAAGTCTACACACTGCTCTAGCAATCATGAGTTAGAATAGATGCATCTAGTCTACACACTGCTCTAGCAATCATGAGTTAGAATAGATGCATTAAGTCTACACACTGCTCTAGCAATCATGAGTTAGAATAGATGCACCAAGTCTACACACTGGTCTAGCAATTTTTTCCAAAATTTCTACATTTTTAGATAACTGTGTCAAAACTTTGACAAGTTGCTAGTTTTTAACAGTTCTGACAATGTTAGAATTGTCAAAACCTTGTTAAATCAAAATGTTCTGTTTTTGTCTCTCTCTCTAGTAGTATACTGTCCTCTAATATAATGGTTCTGGTGTTTGATTGTTTTGTAATGCTTTCCCCCTCTTCTACCATACACATGATCAGCAGTGTGTTTCTATTGGTCATATGGTATTATTCTAGATGAAAAGCAAACTGCCAACCACTGAAGGTGTGATAAAATACCATGGAAATGCTTCACACCGCAGACTTCATAATTACAGGAGAAAGGATACCTGCAGATCTATGGCCATACATTGTGTATGCACCGGACCCTTAACAGTTAACCAGCTTTTTCCCAGGTGGTGGCCGCATTGCATTCTCTAAATTCAGTAAATTTTCATCGTCAACCGTGTAATTCAATGGAATTATTTTGAAATTTTAAAACGCTTGAAATATCACAAACAAATAGGCCTATGTTGATAAATAATATAAATACAAGCTAAAACCGTTGGGGTTCGATAATGAACCCCACAAAACTAACGGACTATATTGGAAAATGCCATATGGCCGGGCGGTTTCACAAGTTGCCAGCTCGATCATGTCATCCGCCGTCTGCTTTTTCCTTCTGCATTATTCTACTTTTTGAAAGATAAATTCCAGAGAAATACCTGAAGAAGATCATTTGTTGCCGCAGGATAGGTTTTTTACTGGGCTTTTTTAATCTGAATATAAACCTCTCTTATGCGGACCTCTTTTATATGGATCTCTCTGTTATCCAGATATGTTATCTTCAGACATTCAATGCAGAATTACATGTTATTCACTTATCCCGCCAATGCTTGGTCCCATCATGGCCTGATATTGCATTTTTTGACTTCATCCAATAGTTAGAGAATAAACGATAGGAATTTTTATTTTGCCTATCCTCTACCGTGTGATAGACGACAGGCAGGTCCAATATTTTGAGCAGTGGATGCCGGCACAGCCGGTATCCACTACGATAAAAATATTGGACCTGCCTGTCGCCTATCATAGAAGAGATAGGCAAAATAAAAATTCTATCGTTATTCTCATTCTTAGTCAGTTAAATATTATTTTAATAACTGTAACTTATTTTTTAAAGGAAAAATTAAGTTACCGTCATAAAAACTCCCCCTTTTCTAAAATGAACGAAACTTGTTTACAACTTCACATCTTTTGTTGCTTCTGCTAAGCGGCGTGCAGTATTCCGCACTGCGTCTCGCGCCTGGCAACGCGATACGTCGCAGCGCACCTCTATGAGCGTGTTACGGCGTTATCAACACTCATGATGGCGTGGGGTCGTCTACCGCCTGATAGACAACACCTAAAATCACGCGATTGTCCAATCAGATTATGTGCCTACTAATAGACCACTCCCACTGACTAAGAATGTTTACTCACCTCCCTGTTCATCTTCATCTTCACTGAACACATTGGGGTCAAAATCTTGATCTTCATCCCTTCTTGGTTTAGCCCCTGGTCTTAATTCTACCAGTGCAATGGTCATTTGGCGTGGTTGAAGGTGCAGAAGACTGGTACGATAGTTAACTTGACCCAGATTGGTTGGCAAGAATGGTGCTAGGCCGTGGATCTTGAACTTGGTGCCCCAAATGTTGGATGTCACTTCCACGAGCCTATTTTGCTGTATATGCAAATTAAACACAACAAAAATATTGTGAGCTTGGGGAATTTTTTAGATCAGTGTGCATCAAATATAACCAAGATACGGCTATATTAAATAAATTGTTTGTCTCAAAGCTCCTGCGCGCATTAATAAAATCGTGCCGTACATGTTATGTTCAATGAAAAAGTCAGATTTCATTTTTTGTACATTTTTTTAAAAACATTTTCTGTCCTGTATAATAGTCAACATTGTATCATCATCATATTCACATTTGTTCGTGATTCATTCTGGGTATACTTTTAAACTACGCTCATACCCTGTCTACCCACACACAAAAGATAGAGACAACACAAGATGAACCAATGGACGTAGTGCACCATCAGAGCCTGTCATAAAATTTTATATTAAACAAAAGGGATAAAAACACATTCCGCATTAGGTTTTTAAAAACTGAAGAGCAGCTTTGAGACAAGCAATTAAATTAATATAGCCTAAGTGAAAAGATCAAAGTGAGAAGGATCGGATTTGCTGACCACTGCTCAAGAAGTGAAGAACTGGTATCCAATCTACTTGACTTCTTCAGGACAGAGTACCTAAGAATGAGACATGTTGGCTGCCTACACTGAAGACACACCCTTGCCAACAGAGACAGAATACCTAAGAATGAGACATGTTGGCTGCCTACACTGAAGACACACCCTTGCCAACAGAGACAGAGTACCTAAGAATGAGACATGTTGGCTGCCTACACTGAAGACACACCCTTGTCAACAGAGACAGAGTACCTAAGAATGAGACATGTTGGCTGCCTACACTGAAGACACACCCTTGCCAACAGAGACAGAGTACCTAAGAATGAGACATGTTGGCTGCCTACACTGAAGACACACCCTTGCCAACAGAGACAGAGTACCTAAGAATGAGACATGTTGGCTGCCTACACTGAAGACACACCCTTGTCAACAGAGACAGAGTACCTAAGAATGAGACATGTTGGCTGCCTACACTGAAGACACACCCTTGCCAACAGAGACAGAGTACCTAAGAATGAGACATGTTGGCTGCCTACACTGAAGACACACCCTTGTCAACAGAGACAGAGTACCTAAAAATGAGACATGTTGGCTGCCTACACTGAAGACACACCCTTGTCAACAGAGACAGAGTACCTAAAAATGAGACATGTTGGCTGCCTACACTGAAGACACACCCTTGTCAACAGCGACAGAGTACCTAAAAATGAGACATGTTGGCTGCCTACACTGAAGACACACCCTTGTCAACAGCGACAGAGTACCTAAAAATGAGACATGTTGGCTGCCTACACTGAAGACACACCCTTGTCAACAGCGACAGAGTACCTAAAAATGAGACATGTTGGCTGCCTACATTGAAGACACACCCTTGTCAACAGAGACAGAGTACCTAAGAATGAGACTTGTTGGCTGCCTACACAGAAGACACACCCTTGTCAACATGGGTGTGTCTTTCTCTTTGCACACAACATTGGTTGGTTGAATGGATAAAGCAGTAATGGGCTATTCCAGTTGAAATCCAGAAGTTATCCATCAATGACTTGTCATGTTTCAATGGATTATGTAGTACAATGACTTCGCCATGCACGTATCCTTTGTGCAAGAATATTTTACGCTCACACAACTACCATACTTGCAAATGGCATGATTTTGCACTGCTGTAAGCATGTTTTAGCCTGTTTGATTTTTTGAAGGGCGAAATGTAAGTGAATAAAATTGTTTGTTTCAATAAATTAATTAATTTCATAGAATAAAATGTTGATATTTGGAAGTGATGAGTTAAAAAGTGATGCTTTTGAATTTGGTTAATAACTTTGCATCAGTTATATGCCGCACATTGTGAAAATCAATTGCAACTCGGAATATCCCTTGGGACATCAGGATATTCCTCAGTTCCAAAGGCAAAATGTTTGATATTTCACAATGCCCTAGCTGGAAACAACTGATGCACAGCTATTAACCTATAATCCATCCATAAAGGAATAACCTTGTCTTATCGTCTTACCTCAATTGCACTTTCTAGCAAGAAATCTCTATTTTTAAACTACGGAAACCTTTTTCTAATGGAACAAAAATGGTCTTCTAAATGGTATTAGGCCAAAAAAAAAAAAGGTTAGTCTCAAAGCTTGCGCGCGCATTTGTAAAATCCCACGATTTGACAAAAAAAATGCAAAATTTTTTTTATTTCAAAATTTTTTTTTAATAGTTTTTTCCAGAAAAAAATCGGCGAAAATCAGACTTTTTCTCAAAATACCATGAAAAAAAAAGTCGAGAATAAAAAAAAAAAAAAAAAAAAAAAATCGCATTTTCGCATTTGTTTTTAAATTTCTCGTGAGCTTTGAGACAAACCATTTTTTTTGCCTTACCTCTGGTAGGCTTTCCAGGAATAAATTGTCATATTCTTTCTCCTTCCTCCTAGGTGAATCAATGACACTACTGCTTAAGTCAAGACGTCTTTGGTTCTTGTTAGTGGTCTCGTCATCGCTGTCCTCTGACCCAGAACTACTACTTGTGCTGCATGTCACAGGTAATGCCGCTATTCTATCATCATCGTCTGCTGTAACAAAACAAAGTTAAGTTATCCAAAAGGATTAGATATAATTAAAGACAGAGATAAAAAGAATTTATCGCGTCTGATGTCACTGTCAATTACGATCCTTGATTGGTTTACACAGGTTAATCAGCGCGTAAAAGGAAGACCGATCTATCTGGTGCTGATCGGAGAAAAGGGATATCAGCAAATGATGAAAAATTACGTACTTTTACAAGGCAAAAAGCAGCTTTTCAAGGCATTGTGGACATGGTGCCTTCGGTTATGAAAGTTTCCTACTATAAAGATCTAACTTTTGAGATGGTTTGCATGTCGAAAGGTGCAAAATTAAACCGTGCTCAAGTTTGATTGACAGATTATGTCAGACGCGATAAATTCTCTTTATCTTTGTCTTTCATTATAGACTTTAATGCATCTGGACTATTATGTGTATTTATTCATAATATTTATAATAAAAGTCCCCTTGAAAAGACTTAAAAGTACTCAAGCACTTACAAGTTACATGCCAAATAAGTTGAATATGGCAAGTTATATCACAAGTTTTTGCATAGGTTTTGACAACCATCTTGATTGTTAATTTCAATCATCATCTGATGTCATCAATGACATATTTGGGATAGGTTCCAACATAAGAATGGTGGGAAAAGGGAAAAGAAAGGGGAAAAAGAAGATTCTGTGGAAAGCAATAACTTGAGCATCTTATATATACATGTAACTCATGGGATTTATTGCCAATATTGAAAGAATTCTATAATGGGACAAGATACTCAAATTGCATTATCTTGAGCATTAAACTAGGTCTATTAAATTTGGTCACATAATTAAAATAGTGCAATTCTGTGGTTCTGGCAGAAGCATCGGTATATTTATAGAAATGCATCAAACCTGAAATTTAAATAGTCTATCATGAATTTTCAAATGTATTAATTACCGTCAACTTTTTTCTTTTTATGTTACTGTAATCTATTATCTTTATACTCTGATCAACTGTAATCTTTATATTTTACTGTCATGATGTATCATCAACTTTAATGTACTTGTATGCATTTTGAGTTGATATGTGAAGAGGCCCCTGTAAGTGTGTGAACCCAGTCTGACTGCCAGGGTCTTCTGCCGCATTTACCATGCATCATACTGCATGTTTCTACTGACGGCCAAATTCCGTGCCGTGCTGTGTCGGGTAATGGTGGGTATACAAGCCCAGTAGAAACGATACTGGGTAATTGGTTGCCGGGTCATGCCGGGTTACATACACACCTTTTGTGATCCACCTCTTGAGGTGGGTCATGCCGGATTAAAGCATGTAATCCACGTAGTAGAAACGAGTTGTGTGATCGGTTGCCGGGTAAGGATTCGAGGTCATGTGTGATGGCTAACAGAAACACAAATTATATTCTACTTGTACAGTAGGCCTATAATGTAGCATGTTTCTTCTTTCTGATATTATAAAGTCTCAAAATGTCAATTGCTGCATACACTGGCCACATGCGTGACTCGCTTGAAGTAAAATGGATATGACTTTTGTACTTAATGAGTTGGTAATATATTTTGGCTGTAAATTAATCCGTAAATTAATTATCATAATAGCCAATTACTAGATCCACTGGTAAATTAATGTAATCATGGTAATGTAGATTAATGAAAACACAAAATTGTGATTATAGACCCTACGCCATGAGCTGCCTTGCGTAGGATAGAACTGTCATGCCTTGCGCTCGCTGAAATTTGCTTTCTGTACTTCCGGTTTACAGGAAAAAATGCCGTGCATCAGACGAGACACGGCTTTCTGGCCTCATTAGAAACATGCTAGGTAACGGTGGCCGGATTATGAACAGTATTTTGTACCCAGAAAATAGCGGGTCAAAAAAGCTGTACGCTCAGTATAAACACGCTGATAGTTTGGTGTTATTTGTGCAATTAAGGGAACTAAAATCAAGCATGTGGTAGCTATATCAGCAACTTTTTCTTCAAAGATACAACTCTGTGAGCTCTGCTTGTTTTATCTGTGTATCCGGTCAGAGACCAGGCCAGGGTTCTACTAGTATCTGTGGCCTGTGGATAAGATGTACAGTAAACAATCCAATCCTCAAATACACATCTTTGAAATGTGTTGATCTCTCTATGGCCCACAAAGCAAATCTAATTGAGAATCCCTAGCTGTCATTATGTAGCCCTCATAGTTGAAGGTGCATCTCTAGTACTAGCAAAGTGCTATGGATCCCAGCAGGTCAACCTATATGCATACTGTAATTCCAAGTGCTACAAAAGTCTTGATCATTGCCTATTATCAAGCTCACACATCCAATTTAAGTAGCTATTAGGACATTACATTGGTCTTGCTAAATGGCTTGAAACTTCAAAGTGTCTGATCAGTGGTAATGTAACGATACATTGTAGATTGGGGAGAATAAAATAGATATATGTATAGCCTAATGTCTCACTATGGACAAGCTGCTGAACATTTTCATGTCTGTTCTTGTTTTGTGGTTTCAATTGTGCTTAAGGGGCAATCAGAGACTTTCTGTACAAAAATATTTGTTTGCATTACATACCGTAACCATGTAGGTATGACACCTTTTTTCAAAACATTCAGGAAGCAAACGAGGGTCAGTCAGTATGTTTTAAGAGTTGACTTGTGACGTCATATGTGGATTGTTTTCATGGCATTTCTCAATGATTACATAAACACTGTACCTTTCTCTTTCAAACAACACATGTAAAAATTATATCACACACATGATTACGTAACAGCATTAGCATAAAGTCAATGGTCTAGAGTCACCTACTGAAATTGAGTCGTTTTTGTTAAGGGAAATAAGAGGCTGAAAAGAGGTATTGTTGTATTTTTTATATTTTCTCAGGAACTAACATATGGAGAATGCTGCCTTTTGGAACAGTAATAGAACACAAACTACCAGTTCATTAAACTATGTTTGTCGGGCTGTAAAGGGTTTAGTTTAAAAAATGCATGGTCAAATATGTCTTAGTTTTGACAAAAACAAGGCTTTTCTTTCTATAAAAATCTTGATATTGCCAAAAATAGCAAACATGGAAATTTAAGTTTTTTTGCCAGGTCTGTTGACTAATCTCCAAACATTAAAACGGGAGTCTCCCTAGAAAATATTTGAACCCGTGATTAAAATATAACTGTTATTCTACTATTGTTACAAAATTTAAAAAATCATTTTCCTTTATTTTATTTTTAATTAATTAATTAATTGTAGGGGGTCTGGCTCTCTTATATCTTTTTTTATGTTCGTCGTATAATGTTTGACAAGGTCATGCTTTTATCTACTTAATTTGCCCCTTATGTAAATATTTCTTTATTTTTGTTCTAAGCATATATCATTATAGCACCCACTATTTATTTTGATCTATTGGGAGTGTCAAATTTCAGGATGGTAATGACAAAAATATGATCTATTATATGATACCAAAAACTCATCAACAATATGAAAAATCGAAGGGATGATGCTGTTGATTGGGTTACAGGCCTTTTAAGGTTGAGGGAATGGAGGGAAAGGTTATTTTGGATGTGAAAAGGGGGACAAGAAATTTCTTCCCACACAATTTTGAAAACCATCAGCATGATAATATGTGATGTGATCAAGCAAAATGAGTCGGATGTCGGAAATATTGATTTTGAGATATAACTAATAATAGCATTGAACTTCTTTTGTATTTTATTGTTCTGAGCAACACTAAAATGGCCATATCTCTGGAATCGTAAGTCTAATTATGATGGGGTTTTCAGCAAAATAAAGGTCTGAGAATGGCTCATAAAATGAGATTGAAAACTGAATTTTGATTTTGATCGACAGCAGACTCATTTTGCTTGATCGCATCACATATAATCTAATCATTGCTACAATGGGGTTACACCGTTATTGAGCAGTGTTCTCACCTTTGGATCACATTTAAACAATTTATTTCCCTACCATAAGCTTACCTGCTTTTAGTTGTTCTCCAGACACTTTAGGGTCATAAATGACAAATTCTGGTCTAAGTTTGCTGACTCTGCGACCTTTAAGAAGAGGTACTAGACCCCCTAAGTACTCTAGGAATAGCGTGTAACATGGACTGCTGGCGCTGGACTCATCTCCAGTTCGAATCATGGTGCAGTGAAGCCTCTCATTACCTGCAAATGGCACACAAACAAGGATGTGTCAGGATCAAATTATTGCACTACTTTTTATTTATTTCTTTTACGCATTTTAGTTTCAGTGAAGTAATGTCAGCTAGTAGGGGCCATGGTCTCCCCAAATTTTGAGCAATTTGAAATGTATTTCTATAACATCATATAAATTTGGATGTAAACCCTTGTTTATGCACATTTTTGATGGCAATCTACCCACATGGCCGGTGCTGATATAAATCCATCAAAACGGAATATATTAGACCAGCCTGCCTGATTATCGTGGACCGAATTTGTCCGAATTTTGCCAGCCAACTGATACAGCTCGATACACCTAATGTCACCAATGTCACCTATTTCTACACCCAATGTTGCCTATTTCTACACCCAATGTTGCCTATATCTACACCATCACAGGTAGGTCAAACTATACTTTTTCTGAATCCTTGTGACCAAAGGAATACTTTACTTCCTGTAGAGGATTTAGTTGGCCACCCATAAGTTATTGCCTTTGACCCATAGAAAACACCTATATAGGCCAACCTTCTATAACACGCCATATTGCTTCAAAGGGCTTTGCTCCCCAGGTAGTAGGTACTCTTTGTTACACTTATGATTTGGGCAGTGTTGGGCCCCCCATTGCCCCTGGACCCCACCAAGTGCCCTTAATAGGGCCCCTGGACCCCTGGCCGTGAGTGCCGAGAGCTTTGCTCACTCCATTCACTACGCTTCATATTTACATTTTTAAATTTTAGATGTTGGATTTCGAATCTACCACTGCTAAATTCAACATGGCGTTACTCTTAACTTGAGACAAGACAGACTATATAGCCTACTTACCTGGTGGAGGTCTGCTCACAAACTCTCGTAACTTAGATGGATCTGGTATACAACCCTGCCAAACAAAGATAGAAATTTATCAATACCGTAGTATTGGGTGTATATACAAACACACCTCTGGCAATGAACAATTTGAAACACAAAAAATAGCACAAGCCACTGGCAATAACATTGTGAATAATATCACTGATATTGAAATCACAGAGACATCACAAACTATATTGGTTGATTGTAAACTCTGGTGTGTTATGATTAATATTTGAAAATTGATCAGACCAAAATTACCATGTGGGGGAATTTCACCTCTATACCAATTCAAAAAATTCTTCCTGAGAGCTTCCTTTTTATCATTTTGAAGTGCATGCAAAGTTACAGCAAAAATGTATTTTGCAAACGGTTATGTTGCACAGGGCAGAAGTACCCTCACAGGGTGATAGTACCCCTTCTAAAACTACTATCACCCTGCTATAATTCGGGATACTCTTACACAGTCTAATAATTTTGATGTGTAATGTAATGCAAATAATAGCATGAAAGAGTGCAGTCAGTGGAAGAGATGATTGCTGCACATCTCGAACCACAACACAAATCATGGCAGACACGCAGAATGAAATTCCACTGCAGTATAATTGACCAATAATTCCTGTGTTAGCCCTGGTAACAGGTGAGGATTTGTCCAGAATTATAGGAGAATATAGTGCTGACACCAAAAACCAAATCAAATGTGCAAAATGTATTTTCAAATTGAGTAATATCTGGAAGCAAACAGGCTACACATCTCATATCACAGCGGTGTTGGAGAGGTAACAACATTTTCATGGTAAGCTTCACACTGAAGTGTGGGTTGCATGCGTGGGTGTTCTATCAACAAAAGAAATCAAGGATAGCCTGCCTAGCCTTGACTAAGCCTAGCCAACTGATGCCTAGGTAGGCCTATGTCTCTTGGCCATACATACTATGTCTCTTGGCCATATCCCTTATATGGTTAAGCTGTGGAATCAGGAAGCTGCAAAAGTTTGATTGAAGTTGCTTTGTTTATAGCATCTCTTGGTGGCACTCAGGCTCAGTTTGGTATTTCTTGCTTAATAGTGCATATATTTAGTTTTTGGTTATTTTTCTTTATTTAAAGTGTTAGAGAGGGAGTGAGTGAGAGAGTGAGTGAGTGTGTTAGAGTGAGTGAGTGTGTTAGATTGTTTTCATAAGATATGGGCTATTGTATTTTTGCTGAGTTGGGGTGTGTTTTGGGTGGGGGTGTGAGTGAGTGAGTGTGTTAGACTGTTTTCATATGATATGGGCTATTGTATTTTTGCTTGTCAAATTGTATTATATTATGCTATTTAATTGTTTTTTATATTGTGCAATGTATGTAATTCAGCTGTTTGGCTGCGATATGCATTTTAATAAACCTTGAATAATAAATAATTCCTTTTGAGTTTAGCAGGATCTATACTTCCCAAGACAAGAGCCTGATTACAACTAGAAACGTCACGTCATGCCTCCACCATGGGGCGATTTAAATGTGTACAAATCCATTGTTAGTAATTTGACCTCAGATGACCCCTGAGTGACATCAGATGACCCCAAAATGACCTTCCAAAAATTTGGCTCTAAATGTTGACTGTACCTACCAAGTTTCATGCCCATACGACCAATTTTATTCATTTGACCTTGGATGACCCCTGGGTGACCCCGGATGACCCCAAAATGACCTTCCAAAAAATTGCCTCTTAAATGATTTTGGTGTCCCCCATCTGTAAGACTGTACATACCAGTTGTAAGAGACTGTACATAATTATGTAAAATCTTTGAGCTTCCAAAAAAGGGCTATACTGGAACAATATGCACACGGGTATTTGACACTATTTTGACCCATGATCAGGGTAAATTTTGGTGGAAAACAGCCTCTGTGCCCCTTTTCATTTCCTTTGCCCTCCTGATTTTCTCTTTCATTTTTGTCAGGGGGTACTTTTCTCTTAATTTTTTTTCCAGGGGGACACCCCCTCCCAGAACTGTCAACTTTTTGGAATTGCTTGGCGTGAGACAGAGGCGTACCGGGATTTGCCGACTACAATGTTCATTTTGTCCCGTTATTATTTGAGCCACGGCCCTCAGGAATCTGAAAAGTGAGGTGGGGTAGGGACAACAAATTATTTTGATGATGCGTGAGATTTTACTCATTTTCCAGCTTTTTGCGTGAGATTTACTACATAGGCGTGAGATTATACTACATTGGCGTGAGACCGTGAGAAAGTGACCCAATGCATGAGAGTTGACAGCCCTGCCCCCTCCCCACTTCTCATTTAAGAAGCACATACCGTTATAAAAAAAATCTTAATTTGTCTAAAATTAAAAACAAACAAAAAAGCTGTGAAAAGAGTTGTAAACCGGTTGATTCATTCCCAGCTGCTTGATCTATTTATTTATTTGTGAATCTCAGCAAAACAAATCAATCAGCTACATTTGTTATATTGTTTTCTCTTTATTGTTGTAACCTAATATGTTGGCCTTGAAGGAAAGAATTCATTATTTATATTAAAAACACATGACATGGTCATTTATTGTGTTACGAGTGCATGAAATATTCATTTTTTCTGTTATGGTTGACTTTTAAAAGCATTGCAGTTACTTATGGTGTTTATTTTAAGTTATTTTATTCTTTTGAGTCAATTATGGCTATCTACTCAATACAGTCCTGTGAATAATTTAATAACCGACATATGCATACAACTGTCCAATTCAATGTATTTCTTTGAATAATTTAATAACCGACATATGCATACAACGGTCCAATTGAATGTATTGCTCATGGACGATACAGATAACAGACCGCAAAAAATCAGTCAAAGTCTCAGCATCACACGATAATGAGGGTGATTGTTCCATGAAATGTGACAGGCGAGACTGCTACGCACTTACCGCGTATTTTTAGGTAATCACGAAAGCACGCAAGACTCTAACACGTATGCACGCAACGCTGGCGTGATTGTTAATCACGGCACGATCGAACAATCGGCCCTCATGAACATGCGAGAAAGTATACAATGCACGGGGACAATGCACTGGTTGTACGGGGTCTTTTACTCTTCCGTCCATGGTTTTGATAGAGAAAATATATACCTTCCCACAATGCAATATGATTTGGAAAAAAATTGACCCGTGTAATTCCAATGGGCACAGACAACCATCTTTTTTATAACCCTTCACATTTGTAAACATAAATAAATCACTGCTTCTATGCGTCGCATGTGTATACACCCTATAAGAATAGATTAGCACACACAAATCTGTCATGTGAAATCCAACTTGGTATTACTTGAGATGAGACATACTAATTACTATAGAGGAATCCAAATTCACGCATTCCTACACCTGACTAGCAGCCTTTAGTTGGGTCCCCGTCGGCTATTATGCATCCAAAATGTGAAATGTTTCGGCCTTGGCGGAAATTTAAAACTGCATTTCCATCACCCGTTTTACACCTTCCGCGAAAACACAGGTAGACAAAAGAATACAACACAATACAGTTCCCTTCGGCAAAACACAGCTTCTACATGGTCTATGTGACAAAATAATTGGGTTAACTACACGCGGTATCTATGCATTGAACCATATCATTCTGATGATCACTCGCACCTAAAAAAGCGGTATTGTATTCAATCTATGATTGCAGACATACACAGGTGATGAGTGCAACCTGCTTGTAGTGCATGTAGTGCACCAGAATATCTTGATTATTAGGCTTCAGAAAACCACCGAAAATACAGAAAAAAACTAAATAAAATTAAAATGATCAATAATCATCACTTCTCTGAAAAAATGCTAACAATCATAAACTTATAGGCCTATATTTACAATTTTTTTTTTGGGGGGGGGTGTCTTTAATACTTTCCAACAAATTATCTACATACTGCCAGGCAAAGAACAATGGGAATTGTGATGATGCTCACGTACGCATACTGCCAGGCAAAGAACAATGGGAATTGTGATGATGCTCACGTACGCATATACTGCCAGGCAAAGAACAATGGGAATTGTGATGATGCTCACGTCGCATACTGCCAGGCAAAGAACAATGGGAATTGTGATGATGCTCACGTGCGCATACTGCCAGGCAAAGAACAATGGGAATTGTGATGATGCTCACGCGTGCGCATATACTGCCAGGCAAAGAACAATGGGAATTGTGATGATGCTCACGTGCGCATACTGCCAGGCAAAGAACAATGGGAATTGTGATGATGCTCACGTAAGCATACTGCCAGGCAAAGAACAATGGGAATTGTGATGATGCTCACGTGCGCATATACTGCCAGGCAAAGAACAATGGGAATTGTGATGATGCTCACGTCGCATACTGCCAGGCAAAGAACAATGGGAATTGTGATGATGCTCACGTCGCATACTGCCAGGCAAAGAACAATGGGAATTGTGATGATGCTCACGTGCGTCGCATATACTGCCAGGCAAAGAACAATGGGAATTGTGATGATGCTCACGCGTCGCATACTGCCAGGCAAAGAACAATGGGAATTGTGATGATGCTCACGTACGCATACTGCCAGGCAAAGAACAATGGGAATTGTGATGATGCTCACGTACGCATACTGCCAGGCAAAGAACAATGGGAATTGTGATGATGCTCACGTACGCATACTGCCAGGCAAAGAACAATGGGAATTGTGATGATGCTCACGTACGCATATACTGCCAGGCAAAGAACAATGGGAATTGTGATGATGCTCACGTACGCATACTGCCAGGCAAAGAACAATGGGAATTGTGATGATGCTCACGTACGCATACTGCCAGGCAAAGAACAATGGGAATTGTGATGATGCTCACGTCACGATACTGCCAGGCAAAGAACAATGGGAATTGTGATGATGCTCACGTCGCATACTGCCAGGCAAAGAACAATGGGAATTGTGATGATGCTCACGTCGCATACTGCCAGGCAAAGAACAATGGGAATTGTGATGATGCTCACGTCGATACTGCCAGGCAAAGAACAATGGGAATTGTGATGATGCTCACGTCGCATACTGCCAGGCAAAGAACAATGGGAATTGTGATGATGCTCACGCACGCATATACTGCCAGGCAAAGAACAATGGGAATTGTGATGATGCTCACGTACGCATACTGCCAGGCAAAGAACAATGGGAATTGTGATGATGCTCACGTGCGCATACTGCCAGGCAAAGAACAATGGGAATTGTGATGATGCTCACGCGTCGCATACTGCCAGGCAAAGAACAATGGGAATTGTGATGATGCTCACGTACGCATACTGCCAGGCAAAGAACAATGGGAATTGTGATGATGCTCACGTACGCATATACTGCCAGGCAAAGAACAATGGGAATTGTGATGATGCTCACGTGCGCATATACTGCCAGGCAAAGAACAATGGGAATTGTGATGATGCTCACGTGCACGATACTGCCAGGCAAAGAACAATGGGAATTGTGATGATGCTCACGTACGCATACTGCCAGGCAAAGAACAATGGGAATTGTGATGATGCTCACGTACGCATACTGCCAGGCAAAGAACAATGGGAATTGTGATGATGCTCACGTACACATACTGCCAGGCAAAGAACAATGGGAATTGTGATGATGCTCACGTACGCATACTGCCAGGCAAAGAACAATGGGAATTGTGATGATGCTCACGTACGCATGCTTCCAGGCAACGAACAATGGGAATTGTGATGATGCTCACGTCGCATACTGCCAGGCAAAGAACAATGGGAATTGTGATGATGCTCACGTCGCATACTGCCAGGCAAAGAACAATGGGAATTGTGATGATGCTCACGTACGCATACTGCCAGGCAAAGAACAATGGGAATTGTGATGATGCTCACGCGTCGCATACTGCCAGGCAAAGAACAATGGGAATTGTGATGATGCTCACGTACGTACGCATACTGCCAGGCAAAGAACAATGGGAATTGTGATGATGCTCACGTACGTATGCATACTGCCAGGCAATGATGTCACAAGCCAACTCATCTGTAGTAGAAGCAACTAGTACGATCACCTTTCTTGTCTGAATATCATGCATGTGACATACATAAAATTATACAAACTTGGTGCAAAACATGTATCTCATATGAACTCCATTACACCAAGTCAGGGAAATCTTAAGATATAATTATAATGATGGATTAAGACATTAGCTACATGTATGTGTAACTTTACCTTTATTGTTACTGAAGACCGTTCTGTAACATAAGTCTTGAGACGGCCCGGGAGGGGTAATTTGTTGACATTCTTCTCGTCCGAGACTAGCCCAACAATAACTTCCCTGCATAGCACCTGAAGGGGGGCAACTCCCTTCTCCACCCATGCTACATGCAGGATGGAGCCACAGGCTACAAAAAGTCTTTGGTCATTGTGCCCCCATGTTAAAGCTGATAATGGTCTCTGTGGAGAAAAGTGGCACAAGTAGTTAGCAAATTAATCCTGAGTATTTGCCTGCAATATATATTCAAAATACTGAGAGGGTCCTCCTCAGCAATGTTACAATATGGGTTTAACGTGGCTGTGTACTCTAGACCAGGCCTTCTCAACTGGCGGCGCGCGCGCCACTTGTGGCACTTGGAGTCAGTCGAAGTGTCGCACGAAGTTCCGCGCGGTACTTTTAAATAATTTTTTCACATAAATTTTGAACAAAAAAGGGGTGAAAATACCCAATCTGGGCCTTTAAAAAACCTTAAAATCCATGAGCTTCCGGAGGCGCTGGACCCCCGATAAAGAACCACTGCACCTTAACCGCTATGCGCACGCGTTACCTCGCAGAGTCCTCCCTCAACATGTTGGCACTTCATGATAACTAAAATTTTCCAGTTGGCACTTCAAATAAACTAGTTGAGAAGGCCTGCTCTAGACATTGTAGCTTTTGCAAAATTGAGCTTTTTTTTAAATGTATGTACTTTGTTATGTTTTTTATATATACAAGGAGAGAAAATCCAGATTTGTAAACTCCAACTGCAATATTTTATGGATTTTATTTCACTATTCCACTCGTTTTGAAATTTAAAAGGAAAGAAAATCTTTGTTGTACCATTAGGTACACTCGCGCAACAACGCATCACGTTTTGTAGGCGCGCAATTTGGTAACGCACAGATACGCTACGCATACGCAACGCTTATCTGCATGCGTGGCACATCTTATGGAAGCACCACAGAAGCACTGATTTAGCAAAAACCTAGCGGTCAAATAGCTCCGTTTTAGATGATAAAATGTAATTTTTTCAAATTCTTTCCCCCTGATTTAAACATCAAGATATGAATAGATTTCGCCAAAACTTTTAAAGGGACTGTGGATTTACCCGATGTTCAAGTAATGTAAGGTAGAAAAACTAGAACTGCCGCATTCTCCTGTGAGCTTCGATCAAAATGCAAAATGTGACCACTTTAAACTTCAACGCCATTATTTCAATGTTCAATGTTCATTTTCTGGGTAAAATGATGATTTAGGTACACAATAACTCAATAAATACAGCATATAGGTAAGCAATATGCTCATCATAAAGAGCATGACCGACTCAAGAAACCGTTGTCTCATTTTTTTACATTTTTGTCTATTTCCAAATTTAGGCATCATATTGTGCAAATAGGCAATTTTAAAAAGTTCATTTTGATGCCTTGTATGGTTACTATCTCAAAAAATAAGGCCAATTTCAAAAAACTAAAAAAACGGTTTTTCGAATGGTGCTTCAAGATTAAGAAAAAAACAAAACAAACATTTTTGGAAAGAGTGTTTTTTGTTGTATCTGACAAAATTTGCCAAAAATTCACTTTTTTGTGATTTTCTTCATGATTGTTGTTTTTACACCAAATCTGTATATTGAGATTCATTGATGTCTTGCCTTTATAAAAATGTACTTTTATACGTCTTGCATGAATAATTACAAAGTTATGGCACTTTTACTACATGCATGTCTGAGAGTACACAGCCACCTTAAATAGATCTGGATAGAGGGGAAAGATGAGCTGTGTTTGTCTGGCTAGATCAAATGTCAGATTCCACGTAAAAGGAATAAAGGCATATTGTCTCTTTGCATTGATTCAATCATTCATTCATATTTGTTGTAACACTATCTTCACTGACGATGTGTACGCATGATGGTTCCAATTAGGGGTACTTTTCGAGAAATGTCCGCGGAATTTTCTAGGACAAAATTGTTCGCGATTGTCCAAATTAGGGGTGTTTTGGAGCAAAATTGTCCTTGAAATGAAAAATAGGGTGTATTTCTAGGACTTTCGTCCGCATTTTACCGCTACAGTTTTCGTTTTATATATGTTTTCTGTCCGTTTTTTAGTAGTTCCACACAAAAATTGATAGGGTTTTTTTTCCGAAAAAAATTGTCCTCATTTCCCTGTGAAATAGGGGAAAAAATTCAAAAGCGTCCTTGAAATGGTAAAAATAGGGGTATTTATTTTGGGAAAAAATATTCTCGATTCCTCGTGATAAGGGGGTGAAATGAAAATGCGTCCTCAAAATGATAAAAATAGGGGAGGTATTTGGGGCAAATTTTCCTTGATTTCGCACAAAATAGGGGGTAAAATTGCTGCAAATGTCCTCGATTCCCCGTGAAATAGGGGTCATTTTCAAATCCTGGAACGGTCATACGTCCTACCTTTAAATACAAACTGAACACACCGGGGACACTATACACTACTGGGTTAATCTAGTCTTTCATTTCAGTCTTGCATAAAATCAAAAGTGATTATCAATATAAGAGCTAGGGTGGACAAGTTACTTTTTGTGAGGTCTTTACATAAAATTACTTTGATATGTCAACATGGGGAACACATGCAGACAACACCACCTACATGTATTACAATTAGGTTGATATGTCAACATGGGGAAAACATGCAGACAACACCGCCTTACCTGTGACGGAATGTTTAATGTGAACCTTAGATGCCCATTTGTATTATAAAACTTGACTGCACTTATACTTTCTACAGGTTGAGTACCACCAACTGCTAAAAAGCCTCCACAGCTGCTCCATTCCATCTTGAGTCCTACTGCAAAATCAAATCAAGTGTTTCATTAATTGATGGCTGATGAAAGGAGTATTTTGTAATAAATCAAGTGTTTCATTACCGTATTTCGTCGAATAAACGCCCTCGGGGGCGTTACATTTTCCCAAGGGGGGCGTTTATTAGAGGTCATTTTTAGCACGAAAATTCCCGTTAAAATCATTAGGTAAGCTTAAAAGTCACGCTAAAATGACGAACTATGACCTTTTGACACCGACTTTTGGTTCACTTCCGGGTTCGGATGCTGATTTTCGCCATTTATTGCTGCTACTCATGACCATGTGAGCAACTTGGTAAGCTTACTACACAAGATAGCATGGAAATATCGAATTTTTGAAACATCTTGGTTGAAAAAAGTGGTGGGGGCGTTTATTTGAGGGGGGCGACTATTCGACGAAATACGGTAATTGATGGCTGATGAAAGGAGTATTTTGTGATTTTAGCATCTCTTCTTATATCCACAAAAAAGTTGACTCCCAGAATTTCAGTTGATTCAGATTTTGCATTTGCAAGTTATGCATGATATGTTTATTTTTATATTGTTCCAGATACATGTATTTAAGCGACTTTGTTGTAATTTCATTCTGTTCACAGAACATAAATACAAATACCGTACCGTAAACATTCGCCTAATGGGGCTATGGGCTCCTTTGACATAAGTGGCACAACCTAATTGCCCTCCAGTAAAATTCCAACCAGCTAATAAGGGCACAAAACTTAATTCTTGCTAGAATTTCAGAGGAAGGAGCTCTCCATTTGAACCGTAATTCCTCGAATAGTCGCCCCTACCGTACCCCTCCCGGGTGTTACATTTTCCAAAAGAGGAGCGTTTATTAGAGGTAATTTTTAGAATGATAATTCCTGTTAAAATCATTAGGGTCAATGAGTATGAATTAGTATGAATTTGTTTCCCCTCCCTAACCTATGAAATGTTTTTTATAAACTGGTCAAAATACAAAAACTGATCAATTTGTGAATCTGGATTCCCTGCAATATTCACAAAATGTACAAGCTATATGGTAAATTATGGGGACAGAAAAAAGATAAGTGAAATAATTCATACCTGTCATGCCAGTCTTGATGGAAATTGGTGTGAGATCATCATAAGCTTTCATTAGCTGTATTTCACCATCTCCTAAATGGACGGCCATGATGGGAGGGCGCTTCTTGCCACCACGATTCTTTCTTTCACTACCTGTACAATACACAAAACAAAGTAACATTGGTGATTATACATACATTACATAGTGTTACGAGTCGTAAATGACTCAAGGCCAAAAACATCTTTTTCCCAAATTCACTTCAGAATGCACAATTAAGTTAACAATATTTGAATCTTTTAAGGCCAAAAAAAAAAAAATGGTTTGTCTCAAAGCTCACGAGTGGTTTGAAAACAAATGCGAAATGCTATTTTTTTTTATTACCAACTTTTTTCATGGTATTTGGAGAAAAAAATCTGATTTTCGCCGACAAACTAAAAAATTTTTTTTTTTTTTTGAAATAAAAAAAAATTCCGCATTTCTTTTTTTCCAAATCTCACGATTTTACAAATGCGCGCGCAAGCTTTATTGAGACAAACCTTCTTTTTTTTGGCCTAATCAAAAACAAAGTTTGATTTAACAAGAATCTAGTATTTAATCATTTTACTTGGCCAGCAGCCTTCTTTGTGTTGTTGATTTTCTGATGTATAAATATGTCCTGATTCACTTGTCCTGTGAAAATCACTGTTCAGCGCAGTTCACTGAAGACTTTTATACCCTTTGCATAAAATCCTTGCACAGTTGCCCATCTCCAAAATGGTGCAATTTTCATCTTTCACATAAGTTCTTCAGCAAAACAGACCTGTCACCCTTATCAGCTATATTTCCACTAATATTGACAGATGTGTTGTTTCATAAACCAGATAGTTGGTTCGCAATAATCTTTCTTAGAAGGCATATGGACTGTAAGCACAATTAGCCCACAACAACACTGTAGGTCCTGTGTCATAAACTGGGGTACCTTTATGTTACATGTACATGTCACAAATTGTTGTGTGGTGTGGCATAAAGTGCTGTAACATTTTTTCCATAAATCTGACAATAGTAAAGTATATATTTTCGGATAGCTTATAATACAGGGATAATAACTTTTTGAGTTTCAAGTTGATATACAGGGTTGCCCAAAATATATACATGGTGAAACAAAAAAAAAGTGCTTGAAAACTTGTCCATGTAATTTACCTACCGTATTTCGTCAAATAAATGCCCCCGGGGGCGTTACATTTTCCCAAGGGGGGGCGTTTATTCAAGGTCAATTTTAGAACGATAATTCCCGTTAAAATCATTAGGTAAACGAAAACACACGCTAAAATGACGACCTATGAACTAGAAACACTGACTTCTGGCTCACTTCCGGGTTTCTGATCCAGATTTTCGCCAATTATTGACGCTATTATGGACCATGTGCGCAACTTGGTAAGCTTACTACACAAGATAGCATGGAAATATCGGCATTTTTGAAACATCTTGGTTGAAAAAAATGGTGGGGGCGTTTATTTGAGGGGGGGGGGCGAATATTTGACGAAATACAGTATTTATTTTTCACTGAAATGATTTTAGCAATACCGGTAATTGTGATATATTTGAATAGTGTAATGACGAAGCTTTCACAAAATATACAGTTTGTTTAAGTTTTACCTAAGTTAAAATATACAGGGTGTGCCAAATACCTGTACAAAATTTAAATAAAATATTTAGATAACTGTTTATGTACACATTATTTGGCCAATATTAACAAATGAATACCCAAATATACTCCAGAATGACTTGAATGTTGCAGATTACAGTAAAAATGTTACATTATGCCATAAAAATTATACAGGGTGTCATTAAAAAGTAACACAACATAATTTCTATGTAAATTATACAGGGTGTCATTAAATAGTAACGCAACATAATTTCTGCTATTTTAAATGTAGGACATGCAAATATGTTGTGAAAAGAAAAAACAGGTTTAAAACATGAACATGTTTCCTACATATACATCATCCCATGAAGCAATCCCTTATTAGGCCTACTTATTTTAAAAAGGAATGGATATTAGCCGTGTTTATACACTTCACCATACATGTATAGGGTATTTAACATAAAATTCCATGATTTGATATTTTCACAAAATTTTGTAAGTGATCTTTAACTTCAGACATACCTTGTTCCTTACAAAATGTTTCATACAGTGTAATTCCAGTGTACTTGGTAATGCTTAAGCATGTCAATAACTAGGCATGATAATTGAATACCTGAGTGGAAGAAGGGCCCAACTCCAATTTTTTACAAAAATGAGTTTGACCCAACATTCTATTGCCAACAGACTGTTCTTCCTTGTGTGTGAAAGATGAGTCAAAATCCACTCTCCAAATAGTCTTCCATGTACACTTAATCATGGTCTTTATGGAAGAAAGGCCCAACTCCATGGAGTTGGGCCCTTCTTCCACAAATATTGGAATATAAGAGAAATTTTGTTCACCCATGAAATCTGCTTTTCACTACAATAAACTTTCTTGCTAACATATTACATGCTTCTACTTGTGTAATTAATGGATAATTATCAAATTTATGTGGCTATTTATACCATATCTGCTCACGGAACTGGCACTTGCAGTATATTAGTGGAAGAAGGGCCCAACTCCAGCTCGTATTAAGACCTGTACCGTTGCCATGGAAACATCATATTTAATTTCGAATGTATGTAGTATTGTATGTTCATGTATTAAAGGTCCTGAAGATGAAAACATTCTGTCTATAAAACTTTTCCAAATATTAAGTTTTTTCTTAATATCTCAAAAACAGTTTTGATGGAGTTGGGCCCTTCTTCCACTCAGGTATTCAATTGAAATGTGTACAATATGCCCAATATACATAGGCCTATTAGAATTTGGAAGTTCAAAAAATAAACAAATATATTTTGAAAAGATTAGGGCCTATTTTGTGATACATTATTATTTATACAGGTAATTCTAGATTCCTAGAGTCAGCAGGTTTCCAAAAATGTATACTCTTACTATTTTAGGGTGATTGGATCAAAAGATTACTGAGTCTTGCAAAATGACAAACAGGATGGTCACCTGACGTGCATTTTCTTAAAAAATAAGATAAATAAAATAAAACAAATTTCAGTGTTTATATATATAGCGCCTTTTCCCAGATCTCGGAGGTTTGTAATTTCGCTGCCATGGTGAATCATCACAATCAGATCGCATCAACTAGGCTGGTTATCCCGAACCTGGCACAAACCTATCCACACGTAGATAGTAACATCCACCAATTATCTGTGCAGCTCCCCAAATTCCATTGAGTGAAGGAAGTTTTTGATAACCAAACAACTAATAACCGATTTTTGAAAGCAGAGGAAACCGGAGATCCCGGAGAAAACCTGCGAGAGCGAGCATGGACCAAGTGCACATGAGTCCTTGGGCCACGCCGGGGCTTTAACCCAGGACCTCGATGGTGCAAGGCGGGGGAACAACCGCTGCTCTCCCTAGGGGTTTTGTTATAATAAAATTCTAACTACAACATTTTCCCTTTAAAATGAGACCAAATATTTCCATTAAGGTTTGCTAACAAAAATTAACCAAATTAAAAATGATATAATGAAAAAGTGTGATTCTGCATAGACTGTACATACAGTCCCTCCTCCTAATCATCCTCCTTCTAATCCTCAACCACCCTTAATTGGCACATTTCATTTAAAATGTCATGAAAAAATAATGAAAGATGATTTGAAAATCACACGGTAGAGGATAGTAAAAACAAAAATCCTATCGTTTATTCTTATTCATCTTCAGTCCAAACAATTACATGTATCTGAAAAAAGATCAAAACCTGCCTAAGGGATTCTTCACATTGAGCCCTGAAATATTGAAATCAAATTTCATTTGTGTTTAGCTTGAATAGTATTACATTCTAGGTAAAATCATATCAACTCACACTATATTTAAAACTTGAAAATTTAACCTCTCCATGCAGGTGTCAACTGCAGACAGCAAGTTTCAATTTATTGTTTTATAAAAAAATATAAACATTTCAGAATTGTAAATTTCATGACCATATTCAGAATCAGAATTAAAATGCATTAAATGAATACAAACAAACCTACGATTTGTTCAGTGCTTGGTTCTTAAAATAGCTCTTGATATTTTAGAGAAAATTTCACAAAACTTGGAATGCTGTAAAGAAAGGATAGTAGTCCGGGGGCACTTCCATGACAGATATGCATCATGTGCCTCGGGATAGACCCCCTTTTCAAACCAGCTTGTACCCAAACCCCAGTGTGTTATGGTCCTACCTATTACCCAATGACCCCCTTTAAAAAAATTCATGTACGCAATGACCCCCTTTTCTATTTCCTGCTATACCCAATGACCCCCCTTTTAATTCCCAAATTTAGGTGGTATTTGTGTTCTCCTCCAGAAATAATGAGATTTTTCACATTTCCAAGGTGGCCAAGTTGTTTTTACGCAGTTTGGCACTTATTGGCAATCCTGTATGTACTCAATGACTCCCATTTTACTTTTTGTTACCCCAATGACCATCCTTTTTTCAAAATTTCATACCGAATGACCCCATTTTTATTCAGGTTGTGTACTGAATGACCCCATATTTTTGTAATTGTACATTTGACCTGAATGCCCCCTACTTTTAACAAGGCTGAGGCACATCCCTGCCATTTCAGATAGGGAGTGCCTTCCCATACATGTAATAGCACCACTATGCACAATCAACCCTTCAAAGAATGATCTTAGCTAATACCCTCATCATGCACACAGTGATCAGACTCATCAATTCAAATATGTCATCAATACTGGATTTGTGCTATATTAAAACCACAGTAAACAGTCGTCTCATCTCCAGTAACACACATTATCATTGATCAGCAGACATCGCTTGCCAGAATATTGACGACTCTATCTTAGAAATATGGCAGTATACAGCTGCAACATTCTGTCACCAAATGCAGTTTTCAGAAGATATCCCACCTTTCCCGTTTGGTTTTGGTAGGGACATGCCACTGAGATTTTGGAAGTAGACCCATAAATATCTATCCAATTTTTCAAGAAATTTGGACCCATTGATATAACAAAAGTCAAAATGTTCGGCCAAATTTACCCAAAATTGTCTTAGTTTTTACAAATTTTCCCAAAATTTTGGGGAAATTTTGAAAATTTTGGCTAGATTAAGGAAAAATTGGGCTGTTTTCCGAACAAATTGAGAAAATTTTGAAAAAGGACCCATTCATATACCAAAATAGGCTTTGAAAAAGGGGTCATTGATATACCAGAAGGCTGAAAATGCTACCCATGTTTATGCACGTCCCGTATGGTCATTTGTACTGAGTACCCCCGGCCACCTTTAGACAGACTCTTGTAGTATCACTGGCTAAAATCCATCTTTAGACAGCTCTTTCTTGTGTTATAGACATCATTTTTAAATATGCATTTATTTGGACTCTGTTGCAATGACATAGCCAGGGGGCACAAGGGGGAAGCTGCCCCCTGTGAGAAGTCTCCCCTTCTTCCCCCACCTCCACCTTGGGAGGTCTTTTTTGTAATTTTTTTAAGCCCATTTTTGACCATTTTTGTTGAAGTTTTCCCCCTAGAAATTGGCCCCTGTTCACTCAGTGGAATTTAATTTGGATTCAGTTTCTACATTCAGTAGATGGCATTTATTAGCAATTACTTTATGGACTCAGTTTCTATGTTCAGTAATAGACGGCATTTATTTGTAATTAATTGGGACTCAGTTTCCATGTTCAGTAGATGGCATTTATTTGGCCATGCATTTTGAACTACATTTCTTGGTTCACAAGAGTGACTAAAATGTGTCCCCTCAAAATTGTGTCAATTTTCGTATAAAATTATTATTTATTTTTCTAGTTACCCCGGTATATGAAAGGTACACAGTTTCTGAAAGGAAATTTCCCGAGGATTCCAAACATACTGTTATTTTGAAGGTAGGGTGAAGTGTAACAGAATTAATTCAAGTCAAGCAGCATACTTTTCATTTTTTTACTGTTACGCCCCCTGTCCAAAAAGACACCATATTTGAATTGCTCAGACCAATAGCTTTTTAAATATATACATTGTACCTTGCCTATACCTATCTGTTATAGTTTTTCCGATGTGTAAGCATCTTTGCGTCACGGTCAAATTAATGTGTGCTTAATTAATTTTAACAACATGTACCTAAATGTGTTTAACTTGTCTGAACATGGTAAAATGACAAACACTGAAATAAATTCACCTGCTAATATGCCGAGACTCACAATCCTATATACTTGATGAAATTGAACCCATAATGTCGCACTCATCTACTGAGCACTTTCAAATCATACGTATATTATGTGGATGCCTTGGAGGTTCATGTAAGTCAACCCCTACATATAAAACATTTTCTTTCGGTACAATTGCCTCTGTTGAAAGCCTTTTGTAGTAGCATCCATCTTTTGTAGTTTTTTCATAAAAACCTTTGATACTTGAGCACCCTGCATTGGGCTATTCCATTTAAAATCCATACTACCCCTGTGGAAGATTTATTAGCTCAAGTCTCCCACAGAGGGAGTATAAGTTTCAAATAGAATCGACAATTGGGTAACTTCCATTTGAAATACTCACTCCAGTTGTGGAAGATATAGGTAAAGCCATAATACAGGGGGGGTATAGGTTTCAAAATGATTGACTCTGACCAATTATATTTGAAAAACTTACTCCCACTGTGGACGGTATTTCCAAAATCTTCCACAGGGGGAGTGTGGATTTCAACTGGAATGGCCCATTGTACATGTGTCCATTATACTCGAACACAAATTTCATGAAAATTGATGTTTTAAAATTAAAGAAAACATGCATGACTGAAAACATGTAGTTGATGTTTAATTATTGATAATTACACAATATCATCATTTCTCAGTCCCAAGCATCACTCAATAGCATGTATAACTGCATGGTATCTGTCGGGAAATGTGTCGGCCAACTATTAATCTTACTCAGTCCAATAAGGTCCAATACTGATCAAAAATAGCTGTTTACAATATCGTCCTTAAACAAACAAAAAATGTGAAACAAGGTATTTGAATAGAAGAGTGTCAGCATAATTTGATAGACATAATGACGCATAGTGTATTTTTTACATATCGGGTCCTCCATATCGGGTCGTCAGCTCCCCTCCGTCACTTTTTTATATAAAATTTCATCATGAAGGCTACATTGAAGGGTTTCATTTGAAAGCACTCATCAAGAGCTTTAATTTGATAGGTAATTTGTCTAGGTAGGTAAAAGTTAAAGGCTTACAAATATAAAATCAGGACAAATAATCTCGCATAAAGACTTCGGCTCCTCAATTCAAATGCATCGGCTTGTACGAGTGACAATTCCCCCAAAATATGGTCCAATACTGATTAAAATTAGCTGTTTAATTCAATATAATATCCACATTGTCCTTTAAAAACAAATAAATAATGCATAACAAGGTATTTGAATACTTCATAAGGCTCTGGTTTTTTAAACAGCAAAATATCAGGTTTGGTGGTCAAAAATATGCTCTAAATGTAATTAATTTCATCCACATATATTGCTAATTCATATGTGAACAAGGTAATGATAACCAAGTACTCACATACCAAAATAAGTTTGATAATGCCTTTACTTTAAAAATGCAACTCTAGATACTTGTGGGTTTCGGATGTTACATTATTATGTTAACATGCATTATTTGCAGAAATCTGGCCCTATTTCTAAGCACACACTAGTTTTAAAATGTATGTGATAATCACTGTCAGATAATTAAAGCTATCAATTGCAAATTTAATCATCATAAAATGGTATAAATTTACTTCTTTGTGAAGAAAATATGTTTAATTTAGATACATGCATGTACTGATAGCCACATTTATTCATACAATGTACATTGTTACCTGCATGCTTATTGTAAATATGCACTGGACATCATAATAAATCAAATTAATTAGCTCCCTGAAGCATTAAGTTGATAATGCAAAGGCAACACCTTTCTTAAGCATAATCAGGCTCTCTTTTACACCTTCCCAACTTTGGAGTGTTTCAGATGTTACATTACGTTAACAGGCAATTTCAACCTAATTTAACTAAATGAGGGAAATATTTGTGACATTTCATTATTTCAGCATAAATACCAATCACTTTGAATCAGAAAACCTGCTGAAAATATTCTAATGATTCCAAATATGTACAAATACTGACATACATGTAATGAAAGGTAGTGATTCAGACGTTACATGCTGTTAACATTTTTACAAAGCTTGATGGTTGGAAGTTGAATAACAATCATGAGAACATTGCATTATATACAACAGGTATGTTGTCATGATGGAAACTCAGAAGTTTTTGAATGCAATTTGAAATCATTTATCATTTGAGAACACATATAAATGCAAAAACTGATGTGTATTTAAAAAAAAGTTCAAAGGGGCTGCCTTAACAAAAATTCCCATGAAACTTATTTTGTTGTTAAGAATATTTTTCTTAGTAGTTTATTTGTTTCAATTGATAATTTATTGTTTTATTGAACATTATGAAGCTATATGAAGCATAGTAAGTATTTCTCCTTCTTCAATTCTGGTATATGTACTTGTACATAGTGATTCCAATATGGGCCTACCATATGTACATAGTACATACGTGTATTTTATGTAAAATGATTACTTCTTAAGTTAATGCAGCTTTTTCAATCTTGAAATAAATGTTATGATACAAAAAACCATTTAATCATTTTCAATAAGTTATCAAGATATTGAAATTACAGCTTCATTTTTGGGTTTGTTTAAAACAAATAATGGGTAACATCCGAAACACATTTTAAATCAAAGTATTTTGTTAGTGTAATGGAGAAATATTCAGTGTAAGTTGCTTTTCAAATTTAAAATAAATTTCTTAGGATATGTGTATATGTCAGTGATGAAATTAATTTGAAAGTAGTGAACCAAATCAATTATGTTGCTTTTTATCTTATGTATTGTGCATATTAGACAATAGATATTAGGCCAAAAAAAAAAAAAAAAAGGTTTGTCTCAAAGCTCACGAGAAATTGAAAAACAAATGCGAAATGTGATTTTTTTTTTTTTTTTTTTTAGTCCCGACTTTTTTTCACGGTATTTTGAGAAAAAGTCTGATTTTCATTTATTTTTTCTGGAAAAAACTATAAAAAAATTTTTTTGGAAATAAAAAAAATTTCTGCATTTGTTTTTTTGTCAAATCGTGGGATTTTACAAAAGCGCCGCAGCTTTTTAAGGGCTGGGGTATGAGCGTTTGGACAGTATTTATTTTGGGACATTAGAGCACATCAGACATATCGAATTGCATTCTGAATACGAAGAATGTCATTCTGATATCAAATAATTTTGATTTTTGAAATTTGCAATTTAATACACATTTTATGGCAAATCATTAAAATTGATATTTTGATATTTACCAGTACTTGAAGTAAACTTTATAAATCTGATGATTTATACTTAAAGTGTATGTAGGTGGGATGAAAAGCCGACGATCAATTGAAAATTTTGACCTTTTCGTATTGAAGATATGGATTTTTTTCCCAAAACACCAAAAAAATTAGGTCTTTTGGGAAAAAATCCATATCTTCAATATGAAAGGTCAAAATTTTCAATTGACCGTCGGCTTTTTCTCCCTGCTACATACACTTTAAGAGTATATCATTAGATTTATATAATTTACTTCGAGGACTGTTATATATCAAAATTTGAAAAATATCAAATTTTTATAATTTGTCATAAAATTTGTATTATATTGTGATTTTCAAAAATGAAAATTATTTGGTATCAGAAAGACATGCTTCGTATTCAGAATGCAATTCGATAGGTCTGAGGTGCTCTCATGTCCCACAAAAAATACTGTCGAAACCCAATAAACGCTCATTTTAGATCCCTTAAGACGAACCTCTTTTTTTTTTTTTTTTATAGAGCTAACAACTTGTAATGATTTCCACTAGCAAGGTTTAGAAAGGTGAAATGGAGTCGGCAATATTAGCAAAATGAGAATGTACACCATATTTACTAGAAATTCACATTCATAGTGCATATTCTAAAATCTTTTTATAATTTCCCATTATTGGTCTCACTTTCCGTTAACATTTTGCCTTGTAACATCCAAAACAAACTTGACATGTTAACATTTTGCACACACAAAGAACAACCCCAGGTATGGCAAAAAATATTTCTGCTCTGGTCTTCCCATGATTTCCAATTCATTGGATCCTTTCATTTCCCTCTTATTTAAAAATAAGAAATTTAAAAAATAAGAAATTTAAAAATTTCTTCAATGAAATGTCACTTTTTCTGTGTTACACTTGATTCGGATGTTATCATTGTTAACGGAAATGTTGTGTGGCTAAAATTTTACACAAGGTCAAGAGGAAGTGTAATCATTTTTCATGTGGATACTTGTTGTCATGTCTACTTCAACTTAAGGGGGTACTACACCCCTGCCTAATTTTGTGCCTATTTTTGCATTTTTCTCAAAAATTATAGCGCTTTGGTGACAAGTAAGATATGTATATTATAGGGCAAGGACTACAACTACTGCACTGGAAATTTTATTTCAGCACAGACAACAGTTGTGGAGTTACAGTCAAAAATGAGGGAAAACCAATATTTGATCAATAAATCAATAACTACTTGCCTTGAGTTGCTGAATTTTCAGTGCAGTAGTAGTAGTTCTTGCCCCTATAATATACATATCTTATTTGTCACCAATGCGCTATAATTTTTGAGAAAAATGCAAAAATAGCCACAAAATTTTGCAGGGGTGTAGTACCCCCTTAATAATGAAAATTTAAAGCTGGTATTATTCTTCATGTAATCATAAGACAATTTGTATTCTTTCGGATGTTACAAAACTGTTAACGGAAAGTGGGACCCATTTAAGTAATGCTTCACCATAATATGCAAACATTCAACAGATACTAAATGTGCATTTGCAGTTATTTATATTGTCCTGAGGGATACATTAAAAGTATTTATGCATGTTTTACTAGATAAAACAATCACTCAGACCATGTTAAAAATAGAGCAAGATTGTTAACGGAAAATGTAACATCCGAAACATAATTTTCAAGTGCTCAATTTTTTTTCATGTTAGAAATTATTCAGGTAAATCTTTAATTTTCTGAATCTTGTACTAATATGTGTTCATAAAATATAGAACAGAACACTCAGAGTTGATCTGGTTTTATTTTGCAAACAAAACAAATTAGTCACTTTTGTTTGGTTGACAAATTTCGGTTAACAATTGGACATTTGGTCTTGTCTCAAGAAAAGAAAGAAAACAGGGACAAATTTTGTTAAGCTATGGGAGGTTATCCTAGGTATACACTACATAAAAGTATGTCATGCGTTTCTGCTGGGGTCTCCCAAAGTGCCTTTTAGCATTTTGATACATGTTTAAAAAAAACAGAGCCATAATATTCAGCATAATTAGATATACATATTGATTGACGCATGGTGTATTAATTTGTTTTACATATCGCATCCTCTATATTGGGTCCTCAGCTCCCCACTGTCACTTTTATGTCATTACTCATGAAGGCTACATGCTACATCCAAGGTTTATCCAAGGTGTTATTTAAAAGCACTCATCAATTTGATACATAATTTGTAGGTATAAGGTGAAGGCTTAAAAAAACTTTGACTCAGTGGAAGTAGCCGGCATTTACTTTCAATTAAATTAGACTCAGTTGCTATCTTCAGTAGACGATATTTATTGCACTTTATTTGGACTGTTGCTATCTTCAGTAGACAGACTTTATCTTCAATTAAATTTGACTCAGTTGATATCTTCAGTAGACAGCATTTATTGTACTTTATTTGGACTGTTGCTATCTTCAGTAGACAGACTTTATTTTCAATTAAATTTGACTCAGTTGATATCTTCAGAAGACAGCATTTATTGTACTTTATTTGGACTGTTGCTATCTTCAGTAGACAGACTTTATTTTCAATTAAATTTGACTCAGTTGATATCTTCAGTAGACAGCATTTATTGTACTTTATTTGGACTGTTGCTATCTTCAGTAGACAGACTTTATTTTCAATTAAATTTGACTCAGTTGATATCTTCAGAAGACAGCATTTATTGTACTTTATTTGGACTGTTGCTATCTTCAGTAGACAGACTTTATTTTCAATTAAATTTGACTCAGTTGATATCTTCAGTAGACAGCATTTATTGTACTTTATTTGGACTGTTGCTATCTTCAGTAGACAGACTTTATTTTCAATTAAATTTGACTCAGTTGATATCTTCAGAAGACAGCATTTATTGTACTTTATTTGGACTGTTGCTATCTTCAGTAGACAGACTTTATTTTCAATTAAATTTGACTCAGTTGATATCTTCAGTAGACAGCATTTATTGTACTTTATTTGGACTGTCGCTATCTTCAGTAGACAGACTTTATTTTCAATTAAATTTGACTTAGTTGATATCTTCAGTAGACGGCATTTATTGTACTTTATTTGGACTGTTGCTATCTTCAGTAGACAGACTTTATTTTCAATTAAATTTGACTTAGTTGATATCTTCAGTAGACAGACTTTATTTTCAATTAAATTTGACTCAATTGATATCTTCAGTAGACAGCATTTATTGTACTTTATTTGGACTGTCGCTATCTTCAGTAGACAGACTTTATTTGCAATTAAATTTGACTTAGTTGATATCTTCAGTAGACGGCATTTATTGTACTTTATTTGGACTGTTGCTATCTTCAGTAGACAGACTTTATTTTCAATTAAATTTGACTTAGTTGATATCTTCAGAAGATGGCATTTATTGTACTTTATTTGGACTGTTGCTATCTTCAGTAGACAGACTTTATTTTCCATTAGACTCACTTGATATCTTCAGTAGATGTCATTTATTGCACTTTATTTGGACTGTTGCTATCTTAAGTAGACAGACTTTATTTTCAATTAAATTTGACTTAGTTGATATCTTCAGTAGACGGCATTTATTGTACTTTATTTGGACTGTTGCTATCTTCAGTAGACAGACTTTATTTTCCATTAGACTCACTTGATATCTTCAGTAGACAGCATTTATTGTACTTTATTTGGACTGTTGCTATCTTCAGTAGACAGACTTTACTTTCAATTAAATTTGACTTAGTTGATATCTTCAGTAGACGGCATTTATTGTACTTTATTTGGACTGTTGCTATCTTCAGTAGACAGACTTTATTTTCAATTAAATTTGACTTAGTTGATATCTTCAGTAGACGGCATTTATTGTACTTTATTTGGACTGTTGCTATCTTCAGTAGACAGACTTTATTTTCCATTAGACTCACTTGATATCTTCAGTAGACAGCATTTATTGTACTTTATTTGGACTGTTGCTATCTTCAGTAGACAGACTTTATTTTCAATTAAATTTGACTTAGTTGATATCTTCAGTAGACGGCATTTATTGTACTTTATTTGGACTGTTGCTATCTTCAGTAGACAGACTTTATTTTCAATTAAATTTGACTCAGTTGATATCTTCAGTAGATGTCATTTATTGTACTTTATTTGGACTGTTGCTATCTTCAGTAGACAAGACTTTATTTGCAATTAAATTTGACTTAGTTGATATCTTCAGTAGACGGCATTTATTGCACTTTATTTGGACTGTTGCTATCTTCAGTAGACAGACTTTATTTTCAATTAAATTTGACTTAGTTGATATCTTCAGTAGACGGCATTTATTGCACTTTATTTGGACTGTTGCTATCTTCAGTAGACAGACTTTATTTTCAATTAAATTTGACTTAGTTGATATCTTCAGTAGACGGCATTTATTGCACTTTATTTGGACTGTTGCTATCTTCAGTAGACAGACTTTATTTTCAATTAAATTTGACTCAATTGATATCTTCAGTAGACAGCATTTATTGGACTTTATTTGGACTGTTGCTATCTTCAGTAGACAGACTTTATTTTCAATTAAATTTGACTCAATTGATATCTTCAGTAGACAGCATTTATTGTACTTTATTTGGACTGTTGCTATCTTCAGTAGACAGACTTTATTTTCAATTAAATTTGACTCAGTTGATATCTTCAGTAGACAGCATTTATTGTACTTTATTTGGACTGTTGCTATCTTCAGTAGACAAGACTTTATTTGCAATTAAATTTGACTTAGTTGATATCTTCAGTAGACAGCATTTATTGTACTTTATTTGGACTGTTGCTATCTTCAGTAGACAGACTTTATTTTCAATTAAATTTGACTTAGTTGATATCTTCAGAAGACAGCATTTATTGTACTTTATTTGGACTGTTGCTATCTTCAGTAGACAGACTTTATTTTCAATTAAATTTGACTCAATTGATATCATCAGTGACTGCATCATAGAAATTGGTTACATTGAGTATGTACCTTTTCTCTTCTTCTTGTCAGGTTTATCTTCTGATTCGCTATCACTCACATTTACCATGCGGAATTTTTCTGATGACCATAGCAATGATTTGATAGAGCGATCCTCAGCAAGGGTACATTGTGTAACTACTGCTCCATGTATATCCATAACTATGATTTGACCATCCGACGTCCCTAATAAAACCTGCAAAATTAGCATTTTGAAAAGTAAAAAATATATAGACCTACAACTGGAGTAGGTTCATTTCTTAAAGGAAATCTGTACCATAAACTAATCAATGGCTATATAGTTGCAGTAATAATAAAAACGACAAACAGTAAAAGTCCCAAGCTTATATACGTACAAATAAAGGAGAAATTCTTAATTCCTTACGACGATCAATGGTCATTTTGCAAATCCATGGCGGCGGCCATATTGATACCCGATGTATTTTATTACGCTGTAACGGTACCCCGATTTTGAAACCAGCGAAATCCGTGCCACCAGCACTCGCGCTCGTGAACTTTGGTGACACGGCGAATACTACCAAAGTTCAGATTCAACATTCGTTCAAAAGAAAACGCGACAATTTTTACCCATAAAACTACAGAAGAACATAAAAAAATGTATTTTAAGTAATATTTATGATCAACAATGTCTTTTGAGAACGAAAAGTAAAAACAGCACTAAAACCTAAATTAAGCTGTGAAATCGCATGAATGCCATAGCAACACTACGCTTTCGCCGGGGTCTGTGTGAAAGGTTACACTGTACCGCTTGTGGCAGAAAGGAGCTATCATGGCGGCTTCCATGAATCGCAGAAACGAAGGATTAAAAGTGCTTTTTCTTTGTTAGGAATATTCCGAAATTCATATAGACCGTCTGGTATGTTTAATTTAGGGGTATATAACTATATTAGCCATTGATTAGTTTATGGTACAGATTTCCTTTAAAACATATTCAAGTCCTCACAATTTTTGGAGTCTTCATGTTTGTCTGGTTAAAAATTATATACAAATAGGTTAAATTGAAATGTTGTATTGAGTACATGTGTTTGGATGCGAAATTATTTTACGGCAGAACTAAATACGTATTGATATTATGCAAGTAACATAAACTGAGCTCAAAAAGAAACTTTTAATTTTTCACAAGGTCATATCTTGAAATCCTGTCCATCAAATTGAACCAAAATTACACACAGGTTTACTTCAATACTCTACTCTTAAAACACATGTCAGTAACCAAGCAGTTATCCAACTGACACAACAGCAAAATGCACTGACATGGAACAGCTTCCTGGACCACATTCACAGCCCAGCCCTGTTTCATGAAAAAAAGTGTATGAAAAGCAGAAAGCAGCACCATTTTATCATCTGTGCAAGGATCTTGTGTGCATTCTCACAGATTTTTTGAGTAGAGTATTAAAGTAATCCTGTGTGTAATTTTGGTTCATTTTGATTGACACTATTTTAAGATATGACCTTGTGATTCACAAGTTGTAAAAAATTATAAGTTTCTTTTTAAACTCAGTTTACATAGAGTTAACCTACCATATTTCCTCAAATAGTTGCCCCCCTCAAGTACATGTAAATGCCCCCACCACTTTTTTCAACCAAGATGGTTCAAAAATGCCGATATTTCCATGCTATCTTGTGTAGTAAGCTTACCAAGTTGCACACATGGTCGATAATAGCGTCGATAATCGGCAAAAATCTGGTTGGAAACCCGGAAGTGGACCAGAAGTCACTGTTTGTAAGTCGTAGTTTGTAATTTAGGGTGATTTTTAAGCTTACCTAATGATTTTAATAGGAATTATCGTTCTAAAAATGACCTCTAATAAACCCCCCCCCTTTGGAAAATGCAACACTTGATTCGAGGAAATACGGTAATTAGCATCCCTAGACTTTTACGATTTTAAATAAGAAACCCTTTATTTTTGAGTTTCATATTTGGTTCAATAATACAGTCACATATTGTTGTGACATTTGTCCTATAGCTTCAATTTCTATTATCTTAAATTACAAATCTTTTGCATGAAAACTGTCCCATTTGACTTCAATGAAAAAGTAAACTGAGCTCAAAAAGAAACTTATAATTTTTTACAACTTGTGAATCACAAGGTCATATCTTAAAATACTGTCGATCAAAATGAACCAAAATTACACACAGGATTACCTTATTACTCTACTCAAAACACATGTCAGTAACCAAGCAGTTGTCCAACTGACACAACAGCAAAATGCACTGTCATGGGACAGCTTCCTGGACTTCCTTCACTTTCTGCTTTTCATACACTTTTTTCATGAAACAGGACTGGGCTGTGAATGTGGTCCAGGAAGCTGTCCCATGTCAGTGCATTTTGCTGTTGTGTCAGTTGGATAACTGCTTGGTTACTGACATGTGTTAAGAGTAGAGTATTGAAGTAAATCTGTGTGTAATTTTGGTTCAATTTGATGGACAGGATTTCAAGATATGACCTTGTGAAAAATTATAAGTTTCTTTTTGAGCTCAGTTTATAATAGATCTAATTAGCACCCCATGATGAATAACCAATGCATCTGTGGCAATACCTTAGGGAACAAACCAAAAGATCGATGACATCCTAAAAACGTAACTAGTATCCTTTTTCAGCTGACCCTCCCTCCAGTCTTGGGATGTATTTTTGCGCCCCATTTTGAAAGGTGTGGTGCAATTTTTTCACATTTTGACACATAAAGTCATTACAATGCCGTATCGCAAATTTGCACCACACTTTTATTAAATCTGTATTGCAATAGGTGAATTTTGGGGTGCAAATTGCACTGCGATATATGGCTTATTTCAAACGATGTCCCTCCCAGAAATGTAAATAATGAAATGTTGAAAAATTTAGGGTTATTTTTAAGGGGGCACGCAGGATCACTCAAAGTGGGAAATTTTAGACATTGTTTTGTATTGTATCTTTAAAAGTAATGATGATAAGTATATAAAAGTATACATTTTCAGAAAGGAAATTATGCAAGGAATCCAACTAGCACAGTGGATTCCTGCAAAAATGAGCAGTTTTTGAGAAAAGCGCCAAATTTAATTTTGTGTCTATAGAACACAAATATGCAATTTTCATCAATTTGAATATTTAGGGTAAGTTGTTATGGTGGACCGAAAAAAATTGGCATGGAAAATCAAATTTGGCGCTTTTCTCAAAAACTGCTCTCATTTTTGCAGGAAACCCCTAGTTAGATTTCTTGTATCATTTCCTTTCTGAAAATGTATACTATTATATTTATCATCATTATTTTTAAAGATACAATACAAAACAATATCTAAAATTTCCCACTTTGAGTGATCCTGCATGCCACCTTAATTTAGGTATACTAAACGGTGTAGGCCTATATTTTTAGTGAACATTAAGGTTACTACTGGTATTGCTGCGGATGGGTATAAAACCGGCATATCCACCAAAGACAAAGTCACCATTGCATAATTTTATGATAATTTTATGTGCCCTCAAATGTTTACATTAATTTAATCAACTGATAGGCCTACAAATTGGAAAATTATTGCAATTATTTATTTGTAGATGATTTTGAAAATGGTTTTGCAATGCTTGTTTAAGATAAAATAATAATTTTGATGAAGAAAGCTTACAAATATATAATGACAAATTCTTCAGACCGAAGTTTTTTTTTACTAGTTTTTTTTACTAGTTTCATTTATAGGATGTCATTGATCTTTTGGTTTGTTCCTTAAGATGCCAAATGCAGTCAATGAATCAATGAATGAATGAAAGGAAAGGAATAGAAAGGAAAAGAAAGAAAGAAAGAAAGAATGAATGAATGAATGAATGAATGAATGAATGAATGAATGAAAGAAAGAAAGAAAGAAAGAAAGAAAGAAAGAAAGAAAGAAAGAATAAATTAAAATAAAATAAAATAAAATAAAATAAAATAAAATAAAATTTAAATTAATTAATTAATTAAAAGAAAGAAAGAAAGAAAGAAAGGAAGGAAGGAAGGAAGGAAGGAAGGAAGGAAGGAAGGAAGGAAAAGAGAAGAGAAGAGAAGAGAAGAGAAGAGAAGAGAAGAGAAGAGAAGAGAAGAGAAGAGAAGAGAAGAGAAGAGGAGAGAAAAAGAATGAATGGTGACAGAGGGCAGGAGGGAGGGAAGGCAAGATGGAGGGAGATAGTAACTAGATGAGAAAACAAATACTTTACCTGTTTATCATCTGGTGCCCAAGCCCCACATAGTAACTGAGCTTCCAAATTCAACATAGAAGACCAGTAGCGTTGACCAGTGACTGATCCAACAAGAACAAAGCCGTCTTTATAACAGATAAGAGCCATACGACCATCATGACTCCAGGCAAAGTCACTCACCTATAATGTGTAATAGGAAAGGAAATCATCACCATTATTACCACCTTCATCATCACTGCCATCACCGGTCATCATTCTTACCATCATCATCAACTCATGTACATACATGTACATTACTATGCAAAATTCATTTTCTTCATTAAAGGAAGTCTCCGGCAATCACAACATTATTCCTTATATGTTAGAAAAATAATTATCAAGCACAAATCACATGGTTTTATTTAAAACAAACTCATAGTGACCATAAAAACGAATAAAAACATCCGTTTCTCAACACGCGATATTCGAAATTCCCGGGCGCCGAGTGCAATGACGTCCCAGTAATACAATGAAGGCTGACGACAATTGAACACAAATAACCGTTACGTCATTGCACTTAGACAATTTCGGTAGCGGGAATTTTGAATATCGCGTGTTGAGAGCCGACTGTTCTTATTCGTTTTTATGGTCAATATGAGTTTGTTTTAAATAAAACAATGTGATTCGTGCTTGATAATTATTTTTCTAACATATAAGGCATAATTTTATGATTGCCGGAGTCCCCCTTTAAGCACTGTCATCATCACTACTATCATCAACATCAATGTAATCACTATCATCAGTGTCTCATCATCATCATCATTGATCATACATGTATGTAAGTTAAATTCAATCGTTTCATCATCATCATCAGTCGGCTGCGGAGCAGGCGACTACAAGCGTTTCACACATACACAATTTTTCATTGGAAACGGACACATTTGGGAACATCATTCCTAGAAGATTTAGTGTTTGGAGGGATTAAGGTTTGAAACTGCAGTTGTGTCAGAGACTGCACAGTTGTGTCAGAGACTGCACAGTGGTGTCAGAGACTGCACAGTTGTGTCAGAGACTGCACAGTGTGTCAGAGACTGCACAGTGGTGTCAGAGACTGCACAGTGTGTCAGAGACTGCACAGAGGTGTCAGAGACTGCACAGTTGTGTCAGAGACTGCATAGTTGTGTCAGAGATTGTGCAGTTGTGTCAGAGACTGCACAGTGGTGTGCAAATTAACCTTTTGACCTGGGCCTTTTGACCATGTTTGATTTTACACACAATACTTTTAGAATAGCAGCATGTGGTCCTGAAACAATTCACTGTCGAAGTGATGTAATATTCGGATTAACTACCATAACAATACACCTGTACAAACAATTCTTGATTATATCACGCTGCACTAGTACATTCATGTGGTACCTCTTCATTGAACCATACATGTTAAAGACAGTGTTCGAAATATGCCTCAAAAAGTTACAGGCTCCGTGCTTGACCTTAAAAAGTTACCGGCCAGTCGGGCCGGCAACTAGATGCCAGTCAGAAAAGTTACCGGCCAGGCCAAAAAGTTACAGGCCAATGGCCGGCTGACCGGCCCTATAATGCTGGTCAAAGATCAGGGATAAAGACTGGGATGGTAATTCTATAAAATATTCATATCCTGCTTAGGATCACTCGCACAGGTAGTATCTTTGCAAAGAGCAGTATTGTATTCAATCTATGAACAGGTGATGAGTGTAACCTGCTTGTAGTGCAGTGCGATATAATCAAAAATTGTTTGTACCTATTGCTATGGTAGTTAATCCGATTATTACATCACTTCGACAGCAAATAGCATGCTAGAACACAGACACCAATAGAAGCCGTGATATGGCGCATGACTACATGTACCGTATTCATTCCAATAAGCGCCCAGTGTGCTTAACAAAGTCATTTTGGGTGGGCGCTTATTTTTTACCTTGTTTTTGAGTCATCAATCACCGTCTTCTGGTATTTAGTTACTCACAGTTAGTGCGCCCTCACAATTAATTTAATATTATATTGACAAAATGTTTTTGATTTTTGAGGGCGACTAACAAATATATGCGTGACATGCCATGCAGCAAAAAATACTGAATTTGAGACAGAATTAGCTCAAAGTTGGCCTTTTAAATGCATTTGCAGGTGGTTATTGTGAAGTATTTTTAATATACATCTGCCCACTATGAAATAGGCCTGGCATTTTCGGGTAATTTTGTACCCGGGTACCCGGCGCATTTTTCGGGCGGGTAAACCGGGTACTCGAAATTGCAAAAAAAAAAAAAAAATGTTTTTTTTTAATTTTTTTAATTTTTTAATTTTTTCGGTTTTGTAGTGTCTCTGGACCTAGACCTAAATGCCAGGATCATTCATGGTTGACCTAAAAAAAAAAAAAAAAAAAAAAAAAAAAATTCAAGATATTTTGTTATTTTTTATATGAAAATTGATAATTTGTATTCATGTCATAGTCTATTAATGATTTCAAAATGTATTGAATTTGAAAATGTAATTTTGTACCGGTACCGCCGCAATTTTAAGAGGGGTAACGGCACCAAATATAAAAAAAAAAAAAAAAAAAATGTTTTTTTTCAATGTTTTTTCGGTTTTGTAGTATCTCTGGACATAAACATAAAAAAAAAGAAAATTCATAATTAAAAAAAAAAAAAAAAAATTCAAGATATTTTGTTATTTTTATATGAAAATTGATAATTTGTATTCATGTCATAGTCTATTAATGATTTCAAAATGTATTGAATTTGAATGCATTTTGAAATCATTAATAGACTATGACATGAATACAAATTATCAATTTTCATATTAAAAATAACAAAATATCTTGAATTTTTTTTTTTTTTTTTTTTTTTTTTTAGGTCAACCATGAATGATCCTAGCATTTAGGTCTAGGTCCAGGGACACTACAAAACCGAAAAAATAAAAACTTTTTTTTTTTTTTTTTGAATTTGGGTACCGGGAGGGTATTTCCTACCGGGTAATGTAATCTCGGTGGTAATACCCGTTTACCCGACCGAAAATGCCAGCCTTACTATGAAATAGCATCATAATTTAATTTTGGTGCACATTTTGGGTGCTTTTGATGCTCAATTTCCCTCATGCATGCATGTAAAATCACTCGACAGGTAAGCTTACTGGAAGTATTTTGACAACATTGGATGGGCGGTTAATAATTTCATGTTGTGTTTGTTGCAAAGTCGCTGGGTGGGCGCTTATTGGGGCATGGGCGCTTATTGGAATGAATACGGTACTCACATTTTTCTGTTGTCACTACAAGCAATAGCACAAATAACATGCACAGATGTAGACGATTAAGGATATATTCAGCCTTAATTTAAAACCAATTTCACTTGACAACAAGAAACAAGAACAATATGCAATTTGTCTCACCTGGCATGAACGGTCATTGACCAGTTCAATTGACCACCGGCCCTCATATTTTATCCACACAAAGATGACCCCTTGAGCATCACACGTGGCCATCTTTTGAAACGGCTCATTCCATCGGACTAAAATTACCTAGATGGAAAAAAAAAACAATGATGGGTCAGATCCTTTTTTTAAATAAAATAACTAGATAGTCAATGCATTCAGTAAATTTATGCACTGTTTCACAAAACACATAATGATGTAGATGCATTAGCATGTAAATGTTAATATTTTGAAAGAGTACCTCTTATCATATTACTCATTGAGATTTATTTTAAAGCATGTCATATTTTAATAAAATCACCCTCATATCATTTTGGATATTTTATTTTGCTGTTTCAACGAATGAAACGGGTGAGTATTGCCAAAGGGCTTATTTTGAGGCTTGGTTTTTACTGTTCAGAGCATGAGAATTTGATTGGGACCATAGGGTGTGTACATATATATGCAAAGTTAGCAACTGGGTAGGTGAGATAGCCGTGTGCCACTAGCTATCGGCTGGCTGTGAGAATACTTGGTTTACATTTACTCACCTCACTATTATGTCCTCTCAGATTGAAATTTGTTCTTGTTGGAGGTGAATTACTTTTGTGACTGTGACTTGTTGCAAATGTAGCACCTACAATTCCTTTCAGATTCCCTGTTGCCAACCAGCCTTCTGTGTAGCAGCGTTTTCGTGTGTAACTTTTCTCCTTCTCACTCTCCGGCACCGTACCCTTCCAGGAGAGTGACAGTATGGTGCAGTCACTGCGAGCCGCGGGGTTGTGTTCAAGCACAGCGTACATCGCTGTGGTTTGTGTGCGATTGAAAGTGGTGATTCAAAACACCAAGCTTGTGTGGGACACACACACACACAAATATAAACACACGCCAAGTTGTACAAAATTACAACTTAAAAAATTCTCATATTTTGATATTTCATTTGTAATAATTCCATGTGTTAACAGCTAATAATATCCATATGGTGGTATTCTATTCCCGTGTATTCCTTAATGTTTCCATTCCAACAGTTTGCTCAGTATTCCTTAAATGTGCTGTATAAAAAAAATAGAAAATAATAATTAAATTCAATCAATGTACTATTTCAACATCAAATGTGACCGTCCCACGGCGAATGAGCCGTAAATTCCTCCCCGGTCAATTTTGTTTTATTTCGTGTTTAAAAATAAACATCATAAACTTAAAATGGTATATCATTTGACTTCAAACGATATCCAGATGGTTTGATAAACTTTGCTCCTTCAACAAAATTCAACATAATTAGCGGTCATTTCAAATCATCCCCAAGTCAACGAGGTTTAAGAAAGTTCTCTCATTGTTAATTGTTGGTTATGCATACCTGTACAAAATACAATGCCTGGTAACCCACCACTTGAACAGGATTTAGCAAAAGCAAACAAAGACCGGAGCTATTAAAAGTTCTATAGCCATCTAAGGTAGAAGCTTATTATCCACTTCAACAATAGAATTATTGATTACTTTTTGACTATCAAAATAAGACGGATGTCGGGCCAACTTAAGTTACCGATGAATATGACCTTCGTACACATTTTTTACACCGTAACTCAGAATACAATTTAGGGAATTTACGGCTCATTTGTGCTGCCGGGTCACAAATGATACGTCAGAGAAGTGTTTGTCTCGTAAAATAAGAAAACTTTTCGAAGTTGAAGATACATGTAGGCCTACAGGTAAGTCAAAGAAATATTAACCCTTCCCAGAATCCTTTGCAACATGTTATAATGCCTTATTTCATCAAATAACACTGCCATAACTTTGTACGGATTCTCTTTTATTTTCATTTTGAGATTAGACTGGTTAAACATGATGGGTGGATAATAACAAATTAACAGATATTTTGCAAGATCTGGATGTGCTCCGTTCACCGAGGTACATGTACCGTAAATATAGTCACTATTGTTCAAAGACTTTTCAATTATTTCAAAGACCCCAGTTGAATTCAAATACTTTTCAAGATTTTCAAAGACTGCAACGAACCTTGTAAAAAAGTAGAAACTGGCCTCTCTGGGCTTTCCACCGCATATCCTTAAATAAGGCCGACAAAGCCGGCTGCTATCTTATCTTATCAGCTATAGCCAATTATGATTCAAGGTCCCGACCTGCGTTGATTAATGTTTATTTCTAAAGTCTACATGTAAGCAATAGTTCTCTACTGATCGCTCTCAAACCTCCCTATTGGAAACAATTCACTCAAAAATAAATAGCAGGTACGAACACGGCACACACAAAACGTATTAGCACATATAGTAGGCCCTGATGGTGCGATATCTATTGACTTGCCAAATGTCTATCGGTGCAGCAAAGCAACCCTGAAAAGTAAATATTAAGCAACGCCTCTGTTACAAAATGCAATGGAATCGCCAGATCATGGAGTTTGTATTATGATCAGCTGACAATTTGCAAATAAGACTATTATAAAAATTTTCCTAACAAATTGCTCCCAAAATCACAGTTTCCTGTCTGAATTTTCCCAAACAATCATGAAGGATGCAAAGATCACCACCTCAAATTACCAGCTCATTTGCTCAAACAACGTAGCAAGAGAAAGTAAAAAACCCAAGACAAATTTGGTCTATGACAATAGCTCCAATTGAGCCAAAAACAGAACTTTCGACTGACAAGTAAGTGCTCTTAATATGCGGATCTCGTATTAGACAGTTTATTTTATGCAGTAAATGTCTTCAACTTTGAATGATTTTGTTCTTACATAAAATGTGTAGCAGTGTTGCGTCCTCTTTTAAAGTTTAACAATATTGGGCAAGTTTTTTCATTTTCACCTGTTCATATAGCCAATAGATATGTTCACATAGGTGGGAGCAATGTATACGTATATCAACTAGAATTAATCAATAAATTCAAAACAGGATCGTGAAAATGTATTTCTCACAAAGCTATTGCAGTGAAATGCACACGGCAGGTACGGTGCAAAATTCGGGAGACTAGACATGAAAAGTCACCACTTGTTGCTCGAGCGCTATTTTTCATAAGTTGCTCGCACAAATCTTCAAAAGTTGTACATGGTCATAAGTCTTATGGTGGGACCCAAAAATACCTGGTGGCGTTACTTTTTTCTGTCCTCTTTCTGATTTAACTTGTTGTCACAGCTCTATTCTTGGTCCAATTGCATCAAGTTTGGGCTCATTATACAGCTTTATTATTTTATGTTTCACAATTTGGAATTCAAATTTGTTTTTAAATTACATGTACAATGTAGTGAAAAATATTAAAATTTTAACGAAGATAAACCCGGTTGATAAGTGGTAGAGGGTAAGTGGACATAGCAGCATCATTTCCTGCTTCAAATGACATTCAGCTTAAAATCCGCTGGCTAGCCCTGTGTTAGTGTGTTACTAGTTATCCACGTCCAACTTAGTTTCGTCAGGACAGTATTAAGGTAGGGACTGAGTCCCGGAATTTGAGTCCCGCCTGGTAGCCGAGTTTTTTTTAAAGTTTTTTTTTTTTCGGTTTTGTAGTGTCCCTGGACCTAGACCTAAATGCTAGGATCATCCATCACTGACCTAAAAAAAAAAAAAAAAAAAAGAGGCAAGGTCAAGGTTCGGTCATGCAGATCACACGATCATGACACAGTGGAGGACGCATGTGCGGGGTTGCAACACAATATTTTCCTCTCCCGAAAATCTCAGTTTTTATCATCTTTACTTGAGATTCTGATATCCCACTAACTGTCATCTGGTGGATATTCTTGCTGTTGCATCGTAGAGTTACTTTGTTGTGCAAATTTTTCATCGTGAGTCATAAATAGCGTGTGATTTACTACCTATTCTGGCTACATCAAGTTCCAATATGGCCGACCACACAGTGAATCTGCAAGTGTTCCAAATTCTGCTACCTTTGTTCATCATGGAGTAGAGCTTTTGGCCATACGCGGTTTTGCTGCTTGGGGGCGGTCACTGGGTCAAGATTCTTCAGGTGAGATCTTTCCTGTTTATTTTGTTACCAATATGGAGTTCAGAGCCACATTAATGTTGATCACCTCAGCGTTGGTACTGTGTAGAGTGTTACATAACATCAGCAGCCATTTTGATTCTGTGCAGGCTGAGCATTACTTCAACCACACTGGGTGTGGTCACAAATCACCATCGAATATCACTATATGTCATGGTATGACCTCAACACTTGAAAACCAGAACTACTTAGCTGCTGTATTGTCAAACTGCAAAACTGCTTCTAGTAATGGTAATAAACTTATCAACCATATGTTGTCTAATCACGGAACCTCTCAAAACGAAGTGCTGTTAAGATTCCTTTGTACAAACCTCCTGCTGCTTGCAGGAGACCTTGAGAGTAACCCAGGCCCATATAAATCTAAGTATCCTTGTACCGTCTGCAACTTGGCCTGTAAGTGGGGACAAAAGCAGTCCGGTGTGATAGTTGCAAACTGTGGACACACGCCAACTGCATGGGCATGAACTCAGAGAACTATAACTATCTATGTAATACCAGTATTACTTGGATGTGCTGTCAATGCGGCCTACCAAATTTTAGCTCGTCATTGTTCAACAGCTTTGAACTTACCATGTCAAACCCCTTTTCACCCCTTGATGAGAACCCGTCGCCATTGCATCCCGAACCATTAGCCACTTCATCACCCAAGGCACCTAATGTTCAGGGCAAATTCAACTTTAGTAATGGCAAGTCTACTAAAACCTCAAGTGATACCACAATTTCTTCATCACGTAGGAAACTGAAAGGGATTAAAACTCTGAAGATAATTACCGTCAACTGCCAAAGTATAAGGGGTAAAAAAACTGAATTTCAAAATTTACTCCTCTCAACTGAACCCAATATTATACTCGGCACCGAGTCCTGGTTAAATGACTCCCACACCAATAGTGAGATCTTCCAGAGAATTATAGTGTGATAAGGAAGGACCGTGTTACTGAGACTACTGGTGGTGGCGTCTTCATCGCACATAAAAATGATTTGATTCTGACTCATCGTCCAGATTTTGATAGTGACAGCGAAATATTATGGGCCCAATTACAACTTCAGGGTGCTAAAGCATGGTTCATTGGCTGTTTTTACAGACCACCATCCGATGGTGAGTACAGCTTGAGCGAATTTGAAAAATCCCTGGATAGCCTTGCTGAAAAGTCAAATACTAAGAACATGTTGATTGGTGGGGATTTCAACCTCGGCGATATTGATTGGGACTCCCACTCTGTCCCCAAGTATGCTAATCACAGCAACCTGTGTCATAAATTACTTGCTATCAGTAATGACCACAACTTATCGCAGATGGTTACAGAGCCAACTCACAGAACCGACGATACAGAAAACATTTTAGACTTGATATTAACCAGTAATCCTACAGTTGTTGATAATTTGTATCACATGCCAGGTCTTGGCGTTTGTAAGCATGATGTAATCATGACACATGTTAACATCAGCCCCCAGAGAGCTCGTACACCACCAAGAAGAGTTAGCATGTACAAACATTTGGACTCTGAAGCTTTCACTAATGATGCTGAAAAACTGAAAGACTCGTATTTCCAATCTGATCCTGAAGGGAAATCTGTCCAAGATAACTGGACCTTTTTTCGTAACGTTTTGCAGCATCTAACGGAAAAACATATCCCTACTAAGCTTGTGAGACCATCCAGGGACCTGCCATGGATGACGAGGGATCTGAAGCGTCAAATTAGGAGGAAACAAAGGTGGTTTAAAAGAGCCAAGCACTCTAAGGGTAGACACGTTTGGGAAACATACAAGAACATACAAAAAGCTACCAAACAGAGTTTCCGCAAGGCATATTGGGACTACATCAATAACACGCTTAGTCCAAGAATGGAAGAAAACCCAAAAATCTTTTGGAGATTTGTTAAGGCACTTAAACGCGATAACACCAGTATTTCTGCGCTAAGAGACAATGGTCAACTTATCTCCGAGCCTAAGGGGAAGGCTGAGGTTTTGAATAAATACTTCAAGTCCGTTTTTACTCGTGAAGATATGACAAACATCCCGGAACCAACAACACCTGAATTCCCTCGCATGCAGAACTTCACCATCACCGAGGAAGGCGCTTTACAAACTCTTGGCAAACTTAGATCCGGCTAAAGCTGCTGGTCCTGACGGACTACCATCTAGAGTTTTGAAAATCCTTGCAAAACAAATTGCTCCGGTGCTCACTTCCATTTTTAATATGTCGCTCCAACAAGGACAGCTCCCAGAAGATTGGAAACATGCCCATATAACACCCATCTTCAAGAAAGGTGAAAAGGTTGACCCGAAAAACTATCGGCCTGTTTCATTGACGAGCATCTGCTGTAAGGTAATGGAACATATTATAGGCCTACACAGCCAGATGATGGATTTCCTTGACACCCATGAGATCCTTACAGACAGCCAACACGGGTTCCGCAAGCGCCGATCTTGCGATACGCAGCTGGTTCTTACTGCCAACGACTTGTCGCAAGCACTGGATGACAAAAAGCAAGTTGACATGGTAATATTAGATTTCAGTAAGGCTTTTGATGTCGTGCCTCACTGCCGCCTTATCAACAAACTTCAGTCATACGGCATCAGTAACCAACTGACACAATGGATAGGATCATTCCTCGCAGGTAGAACCCAGAGAGTTGTGTTGGAAGGACAAACATCATCATCGCTTTCTGTAGACTCTGGAGTTCCCCAGGGAACGGTCCTTGGGCCGCTTTTATTTCTGCTTTATGTTAACGATTTACCTGATAATTTATCCTCAACCACACGTTTGTTTGCAGACGACTGCTTACTTTACCGAACCATAGACTCACCAGAGGATTCTAATGCCTTGCAAAAAGACTTAGGCAAGCTTTATAACTGGCAAAATAAATGGCTCATGCGCTTCAATGCATCCAAATGCTATGTTATGAACATCAACAGAAGTAGATCTGTCACTCCCCGTACCTATAAACTTTGTAGGCAAAAACTGAAGTTGTTACATCACACCCCTATCTCGGGGTGCACTTTCAGAGCGACATGGAGTGGGACACTCAAATATCACATGTCACCTCCAAAGCCAGTCGTGTTCTTGGTCTCATGAGGAGAAACCTGTACAGCTGTTCAGAAAAAATCAAAGAAACAGCATACACAGCTCTCGTAAGACCCCACGTGGAGTACGCCTCGGTTGTATGGGATCCATACACCAAAACCCACACCAATAAACTTGGAAAAATACAAAGGAATGCGGCTAGATTTGTTAAGAACAATCATGAACGAACCCCAGGAACAGTCACCAAGTTACTGTCTGATCTGGATTGGCAATCATTACAACACCGACGCCAAGATGCCAGATTAGCATTGTTATACAAAATCAACAACAACTTGGTGGACATACCCAGTGACCGGTACCTGACCCCTGCAACCCGGCAAGGCCTTCGTCATCGCAACAACTACAGTTTTCAGATACCATTTGGCCGCCTTAACATTCACAAGAACTCTTACTTCAACCACACCATAAAAGAGTGGAACACACTACCAGAATCAATCACAAGCTCACCAAGTACAGAAACCTTTAAGACTCACTGCACAAATTACATCTAGAACTTCTCAACCCCCCGCACATGCCTGGCTTTAATGCTCAATTAAGAGCCCAGCCAGAAATCGAGCAGAAGCAGAAAATGTTATCCTATGAAAAGTATGCTGACGCAGAAGGCACATCCACGGTCGAGAATTTGTTATTTTGGCTATATCCATTCCAAGGGCCTCAAGGAAGAACAGATGATTAATTGTGTTTTCAACTGATTGAGTGTCCCAGGTTAAAGAAGAAATAAAACAAACAAACAAAAAAGGTACTGATGAACACAAAAAATGACAGACAATTCCGCCGCGCTACCCTTCACAACTTCATATATGGATATAGTTCTCCCCCATAGTACTTTGAGTTCTTTTTGGTATCATTGTCTAAGTTTCTTAATGCTCATTTCAGTGATACCAAATTTTTAGATGTTTATGGCTGATAAATGTGTACTACTCACTGTACTAGAGTCTAGACATTGTCATGATCAGGGTTAGCGGTGACCTGCCGAGTCCAGGGGTCCAAATTAGCAAATAAAGGGGTCCAGGCATCTAATTCTACACAGATGCACAAAATTAAGGGGTCCAAATCACGGGGACCTGCAAAAATCAAGGAGTCCTGGACCCCAAGACCCCTTAAAACGCTACCCCTGGTCATGATTGTAGACTTTTTAATGTACAGTTACATGTGTAGTTATTTGTACCAGCGAAAAAAATCTCAAATTGTGATGGCATCAGAAACGCACGAAATAAAAGCCAGTTATCGTTATCGAACGCCTATACGATGAAGATAAACTCCATAAACGATACCTTGTGATCCTGCGATTTATTCTCATGTTTTGGATTTTTTCACGAACATTGACAATAACGTCATCAGACAATAACAAAGCCTTTCCTCGACTCAGCACTGCAGCATTTTCACACACACAAAAATCCGGATATGATGATTATTTAAAGGCACGACAGACAAGAAACACCGTTCAGTCTGTGTTTATATTAATCAATTACCATCAAGAGATATAATTATGATTATTTATAATTCAAATTATAGAACGTTAAATAAAGATGCATTTCATTTTTAAAAATATAAAAATTCATATTTATACATTTTTTTGGAAAATTGTGATAAAATGAATTTAATCTTTGGTATACAATCAAATTTGATGTCGATATGGACAATCGTCAAAACTTCGGTTGATTTTGACCCGAATGAAAACAAGGGTGAATTTTTAAGTTTTTCAAAACAAACAAGAACTGTCTGTAAAAAATAAGTCCCCCATGGTTTACAAAATTTAATGCATCAACACTCTATGCAAAACTTGCGAGCATCTGCTCGACAAAGGCCCAATTAGCCTCCAATTGGTTCATTAAGCACGGGATTCCGTCGGCGTATTTTTCGTTTTTGACAAAACTTTTGCTGTTGGTGGCTTTCAAAATAAATTTTCTTGATCGTCGGACGGTTTCATATTACCGGTAGGCCTACACTTCCTTTTCAAGAACGCTGGTTATAAGCACGTATTGTCTCATTTCGTAAACAAAGACCACACACAATTGTTCTCTAGCGCTCGCCCGGAGCGCTCGCTTTATAATCGTTCACCCAGCTGAAAGTATAATCCAGCTCATTGCTCCATTGTACGTGTAAAGCAGACACATACCGGGTATGTTGTGTGTATTTAACCAGAGAAGATCAGTTGAGCTGTTTTCAATGAGTGTTATCTTGGTATATAGCCTACGTCTAGCCCTTTTCTATTCACAGATTATCCATTGTATTCCTTTTGTTTAAGGTTCGTTACCTCAACCATTACCTAGAGTAATGGAGGTAGCTACATGTACAAGGGGGTGACACTAAATTCACGGTTGTTCTATTAGCAACGCAAAATCTATGAAAAATTCAGCTGGTTTACTAGCTAGAAAGTGAGGCCAGTTATCGATCCGTTATAGCTCGTTATGAATAATTCATGTTCGACCCCTTGGATCATGTTAATTGAGTTTGGCAAATAACAACGTTGTTAGTTTTGCGAACTTTGCCTGTTCAATGAGAGTATAGCGCGCCCCCAATACATCTGGGCACAAACCACACGAAAACGATCCAGTTTAAACAATGTTTAATGAAATGGCGGACGCCGGGTATTCCCATCAGGCACCAGTGATATGTTTTTTCAAAGAAAGTCTACTAATTTAATATGAAATCACATTTTGCAATAGCAAAGTCAAAATTAGGACTTGCTGTCAATAATATGAAGGAAATATGTGACAGAGGCAAGGTGTGAAAGTAGTATTTAAGTTATAATAACCTTTGATACCCGACCTGACCTTCGATCATGGCGCCCTATTCGTCCCTGATTCGTCTTATGTATTTCTATTCATGATGCTCTCAAGTAAAATAAAATACCAATCTGCACTGAGCAGACAGAATGTTACTTGGCTCCCAGCATGAATTATTGATTTTATACGGAGGTAAACAAATGCACAGTGTATGTGCAAGCCGTGTAACAATACTCTGAATATTTAAGGTAAATCTGAATAGTGGTCACATGTTGACTATCATGTGGTCGGGAAATCACGTGGCAACATTTTAAGATTTCAGGATTGTTTACTAGTTAATTGCCATTTGTACTCTTTATTATTTATCTTTGTTAATTAACATATATTTTAAATGCTGATAATTCGTGGTTGGCTGCCCATGATATCTGTTAAATTCAATGTTTTATGAATATAATTCTACCACGCAGAGGGGATCACGCAGCAGAATTTCACATCACCTGACTTAGCTAGATTTCGGAGCTCTGCTCTTCAAATTCATGTAAATTTCAAAGTTTTATACATTTAATATATTTAATATGATACTAATTTTTTGTTATAACCAACTGGTACACGAAATATACTAGCTTATTACCTATACAGAAAGGTGATTATCAGCCTTCACTCAGCAAATTGACATGCCCGGCATATGCAGCCATTCTCCGTCTGGATAACATGACTGTCGCCCTCAATACATCTGGGCGCAAATTTAAATAACAATACGCTATTTACTTATCAATATGGCCTCATGCTCAGATAGAATTACGGAACAAATGCATTTACAGCTCGATTTAAATGCAAATGTTACATGGCAAGAGAAAATTATAGAGGGCTCCTGCAGTCCGTATAACAGTAATTCATAACACCACTGGTGCGCATTTAAATTTATGCAAATTAAATTTTAATTAGCATAACAAAGTAAATATTCATAATTAAAAAGTAACCGTTTCGTTGAATGTAGGCCTATACTCAGCACATGTATATAAACTTGCCATTGGTTTTTAGAAGGGAATCTGTCTTTATCCTTGCCCAACCCAAAAACGCTCAACGGCAGTCCATGCTAATTAGCTACTAGGCAAGAGCCCCCGGGATACTACCCGACCAGGGGAGCTTCGCAACTAATCTGCGGTACTCATTACAAGTCAAGAGGCTGGGAGTGCAAAGCCTTACCAGAGAGTTGATATTCTTGAGAGGGCACTCTATTCACGTGGTTTCTTTTCCAACGCTAAAAGATCACGAATTTTGGTGGCTTGCAAATAAAAAAAAGTGTCCGCACTATCGATTGATTACGTAACTGTTATGAATAATTTATTAGGTTTTTCAATGCAATCGCCTCGACCCATTAATACATATTATCTGTATTTATCAAAGTACTTGGAATAGCAATCCGATGAGTTCACTGAACTACGCCCTAATACTGATGGCGTTTTAATGGCGTTTAATGGCGCTAATCCTCTCCATACACAGATGAACAAATACAATAGATGAAGGTCAACACGTATGACCTCCTATGTGACATGTTATATGTGATGTACAAAAACCTGAATATCATAAAGATCAGTATTCGTTTGTGCATATGAACTGCACATTTACGTTGCTAGATATTACTCATTATATATAATGACAAATATTGGTATTATGACAATACGGTATATACATTGTATATAAAACGACTAATAGATCCTACTATCATGGCGTCAGGTCAATGTTCATCATACCCCGTATGTTTCTTAAAATTCATTCATATTTGAGACAAATTGCTGTGCCAATTTTATTGGTGCACAAGTAGATCCGTGTTTTTTTAATTTTCATTTCCTTTTAATGAAAGAATTAAGGTTTTCCACTGCACGGTGGCCACAAGGGTGATACTAATTTTAATGCTATATTTTCAAAACGAATACGTGCTCCCGGTTGGCTCTATAGCGATTTCACAGAAAAGGTATTTCTAGTGCAATGCAGCGTCGGACTCTAGCTGAGAGCGTAGCCTAAGTCATTCCGGACTCCAAAAAGGGCTCTCCATACACAAATGAACAAACACAAAGGAGGGTAGTCTCCTCCGTGACCGGCTTGATTTCGATGGAGCGGAACCAAATTGGCTGCGGAGGAGACGGGTCATTTTTCCATGCAAATTTTTCAGTGTCAGCCGCCTGGCCTTACTGTGACCATGGAATAATTGATAGGAAGAGGCACTCCCTAATTAGCATGAGGCCGCATTCTTATTTAAATTAGCCATTGTGTTATAAATTCATATTCATGTTTACCAGTAGCACTTTACACCACCAGGTAGGGTAAGCCATGAATAATTTAGTGTTGTAAAGTCAAATTAATAAGCTTCATTCTTTCCAGTCTTGAACAAAATAGTAGGCGGAGGCGGGAATCGATCTCGGTACCTCTCGGTTGAAAGGCACAGCGTACGACCATTACGCCAAGTAACTATCTGCTGTGAGACGTGTGATTTTAATCCTTGATATTGCTCAATGGAATAAATCGTGAAATTAAATCAATAATAAAAGAAGCAGAGTTTTATTTTGGGCTCAAATTGGAGACAGCTCTACTAGAGAAAAGGGAAAATATTTGTCTTTGCTCTAAAGAAAATATTTAAGTTAGAAAATAATCAAATAAATTTAAATAAATATTTTGAAACAGAATGTTATGCCTCTATTGGAAAAAAAAATATATTACAATAACTTGTGTGTACTATAATTTATTATATATTTATTATTAATTACTTACTTACTTACTTACTTAATTAATTAATTAATTTATTATTTAATCACTAACATTTATACTCACTTCATCACTCACTCACTTAAAATTAATCTCATTCTGATGACAAAACAACCCAATTAATTATATCATGAACAATATTATTTAAATTATTAAAATTTTGTAAATTTGACCAAATATTTTTATAATTGTCCCAGAAAGATTAATTTGATTGTAGGTGCATGCAGTAGAAAATAGTCTAAAGACAATATATGCACAGTTTAAGGCCTTTTATGGTGGGTATACTTTTTGAGCTACATTTTATTTCAGGTCGAAATATGGTGAAAAAATGAAATGTGTAAAAACGCGTTTGAAAATTAAAAAAACGTTGTTTTTAAATTTTTTATCCGATTTGCATAACTTTTGAAAGTTTGTTTAATGTATTATCAAAAGTGCATTATGTTAATGTGTCTAATAATGAAAAACACATTGATATAATCATATAATGATGATTTTTTTATTTCTCTTGACACCTGTCTCACTTTAATTTCAAAATGGTAATTTATTGCTCGCATTTATTTCAGAAAAATTTATTCATCCACCAATGCCAAGAAATCTACCGTCACCACTGTCTATTTTACCATAATGACAGATTCAGTAATCATCCATCTTACAAAATAATATTGTGTGAAATAATATTATGGTCATATCAATCAACCAATCAACTCCCTCCTCTCAATTACTCTTGCATTCATTCATTTACCTGTTATACCTTCACACTTTATTCCAACAATCAATCATCAATCAATCAATCAATCAATCAATCAATCAATCAATTCATCAATCAATCAACCCATACATCAACATATCAATCAGTCAATCTGTCAGTCATTTAGTCTCACGTCATCACAAGTCATAAAATTAAAATTGATCGACAACTTGATTGGTCGATCAGTTCATTGTTTCATTGTTTGATGGTTTGATAAGTCTATTGATCGAAATTGACTATTATATAATTATTAATATTGTTATTGTTTGATTGATTGATATCTTGAAGAATTGATGTATCAATTAATTCGTTGAGCCGTTGCAAGTGAGTACGTGAAATGTTTAAGAGCTGAGTTACTTCAATAGGCCTAAATTAAATAAATAAATAAACAAGCAAATAAATAAATTAATAAATGAATAAATAAATAAATAAATAAATAAATTAAATAATTTATTAATTTATTAATTTATTAATTTATTAAGTAATTAATTCATACATTCATTCATTAATTAACTAATTAATTATTAGATGAATAAATAAAAGTTGTGCAAGAAAAATCAATGCAATAATGTCCCATTTCGTTTACGGCTATCTATCTGTATATTTGTTTTGTTTTCATAAAATTGCTGTAGGCCTATTTCTCTTTTGAAATCATTAGGGGCTGTGCAATAGTTATGATCCCTGGGGGAGGGTAAAATTGGGGGGGGGGGGGGCAAGAATTTTTGGCGAGCCGCAAGGGGGGCAAGCAATTTTTGGCCAGCCGGGAGGGGGGGGAAAGCGATTTTGGCACACATCCACGGGGTGCGTTTTAAATAAAACGCTCTAAAAAGGCTTCGAAAAACAGTACGGAAACGCTTTAATATGCAAATTTTCCTGCTCGCCGCGCTCGCAACATAATAAGCCATACCGCATGATACCCGCAAATCATTGGCATGTGCAAGAGGGGGGGGGGCTAAGAATTTTTGGCGGACCGAGAGGGGGGTGCAAGCGATTTTTGGCAGGCTGAAAACGATATTTGGCGGGCCATTCGGAAATTTTACCCCCGGTAACGTACTGTTATCCTAAGCCTTTTTTAGAGCATTTTATTTAATAGGCGTAGGCCTACCATGAATAGGGCCTATGTGCAAAAAAAACCCTCCCCCCCCCGGCTCAGAATTATTACACAGCCCTTGATAATCTCCGGGGATAATCTCCAAAATCATTCAATCATTCTTTTGATAGACCTAAACTCTTCTAGTAGGCCATAGATTTTAAATACTATGAGTAGGCCTCACGTATTCAGCAAGTGACATGTACAAGTGCTATAAACGTCGTGCATCAGTGTGTCACTTCATTAATATTACTAACCGGCTCACACGCTGTAGTGTATAAATCAAAATTCAAAACACTCGGGTGATTACATAATCAGTGGCCTCAGCTCAATTGAGGGCGTTTCAATTTATTACGTGATTTGGGAAATGCACAAGATCAAATAGAACGGCGAGTAATGATTATTTACTTGTTTTTAAAAACAAACTGCTTAGGGCGGTAATACAACGTGTACGTCCGATAACTATAGATTGAATGATATTTATCATCACACGAGGAAACAAAAACAAACGAGGTCAGTGGAGGTCAGTGGTCTCAGCTCTCAGAGGGGGCGCACTTTCAAGCTTGGTACTCGCATTGAACAGACAAAGTTCGCAAACTGAATGGCGGCTTTATTTGTCAACCGTAATTAACATAATCAAGGGGTCGAACATGCTAATATCCATAACCGATCGATAACTGGACTCATTTTCTACCAAGCAAACCAGCGGGATTTGTCATAGGTTTGCGTGCGTAATAGAATAACCGTGAATTTAGTGTCACCTCCGTGCCGGACCTACCCATAATGGGGAGCACCATTGGACACAACGTTACTAGATTTTTCAAATATCTGCTTATACTCACATTTTTCTAAGATATAAATTTCATGGTGTTGAAACAGATCGTATAGTGCAAACGTTGACAACTCTATACAATTTGCATTATTCATTAATCATTTGAATAACAATGGTCACGGGGTGGATACACTCCATCGGATTAATTATGCAGGTGAATAACCTACCAAACCACTTCAAATACAGGTTTCAATTGAAATCAATTCTGTATTGATTTGATTAAATCACTGGCATTTGTCATTAAATAGACTCGTAGACTCGCACGCAGGACACATGGGAAGAATATTAAACTATCTCGGGGTGTTTTTATTTTTGGAAAAACCACAACTTTTACAAAATACATCAGTATTTTCCATTTTGTTTTTTGGAAAATGAATACACTATCACAACAAATTCGTTTATTTTGGCTCGCCGTATATGTAAGATAAACGGTTCAAAACAGACCATTACCATAGATAATCGGTGTCTTGTTGAGGTATGGTTCGCATGTTAGTCGCTCGGAAGGCTCGAACCCTTCGGGGTCTCGCCTTCCGAGCCGACTAACATGCTCACCATACCTCAACAAGACACCGATGGTAATGGTCTGTTTCTCGCCCTTTATCTACTACTTAATAGCTTTTAATGGGGTTTAAGTCCTGCAAAGGTCGAGTTGAATTCTACTGTAGACATGACTGCATCATGCGGAATCAAAATCTACAGAATATTCTCTTTCCAATCAGGTGCGGATCCAGAGGGGGGCGGAGGCCCCCCGTAAAAATAGCAAAAGTAGGAAAGATGGGGCGCGTGCCCCGCGTAAAAATGGGAAAAGGGGAAAGAAGAGAAAGAGAAAAGGAGAAAAAGAGAAGAGAAAAGCGAGAAAAGGAGAATGAGAGAAGGGTTAAATTACGCATAATTGGGCCGTGCATAAAAAATGCCTAAAAACGCAGTCGGGTCGATCGAAGGCCTAATAGCCCTACGCATGTGATTATTTTAGGCATTGTTTAAAGGCAGGTCCCCAGCCGGCCTAAAAGCACGTGAAAATCATAGTAGCCTACTGCGGCGAGCCCGCTGATCTGATAGGCATATGCAGGACACGGCACATGTCACCGTAAAAAAGTCAGTATTAACAAAGAGTCTGACATCAATCCATGCATGCTTTAGTATGCCTAATTGTGTGTCTCGAGTCTTACATGGTCAGTGGACCAGTGCAACTTTTTTTGTTTAAAGCAATGATATAAAGGGTGTAAAAATGATGCACCAAATCAAGGGCGTAAATCGGATGGGGGACAGGGGACACGTCCCCCTCACTTTTTAAAGTGGGGGGGGCACAATATCAAATGTCCCCCCACTTTTTGGTCCCCACCCCTAAAAAAAAAAAAAAAAAAAAAAAAAAGGAAAAGAGAAGAGAAAGGGAGAAAAAGTGAAGAGAAAAGGGAGAAAAAAAGAAGAGAAAGGTTAAATTGCATGTAATTGAGTATGCCCATCATGATCACTGCCCATGCCTACAAAAACCACACAGTCGGTTAGGCCCTTTACAATTAATTCTTAGTTTCCTGTTTCCCTCGCGCGTCCAAAGTAGAGAATTGCAAAATATTTAATTATTTTATTTTTATTTTGGATTTTCTTTAAAATAACTTTGAATGACTTCCATTTGATACTTTCTGACTTTGCTTATATCAACTATAATGATGAATAAACAAAGAACATAACTGTACCATTACTTATGTATAAAATCAAACATAGTTGTAAAATAATTAAATGCATGTTCCTAGTCAAAACAGGTTGGTGTAGGATGCGACCACTTAAAAGTCGCCTCATCGCTTGTTTTCAACCATGAAAGAGGAAACTAAAAATCAATTGTGAAAGGCCTTATATATAGGCCTGTGGTTATTTTAGGCATTGCGTGAAGGCGGGTCCACGGCCCATAAGCGTGTGAAAATTCCTGCGGGCCCGTCTATATGCAGGGCCTGTCACATTTTATCACCAAAAAAAAGTCAGTATTAAGATGGACTCAATGCTGATTTCAAGATTAATCCATGCATGCTTTAGTAACTTGTGAATTTCAAATCTCAAATAGGGAAAACTTTTCCACAAAAGGCTTCATGGACCGTCATTTCACAAATTTTTGGCTTTTTTAAACTAAAATTTTACACACTAATTAGACACCCTGCGTAGTGGGTAAACAAGTAGCCATTTTCACTTCTGCTTTCCACATTTATGTAATTTATAGGCCTACAATAATAGGGAAAACTTTTCCACGAAAGGCTTCATGGACCATCATTTCAAAAAATGTTGGCCTTTTTAAACTAAAATTTTACACACTAATAGTGCCAAAATGGGCCATCAAATCGCTTCAATTAGGTATTCATTTTGCAAAAGTTTCTTACTTCTGAGGGGGGCACATTTTTCGCGGCCATTTTTTACTGTATTTATTGATTTCCCCAACTGTCAGTGTGCCCCCCCACTTTCACAAACGGATTTACGCCCCTGCACCAAATGGCTTCAAGTGGACCTTCATTTTGCAACATTTCCCCTCTCACACACACCTACGTATATGCGTAAACAACTGGCCGTTTTCGTTTTTGTTTCGGACACCCGTACACTTTAGGCCTATATTATTTTAAGTAATAACTTAATGATTAGGCCTACAGTAATAGTGAATAATGGTCCACGAATGGCTTCGATTGGGCCTTCATTTTCACACATTTTCGAACTTTATCTAACTAAACTTTTACACAACAATAGTGTCAAAATCGTCCACCAAATGGCTTAAATATTGGTCCTTCATTTTGCAAAATTTTCCAACTTCTCAGGGGGGAACATCCCCCCTCAGACACCCCCCTGCGTAGAAGTTACCCTTTTCTTTATGCTTTGGATACCCGGAACTTTATGTTTAAAGCAATTGAATTCATACAATAATATTGAAAACTTGTCCACGAATGGGAAATGAGCTCTCATGGTCATTTCACAAATTTCCGCTCTTTCAAACTCAAATTTTGGCATAACTACACAATACCCACCACACCATGGGCACAGCCCCGAGCTGCTTCGAAGGGAATAGCCCCCTCAATTTGATATTTTCTTGTATTTTGACAAATAATCCCCTATAGTCACATCATAATTTCTTTTACATTTTGGTTCTTGGACAAATGTCTTCAACGAAGCGCCATCTATCTAGTAGTTGGACCAATAATCCCCCTAGAGTCACGACGTGGCTTTTTGGATTCTGGTATTTGGACAAATAATTTCAGACAGAGAGGGCGTGTTGGTTGCAAACAGCCCGACGGTGTTGGTCGGCGTAGACGCAGTGTCTTCAACGAAGCGCCATCTATCTAGTAGTTGGACAAATAATCCCCTACAGTCACGACATGGCTTTTTGGATTCTGGTATTTGGACAAATAATTTCAGACAGAGAGGGCGTGTTGGTTGAAAACAGCCCGACGGTGTTGGTCGGCGTAGACGCCGTTGAAAACTCATTATTTGAGTGCGTCCAAGGTTCCACACCATGGGCCATGAACCAAGTGCGTCCAAGTCCAAATAGGATATGCACGCAATTCTTGGTTTTATGTTGGCGCAGTCGGCGCAGACGTAGTTCTGAATTCAATAGAGGGCTTATTCTTGGTTTTATGTTGGCGCAGTCGGCGCAGACGTAGTTCTGAATTCAATAGAGGGCTTATTCTTGGTTTTATGTTGGCGCAGTCGGCGCAGACTAGACGTAGTCCTGAATTCGATAGAGGGCTTATTCTTGGTTTTATGTTGGCGCAGTCGGCGTAGACGTAGTTCTGAATTCGATATGGGGCTTTGAAAACAGACACACTTGCGTGTAGGTCTTGGTTTTATGTTGGCGCAGTCGGCGCAGACGTAGTTCTGAATTCGATAGAGGGCTTATAGGTCTTGGTTTTATGTTGGCGCAGTCGGCGTGGACCATAGTTGAGAATTCGCAGTGTTCCGTAATTAATGGACACACTTGCGTGTAGGTATAGACCTCATAGTTGAGAACTCGCAGTGTTCCTTTCTTAAACACAAAGCACGACTAAACATAATGTATGAGGGAATGGCTCGTTCTAACAAGAAAGCCCGACTGCGCGTTGGGACGAGAGACCTTATTTTTTGTAGTATATTTCGAATCAATCGTATCAAATTTTTAATTGAGTTGTAAAAACCATAAAAAGAGTCTCAATCAGTCACATTAATTTTTATGTATTTTGCTGTTTCTTGGTATAAGAAAATATGTAATAGTGCAATGCATCGCAACAAGACCAAAGTCATATAATTTGGATTCTATTATTTTCCCAATTTTAACGTGATAAAATGGACTTTACAATCCATACCCGATGACCCCCCCTTTTTTTTTTTTTTTTTTGCAGCTACCCAATGAACCCCTGTCTTTGGTTGCGGCTACCCATAACCCCCTTTTTTCTTTAATAGCATCATCAAAATGCAACTAAAAAATGCCGAAACTGTCCAATTTTGCTTCATTTGTCCAAAATTATGCCGAAAGTTTCAACATTTGGCTACATTTTCTCACAATTTTCTACCCGATGACCCTTTCTTTAAATCTTATATTCGATGACCCCCTTTTTTATTTTGTTTGTACCCAATGACCCCCTTAGTTTTAAAAATAACGCTTTGTACCCGATAGGCCCTATACTTCGCGACTCCGGTAGGCACATACCCGTCACTTCCAAAATTGAGTGCCCCCCCCCCGAGGTCCAAGTTGCATATGGTATACAAATGTGACTCAAAGACAGAGATATACACAATTATTGTTTCATTCTTGATGGTTTATTGATAGTAATAACAAAATATACTTACAAAATTGGATGCAAATATAAGTGAGATGCTTGTAGTCATACAGTTATAACAAGATTAGAATGTACACGAATTTGTTTGCCTTATTAAGAAATACAGAAAGGTGTACAATAGAGTTGATAATGGTAAGCATGGCTATGTGTCATTCATGTTAACTGTGTTTTCTTTTGAAAATATGCAAGCTTCATAAGCATGTAATTGAAGATTCCGCATGTTTTGAAGGTGATAATGATACTTTTTTTTTTTTTTGGCTATGGAGCACGGGCCCAAAACGGGGAGGCTGTATTGCACGCCCCACGGCTGGTAGGCCTACCAGAGGATGATTTAAGCACTTCCCAGCAAGTCTTGCGGTTAGCATAGCTGTGGGGTGAACATGACACCACTGCCCGCCCACTGCATACACACGTACACGTGCATGGTTAAATTTGAATTTGGACAGATATATTACAAAAAAAACACCTTCAAAAAGTTGGTCGATTTCACATTTTATATGTTATCTTATCTACAGAAGGTGTGATTTATCCTTCGTGCATACATCACTTTACATCTGAAATCGACCAAGTAATAATGACACACGGGCAATTCTTAAACAACATCTTTTGCACAGATGGGATTTGAAAAATATAGTGGCAGTTGAAACTCTACTGATACACTTTTACAGTGCATGATGGGGCTTCCTTAAATCATCCTCTGGGCTGGTACGTTCAATCTCAGCCCATTGGGCCATTCCAGATAAAGAGTGCACAGGGGGTATAGAGGGCGCTTATATATGCATGACTGAACACATCCCACAATGCACCCTGTCCAAATAAAATTACCATATCAAACAATGGGTTGAGCCAAGATAAACACTTGTTATGTAATCAAAATGAAACTTTGACCTTCGAGGTGAATATAAAGATTCGGCTCAAACCTTTTGAAGATATGCCCTTTTGAATAAAAGTACCCGTTTTTCACTCTGTCCACGGATAGCAAACAGAGTGGTTGGGATGGCTCATGCTGTGGAGTGGCCTGCACGATCACCAGACCTCACACTTGATTTTTTTTCTTCGCAAACGTATTACTGAATGCATTTGCAAGTATCCGGCGCACAAGATGGTACGCAACGCAATTGATGCAATGAGGACCAGAGCTGAAACATGTACGCCAAGGATTCAACCAGGTAGAGGGCAGAGCAGTACAGTAAACTCACTTCAGAAGAACCAAAGACAAACCGAACAGCCTTTTAGGGCTACCTTTTATCCTAAAAAGATAAATGACTTATGTTGTAAATTTAAAAAAAAGAAAGCAAGAAACAACAAAGTAAGAAAGTAAGAAACATAATAAAACAAAAAAGGCATAAATAACCAAGAAAAAGCAAAAGAAGTCCCATTCGGCATCCATTTTACCCACAACTTAATGACAACAAAATCCATTGCTAATAAACCCACCGGTAAAGCCCATTCCATAAATAAAGTTGTTTTATAAAGTTATCATTGAGGAATGTTTGATATTCATGCATGGTATGTGTACTCCTTTCAATCTTTGAAGTAGCCAAACCTTCTCCGTGGACAGAGTGAAAAACGGGTACATTTCTTTAAAAAAGCATATCTTCAAAAGTTGAGAGCCGATTGATATAGTTGTTTTGGTTTATTAAAGCTAACGACTCAAGGTTTCTTTACATTTCAAAATATAGGCCTATATTTGATCAACTTTTCAGAAATAGGAGAAAAAGAGGGCGCAATGAGGGACCTCTTTTTTTTGGGACACCCTGTACCATAATATTGAAAACTTGTCCACGAATGGGAAATGAGCCGTCATGGTCATTTCACAAATTTTCCACTCTTTCAAACTCAAATTTTACACAATAATAGTGTCAAAATGGTCCACCAAATGGCTTCAATTAGGTCTTCATTTTGCAAAAGTTTCTCACTTCTGAGGGGGATGTGCACACACCCCCTTCATCGCGCAAAACGCGACGCGGCCATAGGGTTCGTCGCCCTATATAGAAATCTCACTATTCTAGAGCCCTAAAAGCAACCTTTTTATGATTTTTCAATTTTTCCGCCCTTTTTCTTTGCTAATTCGTTTTGCCGCCCCTTCGTTTTTGCCGCCCCTGCTTTTGCCGCCCCTTCTTCTTCCGCCGCCCCTTCGTTTTTGCCGCCCCCTACTTTGACCCCGGGGGGCCAAAGCCCCCAAAGCCCCCCAACCCCAAAATACGCGCATGGATTCGCTATACGAAATACGCTCATTCGATCAGGCTGAGTTCATATAGGAGTATACTAAGTGAACTCAACCTGATCGAATGAGCGTATTTCGTATAGCGATTAGCGAGTATAGGCATTTTCTTCGTCTAATCAAATGCTTGTAACTTTACTTCTTGAGGTCACATTGCATTCAATGAGGTGTCATAATGTGCAGAATTCAGCATCGAAGTGGTTACGTAATCCTCTTGGTTACCGGATCACGCTATTTTGGCATGCCTTCGAGTGCCATATACTTTGTGTGGTGATTGTTTCGATCGTGGTTCATTACTCAAGAGCGTGATCCCGTTGACATAGTAACATTACGTAACTTTGATACTGAATTAGATAGTGCATCTATTTAAGGGCTGGGGTATGAACGTTTGGACAGTATTTATTTTGGGACATTAGAGCACATCAGACATATCGAATTGCATTCTGAATACGAAGAATGTCATTCTGATATCAAATAATTTTGATTTTTTGAAATTCGCAATTTAATACACATTTTATGGCAAATCATTAAAATTGATATTTTTGATATTTAACAGTACTTGAAGTAAACTTTATAAATCTGATGATTTATACTTAAAGTGTATGTAGGTGGGATGAAAAGCCGACGATCAATTGAAAAATTTGACCTTTCGTATTGAAGATATGGATTTTTTCCCAAAACATCAAAAAAATTAGGGCTTTTGGGAAAAAATCCATATCTTCAATATGAAAGGTCAAAATTTTCAATTGACCGTCGGCTTTTTCCTCCCTGCTACATACACTTTAAGAATATATCATTAGATTTATATAATTTACTTCGAGGACTGTTATATATCAAACATTTGAAAAATATCAAATTTTTATAATTTGTCATAAAATTTGTATTATATTGTGATTTTAAAAAATGAAAATTATTTGATATCAGAAAGACATGCTTCGTATTCAGAATGCAATTGATAGGTCTGAGGTGCTCTCATGTCCCATAAAAAATACTGTCGAAACGCAATAAACGCTCATTTTGGATCCCTTAAACAAAAATGAATTTACCCACATATGGTTTAGTTTTAAAATTAGGACGGTATACGCTGCACTAAAATCGAACACCACGATTCCCACTATACTACTATACGCAGGTATACGGCCTTTTCGAATAGTCTGAATAGTGCCCTCTTATGTGACCCGGTACTATGAAATTACCTTGCTCGATTTAAGCTATACGCGTACACCTGCAAAACGTGCACCGTATACCCGAATAGTATACTTCTATGTGATCGTAGCCTTATGTGACCCGGTAGGGCCTACTATGAAATTGCCTTGCTCGATTTAAGCTATACGCGTACACCTGCAAATCGTGCACCGTATACCCGAATAGTATACTTCTATGTGAACGCAGCCTAATGGGCCGCAATATATCACTAACCGCATAGTCCGAGGCAAGGTTCATTATTGTCATGGTTAGGGTCTTAGGGTTAGGGTCTTATGGTTATTGTTATGGTAAGGGTTAGGGTTAGGGGTTATGGTTATGGTTAGGGTTAGGGTTAGGGTTCGGGTTTAGGGTTTAGGGTTTAGGGTTAGGGTTAGGGTTAGGGTTAGGGTTAGGGTTAGGGTTTAGTGTTAGGGTAAGGGTAAGGGTTAGGGTTAGGGTTAGGGTTAGGGTTTAGTGTTAGGGTAAGGGTAAGGGTTAGGGTTAGGGTAAGGGTAAGGGTTAGGGTTAGGGTTAGGGTTAGGGATTAGGGTTAGGGTTAGGATTATATTCGTATTTATTAGTACTAATATACTAGTAATAGTATATTGTGTGTATGCATGTTTATGTATCATAAACAAACACCTTTCTGCATGGCACAACGAATCATGGCACAGTCGTGTAGGCATAAGGCTGCGATCACATAGAAGTATACTATTCGGGTATACGGTGCACGTTTTGCAGGTGCACGCGTATAGCTTCAATCGAGCAAGGCAATTTCATAGTACTGGCCCGGAGTACTGGGTCACATAAGGCTACGATCGCATAGAAGTATACTATTCGGGTATACGATGCTGGTTTTGCAGGTGCACGCGTATAGCTGAAATCGAGCAAGGTAATTTCATAGTACCGGGTCACATAAGAGCTATTCGAAAAGGCCGTATACCTGCGTAGCCTATAGTATAGTATAGTGGGAATCGTGCGTGTCACATAGGGCCTCCACTTTGGCTCGTTTTTTGCAGGTTTACATGGTCCAATAATCACAAGATGACTGACATGTGGTAACAAAGGCAACAGTCACAGAGTCACTGCTATTTGATTACTTCGCCTGTGATTGGCCATCTTTGAGCGTGTTTATAGTGAGCCAGATTATGCGGTATTTAGCTGGACTGCCACGCAGTCTATATTTGTTTATGTTTTACTAACCATTGCAAATCTAGACTACGCGGTAGTTTAGCTAAATAACGGAAAGATTGTCTCACTATAAACACGCTCACTGTGAGCGTGTTTATAGTGAATATACCGCATTTTGAGTATACCGTACACGATAATCCTTGTATATATACCGATACCCTTGCTGTTTATAGTGAGATACAGTTACCGCACAAATATATACCAACTAACATTATCGTACATTTACAATGACCCCGAGGTCACACGGGGAATGTGTAAATATTGTGGCGCGAGCTATAAACAGCCCATTCAACAATATTATCATGGCAGCAAACATGTAGCTTCTGTTTTGATAATTCTCGGGGGTGAGAATCGTTCCGAATGTCCTGCGCGCATTCAACGCATCATGAAGAATCTCCTGCTTCCGGTAATACCGCACACAATTTATACTGGTGTGTTTATAGTGGGAATATCTCGCCACAATATCCTTCGGTTGAGAAGGATATCGATGTACCGTACATACATATACTGCTAGTGTTTATAGTGGGCAAGTATCCGGATAATCTCTAACCGGGTACCGCACATCTGCTCCCACTATAAACACGCTCTGTGATACGATGGTCAAAAAACCAATAGATGACTGACATGTGGTAACAAAGGAACCAGTCACTGCAAGTTGATTAATTCCTGTATGACTGGCCATTCAATACATGCCTGTGATACACTATAGCCTTTTCAAAAATGTAATACCTGTTTGCTTGACTGCATTGACTATACCCGGGAACAATACGCACAGTAGGGGCCTATATGCATTGGACCAGGGACTGTGTATGAAGGGACTCGAAACGGATTATAGATAGCTATTGTCAAGCTATTGTTATCAGGTTATCTTTTATGGCCTTTGATTACATGCGAGTTGCATCGAGGGCGTGATGTTTGTTTTCTTATTATTTACTCATGTTGCCCTATTCTAATATTTCTAAAGTTATGTCAAATAGAGTGCTTGCACGAATGGTCATTAGTTCAAATCATCCTCCAGACAAGCTCCATAATGCATGGAGTACAAAGATTTACTTTGATCTATAGGCCTACCAGTTTACAGGTGATTGGTATTGTACTCCATGCATTTGCATATGTCTTCTGGAGCGTATATCTGGAGGATGATTTGAACTTATGATCTTCCGTGCAAGCACCCTATTCAGTACGACAGCAACTTAGCTCACTTCCGGTAATTTTTACCGGCGTGACCTCTGCTGTTACGTAACGCAATGTTGAAAATCAGGTGGCAAATACGGTTTTTCAGAAAACATCAAAAAAATGGAATACACGAGTCGTTTCTCCCTTCATTTCCATATTGAGCCCATAGATAAGATATGAAACATGAGTATAAGGCAAAGAATAACGTGTATAAGTTGAATTATTGTGGAAAAAATGAATGCTTTTGGTGCGCGAAGTACCGTAGCCTAAAAAATGAGAGAAAATGCATGTCACGATAACAAAAATGGTTATATCTACAGCTTTGAGGAAACGCCGGTCTAATGCTTTTCTGTTATGATAAACATTAATTAACCACAGCTTGTATTAAAATTTCAGCGAAAATGAGCGGTGGAATAACCTACTGTCTGTTCAATTAGCTTAGATTCTTGTTTTAATTCGATATTTGACAAAGTAGCGATAAATGTGAAAAATAATGAATTAAATGTTGCTAAATATGGTCAGACCCAACAAGTTTTCAAGTTGCACTTGACAAATTTGATGATAAACACTCAATTCTTTACAAATATCATTATGGGTGTTTCCCGCCATATATTTGTAAAAATCTGTAGAACGTCAGGTACCATAAACTTTTCTGACGAACTCTGGACTGAACCATTAGTTCAATAGGCGTGGTAATCACTGTTCCACTTGATTATCGGTTGAGCTGTGGCGATGCTAATATCCAAAAAAAAATAAAACCAACCATAGGCCTATATGGACCGAATAATAATTTGGGTGAAAGTGTTGTCAGAAAATTTTATAATTTTTTTAAATATTTATTTCTTTATATATTTATTTCTTTCTTTCTTTATTTAATTATTTATTTATTCAATTATTTTGTGTAGGACTTTGTATGCAGCACTGAAGGTTCATTGGTGTGCTTGTTTAAAGTATAACCATTTTGGCCTAATATTATAAAACTTATACTGGCTGCAGATAAACTATACGGGTAGAATATTTCCATGTAATAAAAAAAAACCTTTCTTGTACAGGAAAATAGTATCTAAACAAATCACGTAATGTGGGCCTACATGGTTCCCAAAAAGAATGGCATATGGAAAACAATATTTGTGTTAATTCAACTGACATACTGCTTAATATTTAGGAAGGAAAAATTATATCAATCAATTCCATTTCGATTTTACCCATGAAACCAGTAAGAAATAGTAAGGAAACCCATATATTTGAAGGAATTGTGCATGCAAAATGTAACAAAAAGTAATTGCACATGGAAGGACATCACCTCACGACACGTCACCGAATTTCTTTGATTAGACCCGTTCTGAACATCACCACCTGTTTATTATAAATTAATGTATAAGAAAAAAAAAAAAAAAAAAAAAAAAAAAAAAAGAAAAGAAATTATTCATTCATTCATTTTAACGTTAATAATACAATCACCTCCGAATCACCTCCGAATCACCTATTCTTGTCATTTGTAAAGCCCTTTTACTGTAATCTCGATTACCTGGTTTATCTATCTTCGCGAGTTCTATATAAAGCCATCAGTTTGGTGATATCAGAGTCGTCCGACAAGGCCCGTAGAGCTGGCAAAGTATTTGCTCGCGGGCAACTCAACCCAAACCTCCACGTGGTGTCGGATGGATAACGCTAACTTGGGCTCTGGGGACCAGGCTTGGATGCGAGGAAGTCAAGCTAGCGTAGGTTCATGCAAAGTAATTTGACCACGTTTTAGCCCTTCCTCGGCTGACTCAGCCTGGGGTGGCTCTGAAGAGACACCGTTTGGTTTTTTACCACGTCGACAAGGAAACAAATTCGGATTCATCGTACGAGCATACAGCAAGAGATTTACAACGAGCTAGGCATGAAGAAGATAGAAATAACAAAGATGCAGTGAAGCAGATAATTATGTATTGTGACTGAATGGAGTTATACAGGTGCAACTTGACAAAGGAGTGAGTACTGGCGCAAATAACCGCAGTAGTTGAAAGCGCCATACAAATCAACCAAAAACAAAAAAAAAAAAAAAGATATCAGAGTCCCACTCTGAAAATGGGTAAAAAGAAAGCGCTCACGCCGGAGCTAAAGCAAGCTATTTGGAACCTGTATCAGTACTTTGAAGATGAGTCCAAGCGAGGTCGACCAAGATATAGCAATATTTATCAACGAGTTAAGGGATCTAAAATGAGCGTTTATTGTGTTTCGACAGTATTTTTTGTCGGACATGAGAGCACCTCAGACCTATCGAATTGCATTCTGAATACGAAGCATGTCTTTCTGATATCAAATAATTTTCATTTTTGAAAATCACAATATAATACAAATTTTATGACAAATTATAAAAATTGATATTTTTCAAATTTTGATATATAACAGTCCTCGAAGTAAATTATATAAATCTATTAATGATATATTCTTAAAGTGTATGTAGCAGGGAGGAAATGCCGACGGTCAATTGAAAATTTTGACCTTTCATATTGAAGATATGGATTTTTTTCCCAAAAAGACCTAATTTTTTTTGGTGTTTTAGGAAAAAAAATCCATATCTTCAATACGAAAGGTCAAAATTTTCAATTGATCGTCGGCTTTTCATCCCACCTACATACACATTAAGTATAAATCATCAGATTTGTAAAGTTTACTTCGAGTACTGTTAAATATAAAAATATCAATTTTAATGATTTGCCATAAAATGTGTATTAAATTGCGAATTTCCAAAAATCAAAATTATTTGATATCAGAATGACTTTCTTCGTATTCAGAATGCAATTCGATATGTCTGATGTGCTCTAATGTCCCAAAATAAATACTGTCCAAACGTTCATACCCCAGCCCTTAAGGGATCTAAAATGAGCGTTTATTGCGTTTCGACAGTATTTTTTGTGGGACATGAAAGCAAATTTCAGAAAGTCAGCGATAATTTTCGGACGGATGAAATGCTTGTATTCAGTACTTTCTTAAGGTTTCCATGGCAACGGTTACGCTATTTAAGGATTGTCATTTTGTTCCAAAAATGTCACATTTTAAGTAGCAATTTCTTTAAAATTAGAGTCAAAACATCATATTTGGTGTGCAGAATTTGATACACGGATATTTGATATCTATGAAAAAAGGCATCGCTTAATACGATAGGCCCTATATTTCATTTAATTTGATACATTGCATATAATGGGCGAAAAGGCCATTTTTTGGTGATTTTTGCGTAATTTTCACTAAGAAATTTAATGTTTACATGGATATGGGCAATTCTTGGAATAATGAAGTAGGCCTATGCCCCATGTGTGTTAATTTTTAAATGGGTGCTTGGATAAATAAAGTTGATCACAACATTTGTATGTGAAGGAAAACTTTTTTATTTTGTAATATTGGCCTGATTTGTAAAATTATTTGTCAAATAAGGCCAATTTTGGACTTAAATGGCTTTTTTGCCAAAAAAATAGTAAAAATTAAGATTGGTGGGGAATATTAATAATATTTATTGTGTGCCAAATTATGTTTGCATTATGCACAAGTAACTTTTTGTATACTGCGTTGTTTTCAGGGGGAGGGGTTCGGTAACCTATGAACATATTATAGCATTAAACGAACCACTTTCCGTAGGTTTAGCTTACATTGCATCAGGGGTCAATATAATTAACAGGCAAGAAATCCAGAACTATTGAAATTATTTTGATGAATAAATTAGGTCAAAATAAGCATGTTTGTATGTTTAAGTCTATTTGAAAATCATAATTTTCAAACCTTAACATTTTGCTTTCATCTGTTTTAGGGATACTATCATGGAACGATGGGATATCGTCGCGTGCCGTCATAAATATGTGCGTCAAATACGCAAATAGAGGGCTGAGGGGCGTCAAGTAGTATATGTTGATGAAACATGGATTAACGCCAACCACACCAGATCTAAGCGATGGATTGACAGCGCAGAACCTACTAAAACAATGTAACTTAATCCACCATCTGGAAAGGGTCAAAGGCTCATCGTTCTACATGCTGGAACAGAAGAAGATGGCTTCGTACCTGATGTTGGGTTAGTCTTCCGATCAAAGAAGGATGGGGACTATCATCACGAGATGAATGGCAAACACTTCTTGGAGTGCTTTGAGGAGCAGCTACTACCCTCTCTCGTGGAGCCCAGCGTGATTATTGTTGATAATGCGTCATATCACAATATCAAGGTGGAAGGTACCAGTGCTCCAACATCAGCAAGCACAAAGAAAGTGATGCAGGATTGGCTGACTGATCAGAACATATCTTGGGATGCAGGCTTGCTTAAGGTAGGTTGAAAAAAATATTGAATGTTTGTACCCAAAATTACTTAAAGCATACTGATGAAGTGTACTACCGAACGTCATTGTCCCAGAGAAGATACTTTACCCTCCCCACAATGCATTTGTCCCATTTCAATATTCTGTACTGATTTTCAATCGAGTGAAATATGGATCGATAGTTACGAAATGTGCTGATGTACAGATCCCTTCCATATCCGGCAAAATGTGTTAATTTCTTGACTATCAACCCATTTTTAGCAGGGGCTCCATAGGCCTACTATGTTCGTCTGATCGATGTAAGCCTATGCTTGATGTGGGGTGACATGTTGGGCGGGGTGTTGATGGAATTGATGTATAATAATGTATATTTTTGTATTTTCATATTATATAGGCAGAGTTGTATATGAGCTGGTGAAAAAGCATAAACGACCTCCCACATATGAGCCGAGAAAAAGAGATAGAGAAGCGACACTCTGTACAAACTGCCTATATCATGCTATACAGCAGTTGAAGACATGCAATTCGCAAGCGTCGTCGCCGGCCAAGTCTTACTACGAACGTGTAATGAGAAGATACCATAGAGTCCTACATAGAGATCTGAGGAAGAGACGGTCCGAATTGACCTAGTGACCTATAATTTATTAGAGAATCACATTTTTAGAGTATAAGTCCGCCCACCGCTGTCAATCATTCTAATGAACAAATGAAACAAGCTCTGGCATTCTGGCAATGACGTAATCCTAATTATAAATGAGAAAATCACATTGTACATGTAACTGTCTGCTGTACTTCATGTCTTCCAACAAGTGCCGGAGTGTCGCGGCCCTGATATGAGACAGACAGGTTGGCACAACTTCATGGGCACGTTGTTCTCAGATGTCCAGTCAGACATTGCGAGCTCAACGCAATTGAGTTCATCTGGGCCCAGGTAAAGGACTACGTAGCGGTGCACAACACCAACTTCAACATCAAGGATGTCCAGAAACTGTATGAGGAGGCTTTGGCAAAGGCGAGTATTTATGATATGGGCATATATATACAATACATGCTAAATGTTGCCCCAACATTATTTGAACGTTTCATTGTTTTATATACCCCCTCCCCCCCCCCCCCGAAAATATGGTTTTGCCAAAAAACCTTAATTTTGACCTTTCGCGGCTCCCAAAGACACCCTTTAACCAGTTCGCCGTTGACCCTCCCATAGATCCATCATCAAATTCCAGAGGAACATACCCACCAAAATGGATGATATGCACCCCCTCCCTAACAACTTTTAAGTCTTAAAAGACATAGACTTATCATTAAGTTTGCCGTTTAATACCAGGTTGACCAAGACGCATGGAGGAAGGCTGTTCACCACGTCATTGGAATAGAGCAACAGTATTGGGACACAGACGGTGTGATGGAAGATCTGTTGGAGCCTATTATCATCAGTCTCGACAGTGAGGATGACGATGATGAGGATGACTTCTTTTTTGTTGAAGATGACGAGGGCGATGCTGATGAATAATTTTGCCATGTTTTATAATGTGAAAAATAATGATCTAAATGTTTATTTTAAAATGAATGATTGAGTCATCCAGTGTAGTTTTAAACAGTTTTGGAATTAAATTAGCAACTTTAATTGAGTTTGACAAGCTAAGATAAGCAATAATTGTCTTCGTAAATTAATTAATTTTAAACAAACATTTATTATATAATATATTTTTTTGACATTTTCTCCAAACTTGATCACTTCACAGACATATGGATTCGTCAAGTGTTTGTCATTCTAAATATGTATATACTTTAATAAACTTTAGACCAACAATTTAATAAAAATTCCGATGCCCAAACGTTTTCATAATTTCAGGGTTAGTGCCGGGTGAATCTACATGTCTATTTAAAAAATGTCTATTGCTCTACTTCTGTGTTAAAAAATAAATTCTATATAACAACACGAAAAGACACTATGTTTTAACTATATACATTTTTGCAACATGCACGATGCATGGAAGTCGTGTAAATTAGGTGTCAAAATATTATAACAATCATGAATACTGCGGTATGGGGGGGGGGGGGGGGGGGGGGGGTACTGAAAATGCAGGTAATCCATTGATTTCCGCGCATACGGCTTGCCATAGGCCTACTGCTCATATTAACGCTATTGTTCAAATTCACGGGCCTACACTATTCATATCTACACTTTGGCGTAATGTCCTCCCTGAGCTGAGAATGGACCATCTCAATCGATCAGTGTCGAGGTCGCAAACTTATTCGGTGGACCCAGATTACCTTCGATATGCAGCCAAAATAGGGCAAAATTGAATAGAAATGGGGTTAAAAATTGAACTCTGGAATTTCAAAAGCATAAATCTTGTCGGGTCTAAGAGTGTTCTATTACTTTTCTTTGATGACTTGGACCAAAAATTTGTATTTTTTCAATTATCTAAAAAAAACAAGAATCTAAGCTAATTGAACAGACAGTAGGAGGTGCTTTGCACCAGAGCATGCAGGGTGGCTGTCTATCAGTCATTGCATGGATATACATCCTTGCCAATTCCCCTACCACTATAATAGCTTCCAGTTCCAGGTATAAAATATTAATATTCAGATGGATTAATATTCACATTGTATGAATTTATATTCTTACTGACTATCATTCATGTTACAGTATGTAGTGAGAAGTTAAGCCCACTAAAAATTATTAAACAATACCGAGCATATAGCAACAATACCGAGCATATAGCCTCTAAATGAGTGGTTTTGACGAAAGGCAGTCACCCTCCACGAAAACAGAATAGATTAGTCTTACTGTTTACAATAAGTCATGTTTGTGCAGCCGTCTGTATCAGTATAGTTGCTCAAACTCCAAATAATGTTTTTGTGGAGGGTGTCTGCCTTTTGCCTCTTTCGTCCCCCAACTCCCCCAAAAAACCCTTATTTAGAGACATAATAATATGTTTGTAGATTGAATTAAACAGTACAGCTCAACTTACCGTACTTTGCCTAACCAGACAGTCCATGCCAAAATTGTTACTACACCTTTACATTTCATCGAATCTCTTTTTGATGTCTGTCATTTTGAACATCACACTTGAAAGATGTATGGTATGTAGAAACTTTATTTTGCAATTTCATAATTTGCATATTATTAGCATATTTGCAAGAATAAACATGAAAATCAATAAATACCTATATTTTTCACAATTTCAATATTTTATTAGAAATTAAGGGATCTAAAATGAGCATTTATTGCGTTTCGACGATATTTTTTGTGGGACATGAGAGCACCTCAGACCTATCGAATTGCATTCTGAATACGAAGCATGTCTTTCTGATATCAAATAATTTTCATTTTTGAAAATCACAATATAATACAAATTTTATGACATTATAAAAATTTTATATTTTTCAAATTTTTGATATATAACAGTCCTCGAAGTAAATTATACAAATCTAATGACATATTCTTAAAGTGTATGTAGCAGTGAGGAAAAGCCGACAGTCAATTGAAAATTTTGACCTTTCATATTGAAGATATGGATTTTTTTCCCAAAAAGACCTAATTTTTTTTTGGTGTTTTGGGAAAAAAAATCCATATCTTTAATACGAAAGGCCAAAATTTTCAATTGATTGTCGGCTTTTCATCCCACCAACATACACTTTAAGTATAAATCATCAGATTTATAAAGTTTACTTCAAGTACTGTTAAATATCAAAAATATCAATTTTTAATGATTTGCCATAAAATGTGTATTAAATTGCAAATTTCAAAAAATCAAAATTATTTGATATCATAATGACATTTTTCGTATTAAGAATGCAATTCGATATGTCTGATGTGCTCTAATGTCCCAAAATAAATACTGTCCAAACGTTCATACCCCAGCCCTTAAGCATGTAGGCCGTTTGTTATGACTTGATGAATGAAGCTGTTAAAACGGATTTTGATATTTTTGCTTATTTTTTCTTTTTTGCCCCAAAATGTGTAAAAATCAACATTTTTGGATGACCTATATTTTCTTTGAATATTTATCAAATTTCTTAATTTAGGTATAATACAGTGCAGAAAAAGATGTCAAAAAATCTGTTAAAACAGATTTCCAATAAATTGTTCCATTTTCCATTTTGGGTTAAATACTCAATTTTCATGCGCGGGATATTTGAAACATAAAATGAAAACATGTCCATTGCACTTTTTCCTCGAGATGTACTATAATATCAAGGTTACGGATATATTATAATCCCTTCTTATCTTCACTGATCCATCAGATACCTATTGTTATGAATGATCAATGAAAAGGTTCAGAACTGGGCTACTAATGGTCTGTCAAGTATCTATAGTTATTTTCATGACTGTGTCAACTCAAAAATCATGCAAGGTCGAATGTAGGAAAAGTATGATCAGTTGAGCTGTATTTGTACCCATGACTACTTGAAATTACTGACCTAATTCCTAGGCACTAAGAAACAGGAAATTTGACAAAAGTGATGATTGGAACCAATTGGGTAATAGTGAACTTGACTAGGACCAAAGTCAAATAAATCTGTTGACAGAACTTTTGTGTTTCTCATCTGAATTTTATTAAAGACATTACTCATAATTGCAACTTAAAGATGTATAATTATTCATCAAAATACAAATATAACACCATTAGGCGACGAAAAAAAGAAATCCTGTCCTACGGGCGGACAAACCTTTCAAGTAGGGTCGGTCGGTCGGCTTTTTTTTGTTTTGTTTTGAAAATGACCCAAAAAATCACCAAAACTGTAAATAATTTGCAATTTGAGAAAAAAAAATTTGTTCCTGAAATTTCCGAAATTTGGGTCGTCATTCATTTGTACAGGAAAAATTTTTCTCCCAATTTGTTCAAAATCTGGGTCGGTCGGGCCCGTAGAACAAGGTTTTCTTTTTTCATCGCCTTACCAATTAAATTATTCATGAGAATTAAAAACATATTGGAAGAGTAAAATCATGAAAATACCAGTGATTATCTTATTGAATATCGTTCACATTTTAGATTGTCATTTAAAAAATATGTAACGAAAAGGTGATTTATATAGTTTGCTATATATATCCAACCAACTGGTAGTATCACATTGGACAGAAAATGGTTGATTACTAGAGCCCAAGATTTCCTTGATATATGGGGAGTTGGGGACTGCTGTAACACTTGCATCTCAATGTTGAACCTTTCTTACAAGAGCCTTATTAACTTGTACTGGTTCATTATTTAAATTAAGGAGGCACATAATATACATAAAGACTTTGATAAAGTATATTTATTTTAATTTTAAAAGATAATTTAACAAAAAGTACAATGATATGGAATGTAATATATTGCATAAACTACAAGTAATATAAAATGGTATATATTACAAAAGTGCATTAAGGTGTATTGTATATAAATGCAATTATAAACTAGAGCGGTTCTCGGGTTGCGCGGTTTTCGGCATACGCGGTTGGTGTGTAAGGTTGTTGGGTGATGGTATGGTAGTGGTTGTGTTTAGATGTGAGTTTCTTTTCAGAACCCTGTATGGGCGAAGCCTGGATGGTGGATGGGGAGTGTGGGGTGATTAAAGAAGGAAATAATATGGAAATGTAATAGGCCGCACGGCTGTGTAATGTTTATGTTTTACAAGATGCCCAGAGCACGGGTTGGGATATGGGATATTCGAAACTAGTTTCGTTTATAGGACGTCATTGATCTTTTGGTTTGTTCCCTAATACTCGGCATCATCGCACATGTTGACTGCCAAACTTCATCACAACATAAACTTCGAAAACGATCCATTCATACTGTCCCATTTATTGATACCTTCTGTTTGTATCAATTGCCAGTGAGCAAAATACACGTGCTCTGTTCACTATACACAGCAAGGTATAGGTAGCTATGTGCACGATATTACAACCTCTACCTTGCTGCATTTGATTTGCAGTTCTGACATCTGGCCTGCGCCGGTTTAACAACCAGGTCAGACCTTTGGAGCGGGGCTAGACAGGGATGACAGAATGCTGTGTCGTCATAAATTAAATAAAATTTATTACTTTTGGTAAACAAGGGTTGTCTGAGAAGAAAAAATGTGGAAAGGTGAAAAGCAAAATGAAAAAAAAGAGAAGAAAAACAGAAGGGGAAAATGGGGAGAAACGGGAGGGAAATTATGATTTCCTTTCTCCATGCTCAAAATAAAATGTTGAGATTAAAGTTTTCATTTTTCATTGGAAAGGGTGTGCCCGAGTGATTGCGTATTAAAACAAACGTTAACAAACAAAAACAAAATTCCCTGAATTGTTATACCAAAATAAATTTTTTTTTTGGCTCTATGTAAAGTTTGGAAGGATTTTTGTTTAAAAAAAAAAAAAAAAATCTGGGGTCATAATGAGTCAAAAGATGTGTTTTATACAGTAAATGAAGTAAAAATTATGATGCGCAGTGATTATGCCACGTTATTAAATTTCTAATCTTAATATTTCGTCTTTTTGTCAAAATTCAAAAAGTATTCAGTTTTGTTTAGTTGTGGCGTTAAAATACCCAAACAATTAAGTTTCTGACGAAACAGTTCTTTCAGGGACACCCTGTATATAGCATGTTTGTACTACAGTATCGATTTTATTGAAGGTCACTGGTAAATAAACACTTGATAGTCTGTGCCTCGGGCCAGACTGTATGTAACTATCACGATGTTTGTTCGGATCGCCCGACACAAATTGGCTGTGTAGGAGATTAGGTATGTGCAAACAAATTAACGACTTTATAGCGGGCGCGAGTGTTTCCAAAAAGCAACACAAAAGCAAACAAAAAATACACCCATTGCCCGCTATTTACCGTACGAAATTAACGACTCTAATCATGTACCGCACGACATGAACGACTCTAATCAGCTGCGGCAATTCCCCAATGGTGGATAGGCCTATACTATACACGTATTCTTATTCGTGCATTTGACGGACTTGGGTGTTTTTGTTTTTGTTAAATATCTCCTCTCCTGAACACATATTATTATAGAAAATCTATCTACTTCTTCATTCGATTACATACTATATACCCTGCAACTTTCAATCTATACAGTGGCTAGATAAACCCTTAAACGTGCGAACAAATATTGCAAAACAAAATTAAAGTATGGCCCTCCGCCTATGGCTCCGCCCATACAAATATGTTTTAAAGTCCAATCCACTACTCAAAATATTGGACCTGCCTGTCTATTACATGCTAGAAGATAATAAAAACAAACATTTCAATCGTTTATTCTCTAAATCTACCAGGGATCAATCATAAAACCTACAAGATAACAATAAATATATACAACTTATCTCTTTATGACTATGATGTTCATTTATTTCCCCAAAGTTTGATACAGATAAGACATCAGAAAGGTATTGAGACATTTATTAATGTTGTCAAGTATTTACATATTTGAATTGCATTATCATTAATTTGAACTTTTCAAGGCAAGATTGGTCAACACTAGTTTTCAGCACAGTACTTCAGAGGTCTGCCAATTTGGGGCAGTATATGGCATATACGGGGTGGGGTTTTGATTGGCTAATTGAATCACATCATCATCACATCGGCACCTCATTCGCTAGTCAAACTGCGTAGCATCGCGTGACCTAGTTCTTTATACGCGATAATCAGACAGAGCAGACGGACACCGCTGAAGTAATTTGCTGAATAGTATAACAGACACTTCATTTCATTCACTGAATGTCCATTGTGACAAATTTTAGTTGTGAGGTACTGATTAAAAGGGAGTATTCCAATACAATGTGAACATCCGCTACTGTATAAGAATTAATATATAAAATTAGGTTACACAATTAGTAATAAATTCCATTTCAAATTTAGAATATTCATTAGTTTGTTAACAGTGGAAACTGATTAACACAAAATTGCCCAGGCTGTTGAATTTACTTATTTTCTGTTATCAGGAGTTTGTCTCATCAGGTTTGTTAATGTATAAACATATATCAACTTCAGACTTAAAATCACCGCGTGTTATCGTACCCTGGTGTGTGTGTTGAACTTTTGTGTTAACAAGTTTCCACTGTACCGAGTATAATATCAGCTAAAATGATCACAAAAGTGCTATGAATTTGGTCAAGACGGAAATATCAACAAACAACTTTGATCCCGTACTTTGATCCAATTACTGTCACTTGCATACTTGTCTGTATTGTTTTGTGACAAATATTATTTGTGAAGTACCATGCGCTTTGGGGGCGCCAGCCCCCGGGGTCAAAGTAGGGGGTGGCCAAAACGAAGGGGCGGCGGAAGAAGGGGCGGCAAAGAGAAGGGCGGCAAAAAGAAGAAGGGGTGGCCAAAAAAAAGTAAAGAAAAAGAAAATTTTTTGAAAAAGTAGAAAAAATGGTACTATACATTGCCTTTAGGGCGCTAGAGCCTAAAATCATTTTTTTTTGCTCTTCACTTTTTCAAACCACCGAAAAAAAAATTGGGTCAACCTTTTAGGGCTGTTGAGAAAGGGCGGCAAAATTTAATTTACTTCAGCCCCCCCCCCCCGGGATAGGAGCGGTCACAGTACGCCACTGAGTACTGATTAAAGGCAATCCTGCAATACAAAGTGAATATTCTACTGTATGAGAATTGATATATGACCGCACACCACGAATGAGCCGTAAATGTCCTCAATTGTATTCTGAGTTACAGTAAAATGGGCATGAAGGTCGTATTCATAGGTACCTCAATTTGGTGCTACGTGTACCTCATTTAATGAGATACACGTAGCACCAAATTGAAATACCTATGAATATGACCTTCATGCCCATTTTACACTGTAACTCAGAATACAATTGAGGACATTTACGGCTCTTTCGTGTGTGTACGGTCACATATTACATTATTTTATTTTTTCATTTTTTATTCAGGAAATTCTATCAATACAAATGTACCAGTGTTAGTGAAAGACTATGTAAGAATATAGAAATAGATATTATACAAAATTTATAAATCAAGCATGAATCAAAACTGCAGTCAAAATGAGGAAAAACAAGGGCTTTTGAAAAACTATTCACTCTACCAAAAACTCCTATGCGCCTAGATATGTTTGAAGTATTAAATTCAAATATTCATCCAATTCGTCGTCTGTATTCCATAGTGGCGTATAGTGGGGCGCCGCGAATAAACAACTTTTCGAGAAAATCGGGTTTGAAGAAATGCCAATTTAAAATCGAGTTGTGTAAATCAGACATTCATTATATTTTGTAAATGATGTGAAATTTCTGTAGTAAACTAAATAGATTTTATTGTTATATATTTTTCAAAAGAAATAAATACATACTATTGCTGGCAAACTGAAGATAAAACTATACGTCACTATGGAAAACAAACAAAACGCAATACTCAAACCTAACGTTAACAGTACGCCACCTCGGTCGCCGTGTAATCCCTATGGCGTTACTTTTCGTCGTTCGTATTCCATAGTGGCGTATAGGTCCGATACGTGTACGCCACTATGACATACGATGTTTTTCATTTTTGCCGATATTTCATAATTATAAAATGTGTATAAAAAGTGGCGTATGGTCGATACGCCACTATGGAATACAAAAAATGTCACTTTGTAACTATACGCCACATTTAATTAATTAATTACTGATTAATTAGCTACTTATGACTGATGAGATTTGATGATAGATGTGAATTATGATAGATGTGAATCAAAGGTAACTCCTAATTGGTTATACCTTTCTACTCTTTTCTTTTCAGACAGATAAGAGCTTGCCTTGCCGTGTTCTAAACAACACCAGTTTAGCTTTCATTATGTTCAGGTTAAATTGTTAGCCTGGACCAAAATTAATAATAAACTGCACTTAAAATTTTGAATATCCAGTAACTTGCTACTATATAGAGCATAATATCAGCTAAAATAATCACAAAAGTGCTATGAAGTAGCATAATAATGGTTAAGTAAGATTGCTTAAAAAATTTGAAAAGAAATACAATCCAAATGGTACCCCTCAAGTACTTTTACCACTTGATGAAATCTATACAAAATATTAATGAAATCTATAGATGAGTTGACCTCAATGTTTATCAACAAAGGCAAGGGACTGGTATATCGATATGCTTGAGTGAACCCCATGCAACCACTACACTATTCAATAGCCTTATTGTGATGTGGCGGAAGTTTAAAAACACGAAGCCCTAAACAAAATATGATGCGCGCACATACTACCAGGCAAAATACAATGGAAACCAGGCATTGACGTCAGAAGTCAACTCATCTATACGAAGTACGTTTGCCACCATCCATGAAATCTTTACAAAATATTTAAAAAAACAACAATTTCTTTGATGTACATAGTATTCGCCCAAAATTTGATACAGAGAAGAATATTAGCAACTTCTAGAATCATATTGAGATGTTATATATAATGGGATATTCTAGTTGAAATCCAGACACCCTCTAGGCATGACCTTAATCTTTCACACAGGAAGTGTGATTTTCAAATCGGGTGACCTGAATGGGCGACTCCATTTCAATCTACACTGTGTGGGAGATTATAGAGGTCATGTCTTCTATAGCTGTATGGATTTCCACTGTAATAACCGAATGGCAGGTATAGAATGCATCTATATAACGACTTTTTACTCACTTTCTGACTATCTCTGATGACTCTGGGATAGACTTTGGCTGTGTTGACACCAAGGAATGTATATTCATTCACATTGCTGGTTGTCCCTCCAAAGCATTTCACTGTGTCATCTGACGATTGCCTTTTTGGCATGAAACTCTAGTTCACCACATAAACTTGTATGGCTCAACATTCGGACCGCTCGCCATTAAGTTTACTGCTTTCTGTGTTTTAAAATTCGTTGACGTTTTAACGATCCCCGATTCCCGGTCGATTATTTTAGCTGTGTCACGTCACATGACGCTAGTGGGTACCAACCAAACTTCAGAAAAAAAATCTCGATCGCCGATGTGATATGGGACTTAGATAGGACATGGAAGAAAGAGATGAGAAGGAACCACAACGACTTCGATCGGCCAAGTTTTAATCCGCTTATCCATTGACGCATGAAAAGAAAAGCTATCAATGGTACTTACTTTCATGTATGATCCATTTACCGCGATCGATGCTTGGCGAAATCATTACTGGAAAAAACTATAACAAACCCATCCAAGAACAAACAAACGCTACCCAGAAGTAAGATTATGGAATTTCACTGATGCTCTGAACATGTATAGTAGCTTTGTTTTGGGATCTACAGTCAAACTGTTTTCTTGATCGTGTTGTGTAGAAAATGTCCTTTAACACGTCGAAAAGGTCATCAAAATCGGCCGTTTATTTGCTGAGTTTCATCTTTAGCAAATAAGGTAAGATTTTGGTGACTTTTTCGATGAAAAATAGATGCAAAATGTTCTTAAATAATGCACAATGTTCCGGTTGAGTCCGGTACATGAAACCTGTTTAATTTAATAGTTTATATGTGTATAATCGTAACTAGCTAACTCGTTTCAGTGCCAAAGACTGCCAACTCTGAGAAAAAGTCATCAAAGTTCGGGAAAATTGGGCGAAATGGAAGAAAAAGATGTAGGCCATCAATGACCGATGATCACGTCACCAGAGAAAATCCTATAGAGTGCTTGCACGGAAGGTCATTAGTTCAAATCATCCTTCAGACACGCTCCAGAAGACATGCAAATACATAGAGTACAATACCAATCACCTATTTAACGCGGGGTATTGATCAAAGTAAATCCTCATGAATAACAATGTCAATTAAATGTCGGTAAAGGGAGTGGACAAAGTGAATGTGTTCGTTGTGGTTCCTTCTTATCTCTTTCTTCCATGGATAGGATTACACAGAAATATTTCTTGCCCAAATTTGACCATTTCTAGGCAAGTTGGCCCTACTTTGTCTGCGTTATATGAAAAAGGACAGTCTTAAGTAAGTATAAGTGCAACGCTTTTGATGTTTTGATGTTTCGGGAGACTGGGAGGGATCAGAATCAAATGATGACGGAGCCTATTCTTGACTGTGTAATATTCCTTCACCACATTGCCGTACGTCTTATACGATGGACAGATAGTATCAGTTTGTGAATGAGGACATCGTATAAGTTCCTTGTACTAATGAAACTCGACTACCTATTCTTTGAATTTTTATACATCTATATACATATTTGAGTAGTTTTTACAATAGATGCAACCCAAAATGTTGTTGCATATTATCATTATGAGTTTGGCAGACAGCCGAATCCAGATTCGTCTATTTGTTAAATTCATTTGAGAACATTTTTTAATGGTGTTCAGCGTGAAAAGTAAGCAAACGAGGGCGGCAAACAGGGTTAGCTAATGGTGCAGTGCAGCACGGTCGATGCTGATCACCATTAAACACTTTCAAACAACTTCTTTGCTCGGCTAATCTTTTAACACATTTTGGCCTTGTTGTTGGGATTTAATATAAATCTAAAATTAATCTGAGTTGCCGAGAATTTCATCTGCAATTTCAAGAATGCTTTCACAAACTTTGAGCGCCTTTGATGTATTAAATGGCAATTCCTCATAGACTGCTCCAGTTGTTTGTGAATATTCTGGATAGCGAGGTCGAATTGCATCACATCCTAGTTGCAGCAGTTGACGGACTGGATCCCTCAACTTCGTGGCATGTTCTGCACCTGATGTATGAGCATTCACATCAGATACTAGCGCGTACAAATTGTGACTCATCGTTTGAGTGCCATGCAGTTGAAAGATGACAGCTTTCAGAGCTTTCTCAGCAGCTTGATGAAGAATGAAAGCTTGCCACGCTAACGACGCTGCGCATTCGCTCTCAAATATCACTTTCACCGTTTTAAAATCTTCCCAAGCTTGCCTTTGCCATAAATTAGCCTTCACTGGGTCAGGTGTAGATATGTCGCTGTATGACAAAGGGATGGCCCTCGACAATTTACTTCGGATTCCAGAATTGATTGAGGCTTCAGCAGTATCAGAGTGTTCTTGATCAACTTCTGCCGGGACTTCTGCAGATCGCCTGAATTTGAACAGCTTGTCTGCACTGACAACAATGGGCTCAAGTCCACCTATGTCTATTTTATACCTCCAATGGAGACCTTTTGATTCGCCAGCATTTTTCTGTCGAAAATACCGCCGATTAAAGAAAAAAGGCCAACGTTTTTCACACCTTTTGATTCTCCAGTCATGTCATCAGCAGGAGGAATACTTTCCAGAATTTTGACATAGATAAAATAGTCATCATCATCATCATCATCATCATCATCATCATCATCATCATCATCATCATCATCATCATCATCATCATCATCACCATTGTCGTCATCATGTGCGGACTTCTGATAAGCTGCCATTTCTCCAACCTGGAACCTATGAGAAATGTCATGTTCAAGAAGGCGGCAAACATCTTCTGGAATGATGGAGCCTGGACTTTTGGTAATTAGATGTCTATATTCTGGAACTTTGTATGCTTCAAGGACTCTCTTTCTTTGGATAGGTGAAGCTATGAGGATGTCCTTCAATATACACACATGGAACTGATCCAGCCCTAACTTGCAAATCCGATCGATGCTCTGAGCCAACGGAAGAAAAAATATCGAACCGCTCTCTGTATCTTCAGAGATATCTGCGTGACCAATGTGAATAACAAAGTCCTGACTATCTACGCCGGATGAAGACAGCAATATATCCCTTGATCGAGATCTGTCACTTATACGCTTTCCGCTACTATCAAAGAATGCTGTCTTCAAAGCTATCAAACTTGCGTAAATCGGCAATTTTCTGTTGCTTTTCTTCGCTTGGATATTTGCTTGTTTGATGGTAGATAATCCTGAGTATAATTATTTGCAAGTCCTCTGAATGCACTAGCTCCTTCATTTGTTGTAGAATTGAGCACTGTGAGCCTCCACTACAAGGAACATTGGTGTCTAATGGTTTCTCTTGTGTCACAAGCTTCTCTGGACGAAGATGTGTTGGCAATAATTCGATCAGCTCTGAATAATTTGTCACATCTATTGGGATGGAATATTCGAAGTCATAAAACATTGCTTTCACAGAGGCAACCAACTCGATATCTTGTTCTTTGCCTAGCGACTCTATCTCATCAAGATCGGTGTAGTGAAGACTCGTAGATTGTCTTAGCTTGTTCTCTGTTGTAGGCAGATAAAGGGTTACGTCATTGCCTAGATCATCTTGATTGTTGTCTCCTTTCTTTGAAAACAAGATGAGCATGTTTCTGACAGCAGCGTATGCACTTCCTTTCTCGCTCTCACTCATGGGTTCATCCCTACATCTATCGTGTATTTCTTCCAACACATTGGCTAATTGTAGAAAGGTGGGTTCCTTCTCCGCGCCAAGGACACACAGGAGGTTGTCAAAACCGCCAAGATGGCGAGGAGAACGGTAGAGGTAAGGTCTCAGATGGTCTTCTGAGGATTTATCTATGTCTTCAGCAAGTTGATTTGCTCTGACAAGCTTGTCCCTTTTATCCCCTACGGTGCATATGGGCGTCTGCTGCAGTTCCTCTTTAATTTGTGTCTCATTACCGTCTAGCTCGTTCTCCAAATACTCCATTATCGTTGGGATTGTTTGAATATGCTCTAGTCTCGCTTGGTCATCCAGTTCGCCATTCTCTTCTAAAGTATTTTGCTCTGCTGCCTTAATTTGTGTACATAATAGCTTCATGTGTTTCATCACGATCTTTAGATCTGGCACTGTCGCTATTCCTAAATGCTTGTGGATGTTGATCTCTCCAATTTTTTTCCAAGATTTCTTTTTGCTATGTAATGGTAATATCTCCTGTGGAACGCCAGGTGAAGCGATCAGAGGGCAACTGTCCACGTTAGATCTTTATAGGCTTCTGGAATAGACTCTCGAAAGCAGATAAAGTCACTTGGTTCTACAGTCGTTGTGATACCATTTTGAGGATCGATTCTTACAGAAGGTACGAACCTGATTTCGGATATGCCCATTAGGGTGTCTTCATCCAGGAGATCTTCATTCTTCTGCAGCTCTTCTATGAGTTTGAATGATACGGTTGTCAAGTCATTAATTTCTTCTGACCCTACATGTATGCATGTATTTGCTTTCTCCTCAATTTTCTTTGCTAACATGATGAGAATGTCTTTACTCATTGAATGCTTCAAACCAATGTCAATCAGGAATTGATTCCATACATCTGCACGGAAATTCTGAGGTAGTAGTTGAATGGGATCCAGTAAAGCTGAGAAAAAATAGTTGTTCGGATCGAAGAAAGAGTTAGCTGACCGCACCTCTCCATTCTGATCTTCGATGAATGCAACTTGGCTAAGATGTTTGTAAATGTGCTCCTTTTCTTCTTCTGAAGATTGTGCAATAATTTCATCTCGTATGAATACTGCATGCCGTAACTTATCATTGAGACAACATCGCTTCATTTCTGGAAGAATGAATTTCATGTAGATACGTGGCAATGTAATTCTTTCTATACCTAATACTTCATACAATTTTTCCAAGTGCTTGTTGTGCTTCAGGAATGTGACACTTGCAGTGGATTCCACCAATTCCAAAGTTGCAGATTGGTGGATGTCTTCTTCTATAGTGTAACAGTCGGTGTGAATGCTCTCTCTTGATCCAGTCTTGACTAGACAGAACAGTGGGAGCTGCTTAATAGTCTGGATTTCATCAGCAGATAACTTTTCATCTCCTTCTTGGAAGTATCGCAGCAGTGTGTCACATTCATCGTCGTTTAGTTTCCCTGGCACGATTGCTTTCCCCTCCTTTTCAATCATGTGTTTGATCAGCTTGAGAATCTCACTACGGCTATTCGGTCCAACCAAATACTTCCGCAGAATAGCTTTGATACTCAAGCTTTTTGAGTGGGCGAGATAGTGCGGGCCCGTTATGCCCTTTTCGTCCACCACCGGGCAATCGAGTTTCTGAAGTATTCCCAGTAGGCTGCCACCACCAATAAAATCATCAGGAAACATGACAGATTTGGACATTCTAAGTGTCACGAGATACCCGGATGTAGTCGGAATTACAGGCCAGTCTGCCAAAGCTTGAAGATCACAAGGGTTGTCTCCAATTTGCGATAGATATAGGTAATTCCAAAGATTTTGTAACCAGTAGGCTTGTGGGAGACTTTCTCTACTTAGTTGCAACCACTGCAGATGATGTGGTGGGTTTTTCCAATTTGGCGGAAAATTCGTATGCATAAATTTCGCCAACTCGTGTATGGTGAACTCTTTTAGTATGCCGGCTTGGTAGAGATCCATTTTACTGCATTCTTTCTTTTCCTCTTCTGTAATCTCTCCTCCTTCGTCTTTACTTTCCTTTGCTTTATCTTTTCTTCCTTCACTTTCCTTTTCTCTCCCATTTCCTATTTCACCTTCTTGCTTTGATGTACCTTTTCCGCCTTCACTTTCTTGCTTACCTTTCTTTCCTGTATCTTTTTCTCCAGCCTTTTCTTTGCTTTCTTTTGCTTTATCTTCTGCTCTTTTAGTTTCTTCCTTTATGTTGATATTGTCCGCCCACTTGTGCAAGAGAGCAACAACATCAGCGTCAAGAAATAGACCGTGAAGGGTTGGCAGAAGTGAGTGATTAAATGATAAGTACTTTGGGTCACGTGTTGAAAACACGTCTAATATACCATGGCCATCCAGTTGGAAAGCTAGTCCTTGTAGGTCCTCAACCTTGCCTATCCCATCGAGACAATATTCCACTACAATTTTGAAAGCATATGCATTCTTGAAGGGCGTATCATCTATTCTGCGCGGTAACCCATGAGTCAGCGTATTTTTGACATATTGTGTACAGCATTGGGGAGAAATGAATTCTGCTTCTACACCAACATCTTCACCTTTGAAAGACTTGCCAATGCTTTCGCTACAGGATATCAAGTTGAACCCGATTTCCCGTAAGAAAATCCTGAAAGCAGACGACACTGTTTTGACACCCTGGCTTGAAAAGGTGTCAAGTTTGGACAAATCATCAAAGAACGCACCACCAGTCGTGTTCGAGGGATCGCCGGTACCTCCTTTTGGACTAAACCATACAACGGTAGATTGGCTTGTTTTACCGTTATAATTCTTGATAACTGGCAGGACTTTCAGATCTTTCATATCTATGTACTTCAAAACCGAAATGCCAACGAGTTTCCAAATATCATGAGGCATAGAGTACGTCGACGTCATGTTTGGAAACAACTTATCATACTTCCGACAACGGAACTGTTGACTGGCTTCATCTAAGCGCATTGACTTGTGTAGAATCCTCCTAGCCGCAACAATGAGGTGTGCATAAGCTGGCCCGATAACGTACATCGCCAGCAACTTATTCCATTTGTGTATCGGATCTTTGTCGCCTTTCTTGAGATGTTGACGTGAATGATCAAGCCGGAATGTACCATTCACATGAACTGGTAGATTTGTATTGATATGTAGCGGCAGGAAACAAAAGGCTTTGCCAGACACGCCACCATGTATACATGCAGCAACTCCTCCTCTAGGCAGATATGTTTTCGTCATAAATTCGCCCGCATCGCAGTCCTCTTGGGTTGCAGCAGCAGACTGATCCAGACCAATAGACTGCGAAATCATCCATGATTCTTTTTTCTTGTTTGAGTCAGTCATGTTGATGGTGTAAACACGATTTATCTCAGGTATTTCTTTGATTGGCACGTTCTTGTACTCTTTCAGATGTGTGCCGAGTTCGTTTCGTTTTGCCTTGTCTTGTGGTGAAATATCAGCCGAAACACGATACCGTAATTTCAGTTTACCGGTCCGTTGATCGATCTCAGAAATGGATATCTTGGCTATGTTGTTCAGAAATAGCAAAGCTTCCTCAGACACCTTCTTAAAATCTGCAAGTAAATCTTTGACTTGGTCAGTGCCGTAACATTTATCTGAAATCTCAGATTCTGTGCCGTGAGGTCGAAGAGGAAATCGAAACATTGTGCCTTTCTCAAGATCAAATTCGTTGAACTCCTGAAGATATCCTTGCGTCATATCGGGATAAGTTTCCAGAAATCGTCGGTTCCTGCTTCGGTCATCGTTGGTGTATAACTTCCCTGGTTTTGCCATTGTAGCACGAGGAACATATTTGACATGCGGGTCAAACACACACAGCTTTTTTCTTATTCTGAGTCAGAAATGTAGGGCAATCTGTGAGCAGATACATGGCATTGAACCCAATACCAAAACGACCAGTTGTTGTCGTATCAGAGATTTTCCCACCAACGCCAACATTTTGGATACCTTTGATGTCCTCTTCTGTGAATGGCTTATCATTGTAGACACATATTGCTGGTAGTGAGTGAATAGGTCTCCAAGACTCTCCTGCTATCTTGGCACCATCATGCTTTCTTGGATCATACACCACATGTATTTCACATGCCCCAGCGTCGTCAGCATTCTGAAGAAGTTCCTTCAGCACATCAGGCTTATGAGAGTATTCTGATAAAATCCCTCGCAAGCGAACAGTCAACTTCTCACGTTGCCCGAATGGGTGTTCAAATCCTTCATCAACTGAACACTGATCATGTTGAATATCTCGGCAGGTTCTGATTCCGAGCAGTCTGGCCTGATGGTTAGTTATACTGTCATATTTGTACATGAATCCCTCGAAACTGTCAGGTGTTGAATCCTCATTCTCATATTCGGTGTCCCCATTGTAGACTAATTTTGCACATGGTCGCAGCACACCACGAACGTCAGGAACGAGCACTTGATCACGTATTGTGGTCAGGTCTTCATAAGAGGTCAGGGCCTTGATAATATCCAGTACAACCGCCATGTCGGTATTACTAAGTGCCATGTCGTTGTGGGACTGTTGTAGATTCTTCAAGATATTTAGGAAGTCTTCTGCAGCAAAAGATTCTTTCACACCTAACTTCATCAGCATGGTCATAACTTGCTTGTGTTCATCATCTTGCAATTGTGGTGGGACCACAAACAAAGGAGCTTTCAGGTTTCCAAGCTGAATGCTGCTGTTAAATGCTATCTTGTCTGGTGTTGTGAAGCCACTTCCATGCCACACCCACGACTTGGCTTGTAACAATTCTCGGAATGTTTCCAGGTGTTGAGTATCATATGAGCACTTGTCAGCCATATACTTGTAGATCTGTTCAACCATCGGCCCCATGCCATGTGTAACGCGTGAACATCTTGACAGATTTATCAAGTGTGTGGCGACATCATTCACTGAACAAGCTGACGTCAAGTTTTGATTCCATCCAAAAAACTTTGAAAAGGCATCATCATGTTCCTTCAAATCAAGAAGTGGAGCTACAGATCCTACAAGTGGTGCTGCCTCAATAAGTTTGACTTGGTTTGGTTTGTGGAGCCTCTGGGACGTGCCATACCAAGGGGCAGAGGCTGGGTACGTTGGCGGACGCGTGTACTCCCCTGACACCCATGCTATGTCGTTGAGACGAGACCCTAGTAACCCGTATCGTCCTCGGAAGCTAAGGACAGACTTAAGAATGTAGGAGTATCGGGAAATATACTTCAGAAACGCTCTGCTCCTTGACTGATCGCCGGTCTTTTCCATTTCCTTAGCTAAGTCAAATAGCTCATCTGCTGTTACTTGTGATTCTGATTTCAGCATTCTCTTTAGCTGGTTTAGTAGCCTTCCGGTAGCGTAGATACCAGTTGGAAAAACTGGAGAATTTTGGAACAACTTCATCAGTAACTTACTGTCAGGCTCAAACAACTCACTGGGACTTGAATATGTCTGACTTGAAGTTAGAAGGAATCTCACGTCTTTAACGTCGTCATCAAATTCAGTATTTGCCAATACCCATGTCATAAGTCTGTCACATTCCTCCTTGCTATAGACAGAATGACCGCCAACATGTGGAAGTACGTGGAATTTCACTAATCTGTACTTGTTTAACGTTTGTATGCCTAACGTTGTACATAATCCAGTAGTCACGTGATCCAATACTACAAATGGTGTCTGGAGTTGTTTTGTTTGGATCGGAATGCCGTAGAGCGCTGACGGAACCGCGTATTTGCATTCTGTGGATGTCACATACCTGCCGTTGGTTGCTTTGAAGATTGGCAATTGACGGATAATTGTTATCCACTTCGAAGGGAAAGACTGGATCTCCGAGGAAAGAAGTGAAGCAAGCTCGTCTTTCAGGTCTGCTGATGCTTGTGTTACCTTGTGCGGCAGGTCTTTTGCTTCCCCAAGATTTTCTAATATGTACATAACACCTTCTCCGTTTCCAGAGCGTATGTATGTTGAGATATCTCCATGCTGAACGGCAAATTCTGGGAGATCTTCCTTGACCACAACAGCTCCAAGGGATTCCAGAAACGAACAGATACTATTCGAAAGCTGTTTACGCGAGTCACTGTATCTAGTGTCCTTGTTGTATATCAATGTGTTTTGACGAAGTCGTGCAAGATGCACCGTATCAGCGGTTTCTTTCAGTTGGATAAGTGGGAGATTGTCGAGATCATCCAGCGATACTGCACTATACCGAAGCCATGTCCAGAGGTTCTTCAGCCAACCCATTCCCAAAGGTTGTGAACGTGATCCGGATCTCCAGATGACAACTCCGGTTCCATTGACCCAGTTGGGAGGCAAGTTGCCTTTAAGTATAGATGGTACATCACTTGTATACAGTTTTTTCAGTTGAGTAGCTGATATGGCGTTAGGGAAGTCAGCTCAACGGGACACTCGCTAGAACAAAATCCTGATTCCATGTTGGGGAAAATGTTGATCGGGATAGCTTTGTCCTGCAGATATATGGGTATTGAGCGTTTGGAGCTGGAGAATGCAGTAAATTGATGATTTTGTAGCGGAAGCAGATGCACACCTTTTAAATCCGAAAACCTCTTGTCTTGTAGGATATACTGAAGTAGAGACATTTTTTCCTCCTTTGACAACCATTTCAGAGGATCATTCCTGACGACTTCCCTGATAAGGGCAGGTGTTACCTTTCTAACGTTGACCCCTCCCCATTCTAAGGCTCGTAGTACATGCACAGGTGCATGTACAACAGGATGTCCTCGCTTCTTGTCATGAGTCAACACCTTCTGAATCAATGGATCTTGGTCCGTGTCAACGTATACTTCAGCTGGAGTTCTCCATGATTTACCACCGGCAGCCTTCGCGTATAAGATTGGCTCTCCACCAAGTTTCTTCACCGCAGATGTGACTGCTGTTTTCCACGCTCCGTCAAGACGGTCCACTTCTGGCCACAATTGGTAGACCATGTCCGATGGTAAATTGTGCCTGATAGCTTCTTTGATTATCTCTGCATAAGCTACGGGTAAATTATCCTCAACAAGCTGCTTGTTCCATATGGCGAGTTTGTCGTGTTCCGAGTCATGATCGGGCCATTTGATGCTTCGTCGGTTTTTGCCAAGTCCAAAGTACCCATGCACATGGACAGGCAAATTCGTTTGTTCGCCTTCAGGAAGAGGCAGGAAGCAGAATGTTCTACCTTCAGTGACATTAGTGGTTTTAGCTGCCACTCCAACCCAAGGCAAATAGTTCACATCCTTGTCCGTCAGCAGCAACTGTAACCCGGTACTTCTTCTTAGAACATTCACGATGATGTAATCAGTACTGGTATTGTCATGCGATTGCGATTGGCCATTTATCTGAACATGACTTCGGCTAGTATCTGCAGTTTCTTTACTGCTGTCTGATCGTAGCATTTCTTTACTCTTCCCGATAAATTCTGATCTTTCTGATCGCAGGGTTGAGCGACTGTTGGAAGATACCTCTATATTAAAGAGTAGCTTGGCATTTGGATTGCCGTCTTTCTTTTCAAACACTGAGACTGACTCGACGCTTTTGAGAAACAGTAGTGAAATCTCGGCATCATTTTGAAAAGACTGGAATAATTCGGCAATTCTAGCGTCGTCATAAAGAACCGAACTAATTCTTGACTCTTCATTTCTGAGGGGAAACCTAAAAATGGTGCCTGGATATTCTCCTGTCTGAAAATTTTTCTCACTGGATCCAAAAAGTTGGTTAAAAAATGGGACAAATTGACCTTTGAACTCGGATTGTAAGAGTTCATTTGAAATACGCCACCATTTCCCTCTCTTATCTACTACTACACCTTCATCTGGATCCAATCTCACGAAATGCGTCTCATGTGGGTCGAAAAATCCAACATTTCTCCCGCTGAGAACACTCGGCATATCTGAAATATCAAACAAGTGAACAGAGAAGGAATAAAATGTTGTTGTTTATACCTCCAAGAATGCAAATACCGTAAGCATGGTAAGCAATAAATGCACTTCATTACGCTGTACCTGATACTGTTTTCGTCAGACATACATACATATCAATTTGTACGCGCTCTTTAGCGAAGTCATAGTTCATAGAATAATCAACCGTATGACAATACAGGCGAAAATAGTAACGTTTTGCACAAAATTTGAAATTTAAAAGAGATTTGGCCATTGTTCATTAAAATGAAGCTAGTATATGGACAATATTAGTGTGCTATTTCATATAATGACATAAAATTTGAAAATGTTGTAAGGAACACTTGAGGTTTTGACTTTTAAAACCTACATCTTTGTTAAAATAGGTCGCTTTCAACAGATTTTTCACATTCGCGTTGCTATAAACATTGAATTGCGTCATCTGTTGACGGATTGAAAAAAGGTGTTTTTAGCTGCAAGTGTTAGCTTTCGTTCGATATAAAAACTTTTCTGATTGAATGAAGGGAACATTCGGGTTTTTGACAAAAACCAATCATAGATGCAGTATTTTACACTAGTCACCAGCAAGATCTCACACAGCTCTTATGATGCTATGCACTCAACCGTGTAGTATAAAAACAGACTGTGTAGAGGTTAGACTCGCTGTGCTTGTGTACTCAGGTGTATCGAGTTGGAAACTGTGCGTAGATGCATTTATAAGAGAATCGATTTGTAGCCAAATCTTTTCATAAGATCTCTAAGCATTATTCCAAACCCGAAAAGAATCCCATTTACGGCGACGTGATTACTGAAATGTGTGTTTCCAACTATTACGTATAATGCCTTTAAGTCGCGTCGTGTATCGGTAAGTGGAAAAGGACTCTGATGAGAACAGTTAAAGCATACATACCCGTAATATGATAGATGGATATGAAACCCAAACCAAACTGTCCGACCTTCGTGGGATCGTCAACTTTTCCACTCTGCTGTGGTTTCTGGATGTTAGCCCAATCTTCATCAGTAAAGGTAGCGTCATTGTATGCATATAGTGCTGGACCATTGAACTTTCTCAAGGAGTCATTACATAGATGATCTGTTGGGTGCTGGGTCTGGTCGTACAGGAAGATAACTTTCCGTGCTCCAGCATCATCGGCATTCTGGAGGAGTTCCTGTTAAAATGTTAAGATTAGAATCCAAAATGACGTAAATTAATTACGCATGTATGCTTCCTTCCTAACCTCATCTCTGGGAAATGTTGTCTGTAGAGCTTCTAGACCGTATCACTTCTGTAACAACATTGAACTCTCTTTAACAACTTACCTCTAGTTGTGATCTTCATTTTTTTTTTTACCTTCCACATCAAGCTAAAGAATCCCGTAATAATGTTGCATTTCAATGAAATTACATTGTACTTTGCGACTACTAGCAATAATTAAGTAATTATTTTATTTCTCTGGTCGATGCACTTCGGCATCAAAATGCACTTTGACCTTTAAAAAACGTTGATAATAATAGCACCAACAAGCGTCCCGTCATGGAAGGTACAATTTCTTTTTAATGGCATACCTTTAGTATCTGTCCTCCCTCTGGATATTCGTCTAATATCTGTTTGATGTACACGCAGATAGGTGGTAGCTCTAATCCAAATTGACCTGGTAATAATAATAATAATAATAATAATAATAATAATAATAATAATAATAATAATAATAATAATAACAATAATAAATAAACTAAAACTATAACTAAAACAACAACTACCACTACTACTGGTACTACTACTACAGCCAATTGCATTTTAAATAATAATAATAATAGTTCTAACCCTAACCCTAAACCCTAACCCTAACTCTAAACCCTAACCCTAAACCCTAACCCTACTTTGTTACTCTTTACCCCATAATTTCCCTCATTCTTCAAGCCCTGTCCTCTTTCGGGGGATAATTTATAGTTTAAGCTTGTTGGATATCAATATTTCGCGGTGTTGCTGAACTTACTCACCCCGTTGTTACACTTTAGCATCGTCGTAGCGATTCAATAGGTGTTTTGGGATTCGCTTCGTAGCGTAGATTAGGTACCTAATTTTCCATAATGAAATATGCGCAGCCTGTTTCTACGCAGCACAGCTAGCTAGCTAGCAAATCAATGATCAGCCTATTTAGGGTTAGGGGTAGGGTTAGGGTTAGGGTTTAGGGTTAGGGTTAGGGTTCATTAATGATCGTAGATTATATATGTATTCATTGGTAACATACTAGTAATAGTATATGTGACCGTCCACGTCGAAACGCTCGTAAAGTCGGCCACTGATCAATTTTGTTTTCTTCCGTGTTTAAAAATAAACGGTTCCAAAAAAAAAAAGAAGCCCCCTAAGAATATTTGGTATAATCCAAAAACGACTTGATAAATTCTTTTGATTTTTTGTTTTAAAGTTTGGAACATAGGCTGATTAGTTATGCATCAAGTGAACGGGGCTTAGTTGTTATCCTTTATCATCTTCACTGAGAAATACAGGTATTTATAAATTTTTCGGCCAAAAAAAAGTTGCACTTTTCTACATAGGCTTTTTATGCACGACTTTTGGTTTCAG